>NC_143386.1:77184281-77546781 GCF_980474605.1 Leiobunum rupestre
AAATCGTAATTGTAATTCTAGCAGTATTATTCCCAATTCAATGGAGCAGCATCGCTCTGTAACTTTGGACTATGGCCGCCCTTTTGAGGGCAGTTTTTTATCTATAGGAAAACACATGGGTGACATCGACATACGTCACGCCGATATCACTCTATATCATTTATTAGTTTATTAGTCAATCTAACTACAATGTACTTTATAACCAATACAGAAGCGCGTGAACGAAAATTTAAGGCTCACCTGAACGCCAAAACCATCGAAAATGCCGAATTGAGTTTAAAAACCACAATATACTCACGTGGGACTCGTGACGAACCCAAAAAAGTACACTTAACTAACTAAATTTTTGCTAAATAAATATGACTGGTTTCAGTGTCTGGACAGTCGTTACGTTAAATTTTCAACTTCACGCGTATTTAAAAAAAATTATATAAATGTAACTTAGGAAGAAATCAAATATATAAAAGATCATCGATTTTTTTCGTCATTCCCTCAATAATATCGTAAACATTTTGTACACGACCTGATCCACAAAAAAAATAAATGTCTGTTCAATGTATTCGCTTTCAAAGCGTTTTACGTAATATTGTGACGCCCACCGAAGTCGCCATTTCTTTTAATTTTCATTCTAGTTTGTTATGTTTACTTATGAAGGAATCTTATATCACCTTTGAATTTTGGATATTATATCCAATGAAAGAAATGCTTTCAGGCAATGTATACTTTTGTAGTTCTTTCAATTGCGTAGGTACCTTGGCGCGGCTTTGAAAGCTATCGTGTTTTTGTTATTTTTAATATTTTATCATATTTGGTGTTCTTTATCTAATGAACTTTTGGTCGCAGTGCAAAATGACTATCATTTTCAAATTCTACAGGGTAAACACTATCAGAAACGTTTATTAGAATTTCTGATCCGATAGTAATTTGAAAATTATCGGTTCTTTTTATGTGCCTATTTATGCGTTTAGATGAAAATTTTTGCGTTTTTCGAAACTTACGACGAAAAAACAGAACCGTTTCGAGGAAGGGTTTTGAGATAGATATACTCTAAACTTTTTTTACTGTTTAAGTGGGTGGTATAAATTTTTTCTTTGAAGTCATTCTCTAGATATCGGGTGTCAAAATCACTTGATTTGGAACGTGACATCTCCTTACCGTCTGTAAGGCCTTTTTAAAAATTTAATATCTCAGAAACAATATCCAATTAAGACTTAAAATTTTGAACCTACCACTAAATATGTTGAAAGTTTAACTGTGTAAACTTTCATCAAAATCGGTTATGGTGCCGTGGGGCAAATTTTTGAAATTGCCTGATTTCGCATGGAATGACCCGCCGGTCAAATACGTTTTTAATCCTTTTTTACGTTTCAAGAAATGGCCAACCCGGTGTTTACGTCTCTTTCCGACGTTTTAGGACAAATGCAACCGCGCCATACCGAGTTAATATCGCGAAATTAAGGTAATTTTTTATTACTAATTATATTTCACGCCGGTCAAATACGTTTTTTATCCTTTTTGGACGTTTCAACAAATGGCCAACCCGGTGTTTACGTCTCTTTACGACGTTTTAGGAAAAATGCAACCGCGCCATACTGAATTAATATCGCGAAATTAAGGTAATTTTTTATTACTAATTATATTTCACGCCGGTCAAATACGTTTTTAATCCTTTTTGGACGTTTTTAGAAATGGCCAACCTGTTTTTACGTCTTTTTCCGACGTTTTAGGTAAAATGCAACCGCGCCATCATACCGAGTTAATATCGCGAAATTAAAGTAATTTTTTATTACTAATTATATTTCAAGCCGGTCAAATACGTTTTTAATCCTTTTTGGACGTTTTTAGAAATGGCCAACCTGTTTTTACGTCTTTTTCCGACGTTTTAGGTAAAATGCAACCGCGCCATCATACCGAGTTAATATCGCGAAATTAAGTAATTTTTTATTACTAATTATATTTCACGCCGGTCAAATACGGTTTTAAACCTTTTTGAACATTTCAAGAAATGGCCAACCCGGTGTTTACGTCTCTTTCCTACGTTTAAGGTAAAATGCAACCGCGCCATCATACCGAGTTGATATCGCGAAATTAAGGTAATTTTTTATTACTAATTATATTTCACGGCGGTCAAAAACGTTTTTAATCCTTTTTGAACGTTTCAACAAATGGCCAACCCGGTGTTTACGTCTCATTCCGACGTTTTAGGAAAAATACAACCGCGCCATCATACTGAGTTAATATCGCGAAATTAAGGCAAATTTTTATTACTAATTATATTTAACGCCGGTCAAATACGTTTTTAATCGTTTTTTGACGTTTTTAGAAATGGCCAACCTGTTTTACGTCTCTTTCCGACGTTTTAGGAAAAATGCAACCGCGCCATCATACTGAGTTAATATCTCGAAATTAAGGCAAATTTTTATTACTAATTATATTTAACGCCGGTCAAATACGGTTTTAATCCTTTTTTACGTTTCAAGAAATGGCCAACCCGGTGTTTAAGTCTCTCTCCGACGTTTTAGAAAAATGCAACCGCGCCATCATACCGAGTTAATATCGCGAAATTAAGTAATTTTTTATTACTAATTATATTTCACGCCGGTCAAATACGGTTTTAATCCTTTTTGAACATTTCATGAAATGGCCAACCCGGTGTTTACGTCTCTTTCCGACGTTTTAAGTAAAATGCAACCGCGCCATCATACCGAGTTGATATCGCGAAATTAAGGTAATTTTTTATTACTAATTATATTTCAAGCCGGTCAAATACGTTTTTAATCCTTTATGAACGTTTCAAGAAATGGCCAACCCGGTGTTTACGTCTCTTTCCGACGTTTTAGGTAAAATGCAACCGCGCCATCATACCGAGTTAATATCGCGAAATTAAGTTTTTTTTTATTACTTATTATATTTCACGCCGGTTAAATACGGTTTTAATCCTTTTTTACGTTTCAAGAAATGGCCAACCCGGTGTTTAAGTCTCTTTCCGTCGTTTTAGGAAAAATGCAACCGCGCCATCATACCGAGTTAATATCGCGAAATTAAGGCAAATTTTTATTACTAATTATATTTAACGCCGGTCAAATACGTTTTTAATTGTTTTTTGACGTTTTTAGAAATGGCCAAACTGTTTTTACGTCTCTTTCCGACGTTTTAGGAAAAATGCAACCGCGCCATCATACTGAGTTAATATCACGAAATTAAGGCAAATTTTTATTACTAATTATATTTAACGCCGGTCAAATACGGTTTTAATCTGTTTTTACGTTTCAAGAAATGGCCAACCCGGTGTTTAAGTCTCTCTCCGACGTTTTAGAAAAATGCAACCGCGCCATCATACCGAGTTAATATCGCGAAATTAAGTAATTTTTTATTACTAATTATATTTCACGCCGGTCAAATACGGTTTTAAACCTTTTTGAACATTTCAAGAAATGGCCAACCCGGTGTTTACGTCTCTTTCCGACGTTTTAAGTAAAATGCAACCGCGCCATCATACCGAGTTGATATCGCGAAATTAAGGTAATTTTTTATTACTAATTATATTTCACGCCGGTTAAATACGGTTTTAATCCTTTTTTACGTTTCAAGAAATGGCCAACCCGGTGTTTAAGTCTCTTTCCGACGTTTTAGGAAAAATGCAACCGCGCCATCATACCGAGTTAATATCGCGAAATTAAGTAATTTTTTATTACTAATTATATTTCACGCCGGTCATAAACGTTTTTAATCCTTTTTGAACGTTTCAAGAAATGGCCAACCCGGTGTTTACGTCTCTTTCCGACGTTTTAGGTAAAATGCAACCGCGCCATCATACCGAGTTAATATCGCGAAATTAAGGCAAATTTTTATTACTAATTATATTACACGCCGGTCAAATACGTTTTTAATCCTTTTTGAACGTTTCAAGAAATGGCCAACCCGGTGTTTACGTCTCTTTCCGACGTTTTAGGTAAAATGCAACCGCGCCATCATACCGAGTTAATATCGCGAAATTAAGTTTTTTTTTATTAGTTATTATATTTCACGCCGGTTAAATACGGTTTTTATCCTTTTTTTACGTTTCAAGAAATGGCCAACCCGGTGTTTAAGACTCTTTCCGACGTTTGAGGAAAAATGCAACCGCGCCATCATACCGAGTTAATATCGCGAAATTAAGTAATTTTTTATTACTAATTATATTTCACGCCGGTCAAATACGGTTTTAATCCTTTTTGAACATTTCAAGAAATGGCCAACCCGGTGTTTACGTCTCTTTCCGACGTTTTAGGAAAAATGCAAACGCGCCATACCTAGTTAATATAGGGAAATTAAGGTAAATTTTTATTACTAATTATATTTCACGCCGGTCATAAACGTTTTTAATCCTTTTTGAACGTTTCAAGAAATGGCCAACCCGGTGTTTACGTCTCATTCCGACGTTTTAGGAAAAATACAACCGCGCCATCATACCGAGTTAATATCGCGAAATTAAGGCAAATTTTTATTACTAATTATATTTAACGCCGGTCAAATACGTTTTTAATCCTTTTTGGACGTTTTAAGAAATGGCCAACCCGGTGTTTACGTCTCTTTCCGACGTTTTAGGAAAAATGCAACCGCGCCATCATACCGAGTTAATATCGCGAAATTAAGGCAAATTTTTATTACTAATTATATTACACGCCGGTCAAATACGTTTTTAATCCTTTTTGAACGTTTCAAGAAATGGCCAACCCGGTGTTTACGTCTCATTCCGACGTTTTAGGAAAAATACAACCGCGCCATCATCCCGAGTTAATATCGCGAAATTAAGGCAAATTTTTATTACTAATTATATTTAACGCCGGTCAAATACGTTTTTAATCGTTTTTTGACGTGTTTAGAAATGGCCAACCAATTTTTACGTCTCTTTCCGACGTTTTAGGTAAAATGCAACCGCGCCATCATACCGAGTTAATATCGCGAAATTAAGTTTTTTTTTATTACTTATTATATTTCACGCCGGTCAAATATGGTTTTAAACCTTTTTGAACATTTCAAGAAATGGCCAACCCGGTGTTTACGTCTCTTTCCTACGTTTTAGGTAAAATGCAACCGCGCCATCATACCGAGTTGATATCGCGAAATTAAGGTAATTTTTTATTACTAATTATATTACACGCCGGTCAAATACGTTTTTAATCCTTTTTGAACGTTTCAAGAAATGGCCAACCCGGTGTTTACGTCTCATTCCGACGTTTTAGGAAAAATACAACCGCGCCATCATACCGAGTTAATATCGCGAAATTAAGGCAAATTTTTATTACTAATTATATTTAACGCCGGTCAAATACGTTTTTAATCCTTTTTGGACGTTTTTAGAAATGGCCAACCCGGTGTTTACGTCTCTTTCCGACGTTTTAGGAAAAATGCAACCGCGCCATCATACCGAGTTAATATCGCGAAATTAAGGCAAATTTTTATTACTAATTATATTACACGCCGGTCAAATACGTTTTTAATCCTTTTTGAACGTTTCAAGAAATGGCCAACCCGGTGTTTACGTCTCATTCCGACGTTTTAGGAAAAATACAACCGCGCCATCATACCGAGTTAATATCGCGAAATTAAGGCAAATTTTTATTACTAATTATATTTAACGCCGGTCAAATACGTTTTTAATCGTTTTTTGACGTGTTTAGAAATGGCCAACCAATTTTTACGTCTCTTTCCGACGTTTTAGGTAAAATGCAACCGCGCCATCATACCGAGTTAATATCGCGAAATTAAGTTTTTTTTTATTACTTATTATATTTCACGCCGGTCAAATATGGTTTTAAACCTTTTTGAACATTTCAAGAAATGGCCAACCCGGTGTTTACGTCTCTTTCCTACGTTTTAGGTAAAATGCAACCGCGCCATCATACCGAGTTGATATCGCGAAATTAAGGTAATTTTTTATTACTAATTATATTTCACGGCGGTCAAAAACGTTTTTAATCCTTTTTGAACGTTTCAACAAATGGCCAACCCGGTGTTTACGTCTCTTTACGACGTTTTAGGAAAAATGCAACCGCGCCATACTGAATTATAATCGCGAAATTAAGGTAATTTTTTATTACTAATTATATGTCACGCCGGTCAAATACGTTTTCAATCCTTTTTGGACGTTTTTAGAAATGGCCAACCTGTTTTTACGTCTCTTTCCGACGTTTTAGGAAAAATGCAACCGCGCCATCATACCGAGTTAATATCGCGAAATTAAGGCAAATTTTTATTACTAATTATATTACACGCCGGTCAATTACGTTTTTAATCCTTTTTGAACGTTTCAAGAAATGGCCAACCCGGTGTTTACGTCTCATTCCGACGTTTTAGGAAAAATACAACCGCGCCATCATACTGAGTTAATATCGCGAAATTAAGGCAAATTTTTATTACTAATTATATTTAACGCCGGTCAAATACGGTTTTAATCCTTTTTTACTTTTCAAGAAATGGCCAACCCGGTGTTTAAGTCTCTTTCCGACGTTTTAGGAAAAATGCAACCGCGCCATCATACCGAGTTAATATCGCGAAATTAAGTAATTTTTTATTACTAATTATATTTCACGCCGGTCATAAACGTTTTTAATCCTTTTTGAACGTTTCAAGAAATGGCCAACCCGGTGTTTACGTCTCTTTCCGACGTTTTAGGTAAAATGCAACCGCGCCATCATACCGAGTTAATATCGCGAAATTAAGGCAAATTTTTATTACTAATTATATTACACGCCGGTCAAATACGTTTTTAATCCTTTTTGAACGTTTCAAGAAATGGCCAACCCGGTGTTTAAGTCTCTTTCCGACGTTTTAGGAAAAATGCAACCGCGCCATCATACCGAGTTAATATCGCGAAATTAAGTAATTTTTTATTACTAATTATATTTCACGCCGGTCAAATACGTTTTTAATCCTTTTTGAACGTTTCAAGAAATGGCCAACCCGGTGTTTACGTCTCTTTCCGACGTTTTAGGAAAAAAGCAACCGCGCCATCATACTGAGTTAATATCGCGAAATTAAGGCAAATTTTTATTACTAATTATATTACACGCCGGTCAAATACGTTTTTAATCCTTTTTGAACGTTTCAAGAAATGGCCAACCCGGTGTTTACGTCTCTTTCCGACGTTTTAGGAAAAATGCAACCGCGCCATCATACTGAGTTAATATCGCGAAATTAAGGCAAATTTTTATTACTAATTATATTACACGCCGGTCAAATACGTTTTTAATCCTTTTTGAACGTTTCAAGAAATGGCCAACCCGGTGTTTACGTCTATTTCCGACGTTTTAGGTAAAATGCAACCGCGCCATCATACCGAGTTAATATCGCGAAATTAAGTTTTTTTTTATTACTTATTATATTTCACGCCGGTTAAATACGGTTTTAATCCTTTTTTACGTTTCAAGAAATGGCCAACCCGGTGTTTAAGTCTCTTTCCGACGTTTTAGGAAAAATGCAACCGCGCCATCATACCGAGTTAATATCGCGAAATTAAGTAATTTTTTATTACTAATTATATTTCAAGCCGGTCAAATACGTTTTTAATCCTTTTTGAACGTTTCAACAAATGGCCAACCCGGTGTTTACGTCTCTTTACGACGTTTTAGGAAAAATGCAACCGCGCCATACTGAATTAATATCGCGAAATAAAGGTAATTTTTTATTACATATTATATGTCACGCCGGTCAAATACGTTTTTAATCGTTTTTTGACGTTTTTAGAAATGGCCAACCAATTTTTACGTCTCTTTCCGACGTTTTAGGAAAAATGCAACCGCGCCATCATACTGAGTTAATATCTCGAAATTAAGGCAATTTTTTATTACTAATTATATTTAACGCCGGTCAAATACGGTTTTAATCCTTTTTTACGTTTCAAGAAATGGCCAACCCGGTGTTTAAGTCTCTCTCCGACGTTTTAGAAAAATGCAACCGCGCCATCATACCGAGTTAATATCGCGAAATTCAGTAATTTTTTATTACTAATTATATTTCACGCCGGTCAAATACGGTTTTAAACCTTTTTGAACATTTCAAGAAATGGCCAACCCGGTGTTTACGTCTCTTTCCTACGTTTTAGGTAAAATGCAACCGCGCCATCATACCGAGTTGATATCGCGAAATTAAGTTAATTTTTTATTACTAATTATATTTAACGGCGGTCAAAAACGTTTTTAATCCTTTTTGAACGTTTCAACAAATGGCCAACCCGGTGTTTACGTCTCTTTACGACGTTTTAGGAAAAATGCAACCGCGCCATACTGAATTAATATCGCGAAATTAAGGTAATTTTTTATTACTAATTATATGTCACGGCGGTCAAATACGTTTTTAATCCTTTTTGGACGTTTTTAGAAATGGCCAACCTGTTTTTACGTCTCTTTCCGACGTTTTAGGAAAAATGCAACCGCGCCATCATACCGAGTTAATATCGCGAAATTAAGTAATTTTTTATTACTAATTATATTTCACGCCGGTCAAATACGTTTTTAATCCTTTTTGAACGTTTCAAGAAATGGCCAACCCGGTGTTTACGTCTCTTTCCGACGTTTTAGGAAAAAAGCAACCGCGCCATCATACTGAGTTAATATCGCGAAATTAAGGCAAATTTTTATTACTAATTATATTACACGCCGGTCAAATACGTTTTTAATCCTTTTTGAACGTTTCAAGAAATGGCCAACCCGGTGTTTACGTCTCTTTCCGACGTTTTAGGAAAAATGCAACCGCGCCATCATACTGAGTTAATATCGCGAAATTAAGGCAAATTTTTATTACTAATTATATTACACGCCGGTCAAATACGTTTTTAATCCTTTTTGAACGTTTCAAGAAATGGCCAACCCGGTGTTTACGTCTATTTCCGACGTTTTAGGTAAAATGCAACCGCGCCATCATACCGAGTTAATATCGCGAAATTAAGTTTTTTTTTATTACTTATTATATTTCACGCCGGTTAAATACGGTTTTAATCCTTTTTTACGTTTCAAGAAATGGCCAACCCGGTGTTTAAGTCTCTTTCCGACGTTTTAGGAAAAATGCAACCGCGCCATCATACCGAGTTAATATCGCGAAATTAAGTAATTTTTTATTACTAATTATATTTCAAGCCGGTCAAATACGTTTTTAATCCTTTTTGAACGTTTCAACAAATGGCCAACCCGGTGTTTACGTCTCTTTACGACGTTTTAGGAAAAATGCAACCGCGCCATACTGAATTAATATCGCGAAATAAAGGTAATTTTTTATTACATATTATATGTCACGCCGGTCAAATACGTTTTTAATCCTTTTTGGACGTTTTTAGAAATGGCCAACCTATTTTTACGTCTCTTTCCGACGTTTTAGGAAAAATGCAACCGCGCCATCATACCGAGTTAATATCGCGAAATTAAGGCAAATTTTTATTACTAATTATATTACACGCCGGTCAAATACGTTTTTAATCCTTTTTGAACGTTTCAAGAAATGGCCAACCCAGTGTTTACGTCTCATTCCGACGTTTTAGGAAAAATACAACCGCGCCATCATACCGAGTTAATATCGCGAAATTAAGGCAAATTTTTATTACTAATTATATTTAACGCTGGTCAAATACGTTTTTAATCGTTTTTTGACGTTTTTAGAAATGGCCAACCAATTTTTACGTCTCTTTCCGACGTTTTAGGAAAAATGCAACCGCGCCATCATACCGAGTTAATATCGCGAAATTAAGGCAAATTTTTATTACTAATTATATAACACGCCGGTCAAATACGTTTTTAATCCTTTTTGAACGTTTCAAGAAATGGCCAACCCAGTGTTTACGTCTCATTCCGACGTTTTAGGAAAAATACAACCGCGCCATCATACCGAGTTAATATCGCGAAATAAAGTAATTTTTTATTACTAATTATATTTCACGCCGGTCAAATACGGTTTTAATCCTTTTTGAACGTTTCAAGAAATGGCCAACCCGGTGTTTACGTCTCTTTCCGACGTTTTAGGTAAAATGCAACCGCGCCATCATACCGAGTTAATATCGCGAAATTAAGGTAATTTTTTATTACTAATTATATTTCAAGCCGGTCAAATACGTTTTTAATCCTTTTTGAACGTTTCAAGAAATGGCCAACCCGGTGTTTACGTCTCTTTCCGACGTTTTAGGTAAAATGCAACCGCGCCATCATACCGAGTTAATATCGCGAAATTAAGTTTTTTTTTATTACTTATTATATTTCACGCCGGTTAAATACGGTTTTAATCCTTTTTTACGTTTCAAGAAATGGCCAACCCGGTGTTTAAGTCTCTTTCCGACGTTTTAGGAAAAATGCAACCGCGCCATCATACCGAGTTAATATCGCGAAATTAAGGTAATTTTTTATTACTAATTATATTTCACGCCGGTCAAATACGGTTTTAAACCTTTTTGGACATTTCAAGAAATGGCGAACCCGGTGTTTACGTCTCTTTCCTACGTTTTAGGTAAAATGCAACCGCGCCATCATACCGAGTTGATATCGCGAAATTAAGGTAATTTTTTATTACTAATTATATTTCACGCCGGTCAAAAACGTTTTTAATCCTTTTTGAACGTTTCAACAAATGGCCAACCCGGTGTTTACGTCTCTTTCCGACGTTTTAGGAAAAATGCAACCGCGCCATCATACTGAGTTAATATCGCGAAATTAAGGCAAATTTTTATTACTAATTATATTACACGCCGGTCAAATACGTTTTTAATCCTTTTTGAACGTTTCAAGAAATGGCCAACCCGGTGTTTACGTCTCTTTCCGACGTTTTAGGTAAAATGCAACCGCGCCATCATACCGAGTTGATATCGCGAAATTAAGGTAATTTTTTATTACTAATTATATTTCACGCCGGTCAAAAACGTTTTTAATCCTTTTTGAACGTTTCAACAAATGGCCAACCCGGTGTTTACGTCTCTTTCCGACGTTTTAGGAAAAATGCAACCGCGCCATCATACTGAGTTAATATCGCGAAATTAAGGCAAATTTTTATTACTAATTATATTTCACGGCGGTCAAAAACGTTTTTAATCCTTTTTGAACGTGTCAACAAATGGCTAACCCGGTGTTTACGTCTCTTTACGACGTTTTAGGAAAAATGCAACCGTGCCATACTGAATTAATATCGCGAAATTAAGGTAATTTTTTATTACTAATTATATGTCACGCCGGTCAAATACGTTTTTAATCCTTTTTGGACGTTTTTAGAAATGGCCAACCTGTTTTTACGTCTCTTTCCGACGTTTTAGGAAAAATGCAACCGCGCCATCATACCGAGTTAATATCGCGAAATTAAGGCAAATTTTTATTACTAATTATATTACACGCCGGTCAAATACGTTTTTAATCCTTTTTGAACGTTTCAAGAAATGGCCAACCCGGTGTTTACGTCTCATTCCGACGTTTTAGGAAAAATACAACCGCGCCATCATACTGAGTTAATATCGCGAAATTAAGGCAAATTTTTATTACTAATTATATTTAACGCCGGTCAAATACGTTTTTAATCGTTTTTTGACGTTTTTAGAAATGGCCAACCTGTTTTTACGTCTCTTTCCGACGTTTTAGGAAAAATGCAACCGCGCCATCATACTGAGTTAATATCTCGAAATTAAGGCAAATTTTTATTACTAATTATATTTAACGCCGGTCAAATACGGTTTTAATCCTTTTTTACGTTTCAAGAAATGGCCAACCCGGTGTTTAAGTCTCTCTCCGACGTTTTAGAAAAATGCAACCGTGCCATCATACCGAGTTAATATCGCGAAATTAAGTAATTTTTTATTACTAATTATATTTCACGCCGGTCAAATACGGTTTTAATCCTTTTTGAACATTTCAAGAAATGGCCAATCCGGTGTTTACGTCTCTTTCCGACGTTTTAAGTAAAATGCAACCGCGCCATCATACCGAGTTGATATCGCGAAATTAAGGTAATTTTTTATTACTTATTATATTTCACGCCGGCCAAATACGTTTTTAATCCTTTTTGAACGTTTCAAGAAATGGCCAACCCGGTGTTTACGTCTCTTTCCGACGTTTTAAGTAAAATGCAACCGCGCCATCATACCGAGTTGATATCGCGAAATTAAGGTAATTTTTTATTACTAATTATATTTCACGCCGGTCAAATACGTTTTTAATCCTTTTTGAACGTTTCAACAAATGGCCAACACGGTGTTTACGTCTCTTTCCTACGTTTTAGGTAAAATGCAACCGCGCCATCATACCGAGTTGATATCGCGAAATTAAGGTACTTTTTTATTACTAATTATATTTCACGGTGGTCAAAAACGTTTTTAATCCTTTTTGAACGTTTCAACAAATGGCCAACCCGGTGTTTACGTCTCTCTACGACGTTTTAGGAAAAATGCAACCGCGCCATACTGAATTAATATCGCGAAATTAAGGTAATTTTTTTATTACTAATTATATGTCACGCTGGTCAAATACGTTTTTAATCCTTTTTGGACGTTTTTAGAAATGGCCAACCTGTTTTTACGTCTCTTTCCGACGTTTTAGGAAAAATGCAACCGCGCCATCATACCGAGTTAATATCGCGAAATTAAGGCAAATTTTTATTACTAATTATATTACACGCCGGTCAAATACGTTTTTAATCCTTTTTGAACGTTTCAAGAAATGGCCAACCCGGTGTTTACGTCTCTTTCCGACGTTTTAGGAAAAATGCAACCGCGCCATCATACCGAGTTAATATCGCGAAATTAAGGCAAATTTTTATTACTAATTATATTTAACGCCGGTCAAATACGTTTTTAATCGTTTTTTGACGTTTTTAGAAATGGCCAACCTGTTTTTACGTCTCTTTCCGACGTTTTAGGAAAAATGCAACCGCGCCATCATACTGAGTTAATATCTCGAAATTAAGGCAAATTTTTATTACTAATTATATTTAACGCCGGTCAAATACGGTTTTAATCCTTTTTTACGTTTCAAGAAATGGCCAACCCGGTGTTTAAGTCTCTCTCCGACGTTTTAGAAAAATGCAACCGTGCCATCATACCGAGTTAATATCGCGAAATTAAGTAATTTTTTATTACTAATTATATTTCACGCCGGTCAAATACGGTTTTAATCCTTTTTGAACATTTCAAGAAATGGCCAATCCGGTGTTTACGTCTCTTTCCGACGTTTTAAGTAAAATGCAACCGCGCCATCATACCGAGTTGATATCGCGAAATTAAGGTAATTTTTTATTACTTATTATATTTCACGCCGGCCAAATACGTTTTTAATCCTTTTTGAACGTTTCAAGAAATGGCCAACCCGGTGTTTACGTCTCTTTCCGACGTTTTAAGTAAAATGCAACCGCGCCATCATACCGAGTTGATATCGCGAAATTAAGGTAATTTTTTATTACTAATTATATTTCACGCCGGTCAAATACGTTTTTAATCCTTTTTGAACGTTTCAACAAATGGCCAACACGGTGTTTACGTCTCTTTCCTACGTTTTAGGTAAAATGCAACCGCGCCATCATACCGAGTTGATATCGCGAAATTAAGGTACTTTTTTATTACTAATTATATTTCACGGTGGTCAAAAACGTTTTTAATCCTTTTTGAACGTTTCAACAAATGGCCAACCCGGTGTTTACGTCTCTCTACGACGTTTTAGGAAAAATGCAACCGCGCCATACTGAATTAATATCGCGAAATTAAGGTAATTTTTTTATTACTAATTATATGTCACGCTGGTCAAATACGTTTTTAATCCTTTTTGGACGTTTTTAGAAATGGCCAACCTGTTTTTACGTCTCTTTCCGACGTTTTAGGAAAAATGCAACCGCGCCATCATACCGAGTTAATATCGCGAAATTAAGGCAAATTTTTATTACTAATTATATTACACGCCGGTCAAATACGTTTTTAATCCTTTTTGAACGTTTCAAGAAATGGCCAACCCGGTGTTTACGTCTCTTTCCGACGTTTTAGGAAAAATGCAACCGCGCCATCATACCGAGTTAATATCGCGAAATTAAGGCAAATTTTTATTACTAATTATATTTAACGCCGGTCAAATACGTTTTTAATCGTTTTTTGACGTTTTTAGAAATGGCCAACCTGTTTTTACGTCTCTTTCCGACGTTTTAGGAAAAATGCAACCGCGCCATCATACTGAGTTAATATCTCGAAATTAAGGCAAATTTTTATTACTAATTATATTTAACGCCGGTCAAATACGTTTTTAATCGTTTTTTGACGTTTTTAGAAATGGCCAACCTGTTTTTACGTCTCTTGCCGACGTTTTAGGAAAAATGCAACCGCGCCATCATACTGAGTTAATATCTCGAAATTAAGGCAAATTTATATTACTAATTATATTTAACGCCGGTCAAATACGGTTTTAATCCTTTTTTACGTTTCAAGAAATGGTCAACCCGGTGTTTAAGTCTCTCTCCGACGTTTTAGAAAAATGCAACCGCGCCATCATACCGAGTTAATATCGCGAAATTAAGTAATTTTTTATTACTTATTATATTTCACGCCGGTCAAATACGGTTTTAATCCTTTTTGAACGTTTCAAGAAATGGCCAACCCGGTGTTTACGTCTCTTTCCGACGTTTTAGGTAAAATGCAACCGCGCCATCATACCGAGTTAATATCGCGAAATTAAGGTAATTTTTTATTACTTATTATATTTCAAGCCGGTCAAATACGTTTTTAATCCTTTTTGAACGTTTCAAGAAATGGCCAGTCCGGTGTTTACGTCTCTTTCCGACGTTTTAGGTAAAATGCAACCGCGCCATCATACCGAGTTAATATCGCGAAATTAAGTTTTTTTTATTACTTATTATATTTCACGCCGGTTAAATACGGTTTTAATCCTTTTTTACGTTTCAAGAAATGGCCAACCCGGTGTTTACGTCTCTTTCCGACGTTTTAGGTAAAATGCAACCGCGCCATCATACCGAGTTAATATCGCGAAATTAAGTTTTTTTTATTACTTATTATATTTCACGCCGGTTAAATACGGTTTTAATCCTTTTTTACGTTTCAAGAAATGGCCAACCCGGTGTTTAAGTCTCTTTCCGACGTTTTAGGAAAAATGCAACCGCGCCATCATACCGAGTTAATATCGCGAAATTAAGGCAAATTTTTATTACTAATTATATTTAACGCCGGTCAAATACGTTTTTAATCGTTTTTTGACGTTTTTAGAAATGGCCAACCTGTTTTTACGACTCTTTCCGACGTTTTAGGAAAAATGCAACCGCGCCATCATACTGAGTTAATATCTCGAAATTAAGGCAAATTTTTATTACTAATTATATTTAACGCCGGTCAAATACGTTTTTAATCCTTTTTGAACGTTTCAAGAAATGGCCAACCCGGTGTTTACGTCTCTTTCCGACGTTTTAGGTAAAATGCAACCGCGCCATCATACCGAGTTAATATCGCGAAATTAAGTTTTTTTTTATTACTTATTATATTTCACGCCGGTTAAATACGGTTTTAATCCTTTTTTACGTTTCAAGAAATGGCCAACCCGGTGTTTAAATCTCTTTCCGACGTTTTAGGAAAAATGCAACCGCGCCATCATACCGAGTTAATATCGCGAAATTAAGGCAAATTTTTATTACTTATTATATTTAACGCCGGTCAAATACGTTTTTAATCGTTTTTTGACGTTTTTAGAAATGGCCAACCTGTTTTTACGTCTCTTTCCGACGTTTTAGGAAAAATGCAACCGCGCCATCATACTGAGTTAATATCTCGAAATTAAGGCAAATTTTTATTACTAATTATATTTAACGCCGGTCAAATACGGTTTTAATCCTTTTTTACGTTTCAAGAAATGGCCAACCCGGTGTTTAAGTCTCTCTCCGACGTTTTAGAAAAATGCCACCGCGCCATCATACCGAGTTAATATCGCGAAATTAAGTAATTTTTTATTACTAATTATATTTCACGCCGGTCAAATACGGTTTTAAACCTTTTTGAACATTTCAAGAAATGGCCAACCCGGTGTTTACGTCTCTTTCCTACGTTTTAGGTAAAATGCAACCGCGCCATCATACCGAGTTGATATCGCGAAATTAAGGTAATTTTTTATTACTAATTATATTTCACGGCGGTCAAAAACGTTTTTAATCCTTTTTGAACGTTTCAACAAATGGCCAACCCGGTGTTTACGTCTCTTTACGACGTTTTAGGAAAAATGCAACCGTGCCATACTGAATTAATATCGCGAAATTAAGGTAATTTTTTATTACTAATTATATGTCACGCCGGTCAAATACGTTTTTAATGCTTTTTGGACGTTTTTAGAAATGGCCAACCTGTTTTTACGTCTCTTTCCGACGTTTTAGGAAAAATGCAACCGCGCCATCATACCGAGTTAATATCGCGAAATTAAGGCAAATTTTTATTACTAATTATATTTCACGGCGGTCAAAAACGTTTTTAATCCTTTTTGAACGTTTCAACAAATGGCCAACCCGGTGTTTACGTCTCTTTCCGACGTTTTAGGAAAAATGCAACCGCGCCATCATACCGAGTTAATATCGCGAAATTAAGGCAAATTTTTATTACTAATTATATTTAACGCCGGTCAAATACGTTTTTAATCGTTTTTTGACGTTTTTAGAAATGGCCAACCTTTTTTTACGTCTCTTTCCGACGTTTCAGGAAAAATGCAACCGCGCCATCATACTGAGTTAATATCTTGAAATTAAGGCAAATTTTTATTACTAATTATATTTAACGCCGGTCAAATACGGTTTTAATCGTTTTTTGACGTTTCAAGAAATGGCCAACCCGGTGTTTACGTCTCTTTCCGACGTTTTAGAAAAATGCAACCGCGCCATCATACCGAGTTAATATCGCGAAATTAAGTAATTTTTTATTACTAATTATATTTCACGCCGGTCAAATACGGTTTTAAACCTTTTTGAACATTTCAAGAAATGGCCAACCCGGTGTTTACGTCTCTTTCCGACGTTTTAAGTAAAATGCAACCGCGCCATCATACCGAGTTAATATCGCGAAATTAAGGTAATTTTTTATTACTAATTATATTTCAAGCCGGTCAAATACGTTTTTAATCCTTTTTGAACGTTTCAAGAAATGGCCAACCCGGTGTTTACGTCTCTTTCCGACGTTTTAGGTAAAATGCAACCGCGCCATCATACCGAGTTAATATCGCGAAATTAAGTTTTTTTTATTACTTATTATATTTCACGCCGGTTAAATACGGTTTTAATCCTTTTTTACGTTTCAAGAAATGGCCAACCCGGTGTTTAAGTCTCTTTCCGACGTTTTAGGAAAAATGCAACCGCGCCATCATACCGAGTTAATATCGCGAAATTAAGTAATTTTTTATTACTAATTATATTTCACGCCGGTCAAATACGGTTTTAATCCTTTTTGAACATTTCAAGAAATGGCCAACCCGGTGTTTACGTCTCTTTCCGACGTTTTAGGAAAAATGCAAACGCGCCATACCTAGTTAATATAGGGAAATTAAGGTAAATTTTTATTACTAATTATATTTCACGCCGGTCATAAACGTTTTTAATCCCTTTTGAACGTTTCAAGAAATGGCCAACCCGGTGTTTACGTCTCTTTCCGACGTTTTAGGTAAAATGCAACCGCGCCATCATACCGAGTTAATATCGCGAAATTAAGGTAATTTTTTATTACTAATTATATTTCACGCCGGTCAAAAACGTTTTTAATCCTTTTTGAACGTTTCAACAAATGGCCAACCCGGTGTTTACGTCTCTTTACGACGTTTTAGGAAAAATGCAACCGCGCCATACTGAATTAATATCGCGAAATTAAGGTAATTTTTTATTACTAATTATATTTCACGCCGGTCAAATACGTTTTTAATCCTTTTTGGACGTTTTTAGAAATGGCCAACCTGTTTTTACGTCTCTTTCCGACGTTTTAGGAAAAATGCAACAGCGCCATCATACTGAGTTAACATCGCGAAATTAAGGCAAATTTTTATTACTAATTATATTTCACGCCGGTCAAAAACGTTTTTAATCCTTTTTGAACGTTTCAACAAATGGCCAACCCGGTGTTTACGTCTTTTTACGACGTTTTAGGACAAATGCAACCGCGCCATCATACTGAGTTAATATCGCGAAATTAAGGTAATTTTTTATTACTAATTATATTTCAAGCCGGTCAAATACGTTTTTAATCCTTTTTGAACGTTTCAAGAAATGGCCAACCCGGTGTTTACGTCTCTTTCCGACGTTTTAGGTAAAATGCAACCGCGCCATCATACCGAGTTAATATCGCGAAATTAAGTAATTTTTTATTACTAATTATATTTCACGCCGGTCAAATACGGTTTTAATCCTTTTTGAACATTTCAAGAAATGGCCAACCCGGTGTTTACGTCTCTTTCCGACGTTTTAGGAAAAATGCAAACGCGCCATACCTAGTTAATATAGGGAAATTAAGGTAAATTTTTATTACTAATTATATTTCACGCCGGTCATAAACGTTTTTAATCCCTTTTGAACGTTTCAAGAAATGGCCAACCCGGTGTTTACGTCTCTTTCCGACGTTTTAGGTAAAATGCAACCGCGCCATCATACCGAGTTAATATCGCGAAATTAAGGTAATTTTTTATTACTAATTATATTTCACGCCGGTCAAAAACGTTTTTAATCCTTTTTGAACGTTTCAACAAATGGCCAACCCGGTGTTTACATCTCTTTACGACGTTTTAGGAAAAATGCAACCGCGCCATACTGAATTAATATCGCGAAATTAAGGTAATTTTTTATTACTAATTATATTTCACGCCGGTCAAATACGTTTTTAATCCTTTTTGGACGTTTTTAGAAATGACCAACCTGTTTTTACGTCTCTTTCCGACGTTTTAGGAAAAATGCAACAGCGCCATCATACTGAGTTAACATCGCGAAATTAAGGCAAATTTTTATTACTAATTATATTTCACGCCGGTCAAAAACGTTTTTAATCCTTTTTGAACGTTTCAACAAATGGCCAACCCGGTGTTTACGTCTTTTTACGACGTTTTAGGACAAATGCAACCGCGCCATCATACTGAGTTAATATCGCGAAATTAAGGCAAATTTTTATTACTAATTATATTTCACGCCGGTCAAAAACGTTTTTAATCCTTTTTGAACGTTTCAACAAATGGCCAACCCGGTGTTTACGTCTCTTTCCGACGTTTTAGGAAAAATGCAACCGCGCCATCATACTGAGTTAATATCGCGAAATTAAGGCAAATTTTTATTACTAATTATATTTCACGGCGGTCAAAAACGGTTTTAAACCTTTTTGAACATTTCAAGAAATGGCCAACCCGGTGTTTACGTCTCTTTCCGACGTTTTAAGTAAAATGCAACCGCGCCATCATACCGAGTTAATATCGCGAAATTAAGGTAATTTTTTAAAACTAATTATATTTCAAGCCTGTCAAATACGTTTTTAATCCTTTTTGAACGTTTCAAGAAATGGCCAACCCGGTGTTTACGTCTCTTTCCGACGTTTTAGGAAAAATGCAACCGCGCCATCATACCGAGTTAATATCGCGAAATTAAGTAATTTTTTATTACTAATTATATTTCACGCCGGTCAAATACGGTTTTAAACCTTTTTGAACATTTCAAGAAATGGCCAACCCGGTGTTTACGTCTCTTTCCGACGTTTTAAGTAAAATGCAACCGCGCCATCATACCGAGTTAATATCGCGAAATTAAGGTAATTTTTTAAAACTAATTATATTTCAAGCCTGTCAAATACGTTTTTAATCCTTTTTGAACGTTTCAAGAAATGGCCAACCCGGTGTTTACGTCTCTTTCCGACGTTTTAGGTAAAATGCAACCGCGCCATCATACCGAGTTAATATCGCGAAATTAAGTAATTTTTTATTACTAATTATATTTCACGCCGGTCAAATACGGTTTTAATCCTTTTTGAACATTTCAAGAAATGGCCAACCCGGTGTTTACGTCTCTTTCCGACGTTTTAGGAAAAATGCAAACGCGCCATACCTAGTTAATATAGGGAAATTAAGGTAAATTTTTATTACTAATTATATTTCACGCCGGTCATAAACGTTTTTAATCCTTTTTGAACGTTTCAAGAAATGGCCAACCCGGTGTTTACGTCTCTTTCCGACGTTTTAGGTAAAATGCAACCGCGCCATCATACCGAGTTAATATCGCGAAATTAAGGTAATTTTTTATTACTAATTATATTTCACGCCGGTCAAAAACGTTTTTAATCCTTTTTGAACGTTTCAAGAAATGGCCAACCCGGTGTTTACGTCTCTTTCCGACGTTTTAAGTAAAATGCAACCGCGCCATCATACCGAGTTAATATCGCGAAATTAAGGTAATTTTTTAAAACTAATTATATTTCAAGCCTGTCAAATACGTTTTTAATCCTTTTTGAACGTTTCAAGAAATGGCCAACCCGGTGTTTACGTCTCTTTCCAACGTTTTAGGTAAAATGCAACCGCGCCATCATACCGAGTTAATATCGCGAAATTAAGTAATTTTTTATTACTTATTATATTTCACGCCGGTCAAATACGGTTTTAATCCTTTTTGAACATTTCAAGAAATGGCCAACCCGGTGTTTACGTCTCTTTCCGACGTTTTAGGAAAAATGCAAACGCGCCATACCTAGTTAATATAGGGAAATTAAGGTAAATTTTTATTACTAATTATATTTCACGCCGGTCATAAACGTTTTTAATCCTTTTTGAACGTTTCAAGAAATGGCCAACCCGGTGTTTACGTCTCTTTCCGACGTTTTAGGTAAAATGCAACCGCGCCATCATACCGAGTTAATATCGCGAAATTAAGGTAATTTTTTATTACTAATTATATTTCACGCCGGTCAAAAACGTTTTTAATCCTTTTTGAACGTTTCAACAAATGGCCAACCCGGTGTTTACGTCTCTTTACGACGTTTTAGGAAAAATGCAACCGCGCCATACTGAATTAATATCGCGAAATTAAGGTAATTTTTTATTACTAATTATATTTCACGCCGGTCAAATACGTTTTTAATCCTTTTTGGACGTTTTTAGAAATGGCCAACCTGTTTTTACGTCTCTTTCCGACGTTTTAGGAAAAATGCAACAGCGCCATCATACTGAGTTAACATCGCGTAATTAAGGCAAATTTTTATTACTAATTATATTTCACGCCGGTCAAAAACGTTTTTAATCCTTTTTGAACGTTTCAACAAATGGCCAACTCGGTGTTTACGTCTTTTTACGACGTTTTAGGACAAATGCAACCGCGCCATCATACTGAGTTAATATCGCGAAATTAAGGCAAATTTTTATTACTAATTATATTTCACGCCGGTCAAAAACGTTTTTAATCCTTTTTGAACGTTTCAACAAATGGCCAACCCGGTGTTTACGTCTCTTTCCGACGTTTTAGGAATAATGCAACCGCGCCATCATACTGAGTTAATATCGCGAAATTAAGTAATTTTTTATTACTAATTATATTTCACGCCGGTCAAATACGGTTTTAATCCTTTTTGAACATTTCAAGAAATGGCCAACCCGGTGTTTACGTCTCTTTCCGACGTTTTAAGTAAAATGCAACCGCGCCATCATACCGAGTTGATATCGCGAAATTAAGGTAATTTTTTATTACTAATTATATTTCACGCCGGTCAAATATGTTTTTAATCCTTTTTGGACGTTTTTAGAAATGGCCAACCTGTTTTTACGTCTCTTTCCGACGTTTTAGGAAAAATGCAACCGCGCCATCATACTGAGTTAATATCGCGAAATTAAGGCAAATTTTTATTACTAATTATATTACACGCCGGTCAAATACGTTTTTAATCCTTTTTGAACGTTTCAAGAAATGGCCAACCCGGTGTTTACGTCTCATTCCGACGTTTTAGGAAAAATACAACCGCGCCATCATACTGAGTTAATATTGCGAAATTAAGGCAAATTTTTATTACTTATTATATTTCACGCCGGTCAAATACGTTTTTTATCGTTTTTGGACGTTTTCAGAAATGGCCAACCTGTTTTTACGTCTCTTTCCGACGTTTTAGGAAAAATGCAACCGCGCCATCATACTGAGTTAATATCGCGAAAGTAAGGCAAATTTTTATTACTAATTATATTACACGCCGGTCAAATACGTTTTTAATCCTTTTTGAACGTTTCAAGAAATGGCCAACCCGGTGTTTACGTCTTTTTCCGACGTTTTAGGTAAAATGCAACCGCTCCATCATACCGAGTTAATATCGTGAAATTAAGGTAATTTTTTATTACTTATTATATTTCATGCCGGTCAAATACGTTTTTAATCCTTTTTGAACGTTTCAAGAAATGGTCAACCCGGTGTTTACGTCTTTTTCCGACGTTTTAGGTAAAATGCAACCGCGCCATCATACCGAGTTAATATCGCGAAATTAAGGTAATTTTTTATTACTAATTATATTTCATGCCGGTCAAATACGTTTTTAATCCTTTTTGGACGTTTCAATAAATGTCCAACCCGGTGTTTACGTCTCTTTCCGACGTTTTAGGTAAAATGCAACCGCGCCATCATACCGAGTTAATATCGCGAAATTAAGGTAATTTTTTATTACTAATTATATTTCAAGCCGGTCAAATACGTTTTTAATCCTTTTTGAACGTTTCAAGAAATGTCCAACCCGGTGTTTACGTCTCTTTCCGACGTTTTAGGAAAAATGCAAACGCGCCATACCTAGTTAATATAGGGAAATTAAGGTAAATTTTTATTACTAATTATATTTCACGCCGGTCAAAAACGTTTTTAATCCTTTTTGAACGTTTCAAGAAATGGCCAACCCGGTGTTTACGTCTCTTTCCGACGTTTTAGGTAAAATGCAACCGCGCCATCATACCTAGTTAATATCGCGAAATTGAGGTAATTTTTTATTACTAATTATATTTCATGCCGGTCAAATACGTTTTTAATCCTTTTTGGACGTTTCAAGAAATGGCCAACCCGGTGTTTACGTCTCTTTCCGACGTTTTAGGTAAAATGCAACCGCGCCATCATACCGAGTTAATATCGCGAAATTAAGGTAATCTTTTATTACTAATTATATTTCATGCCGGTCAAATACGTTTTTAATCCTTTTTGAACGTTTCAAAAAATGGCCAACCCGGTGTTTACGTCTCTTTCCGACGTTTTAGGTAAAATGCAACCGCGCCATCATACCGAGTTAATATCGCGAAATTAAGGTAATTTTTTATTACTAATTATATTTAACGCCAGTCAAAAACGTTTTTAATCCTTTTTGAACGTTTCAACAAATAGCCAACCCGGTGTTTACGTCTCTTTACGACGTTTTAGGAAAAATGCAACCGCGCCATACTGAATTAATATCGCGAAATTAAGGTAATTTTTTATTACTAATTATATTTCACGCCGGTCAAATATGTTTTTAATCCTTTTTGGACGTTTTTAGAAATGGCCAACCTGTTTTTACGTCTCTTTCCGACGTTTTAGGAAAAATGCAACCGCGCCATCATACTGAGTTAATATCGCGAAATTAAGGCAAATTTTTATTACTAATTATATTACACGCCGGTCAAATACGTTTTTAATCCTTTTTGGACGTTTTTAAAAATGGCCAACCTGTTTTTACGTCTCTTTCCGACGTTTTAGGGAAAATGCAACCGCGCCATCATACTGAGTTATTATCGCGAAAGTAAGGTAAATTTTTATTACTAATTATATTACACGCCGGTCAAATACGTTTTTAATCCTTTTTGAACGTTTCAAGAAATGGCCAACCCGGTGTTTACGTCTCTTTCCGACGTTTTAGGTAAAATTCAACCGCGCCAACATACCGAGTTAATATCGCGAAATTAAGTTTTTTTTTATTACTTATTATATTTCACGCCGGTTAAATACGGTTTTAATCCTTTTTTACGTTTCAAGAAATGGCCAACCCGGTGTTTAAGTCTCTTTCCGACGTTTTAGGAAAAATGCAACCGCGCCATCATACCGAGTTAATATCGCGAAATTAAGTTTTTTTTTATTACTTATTATATTTCACGCCGGTTAAATACGGTTTTAATCCTTTTTTACGTTTCAAGAAATGGCCAACCCGGTGTTTAAGTCTCTTTCCGACGTTTTAGGAAAAATGCAACCGCGCCATCATACCGAGTTAATATCGCGAAATTAAGTTTTTTTTTAATACTTATTATATTTCACGCCGGTCAAATACGGTTTTAATCCTTTTTGAACGTTTCAAGAAATGGCCAACCCGGTGTTTACGTCTCTTTCCGACGTTTTAGGTAAAATGCAACCGCGCCATCATACCGAGTTAATATCGCGAAATTAAGGTAATTTTTTAATACTAATTATATTTAACGCCAGTCAAAAACGTTTTTAATCCTTTTTGAACGTTTCAACAAATGGCCAACCCGGTGTTTACGACGTTTTAGGAAAAATGCAACCGCGCCATACTAAATTAATATCGCGAAATTAAGGTAATTTTTTATTACTAATTATATTTCACGCCGGTCAAATATGTTTTTAATCCTTTTTGGACGTTTTTAGAAATGGCCAACCTGTTTTTACATCTCTTTCCGACGTTTTAGGAAAAATGCAACCGCGCCATCATACTGAGTTAATATCCCGAAATTAACGCAAATTTTTATTACTAATTATATTACACGCCGGTCAAATACGTTTTTAATCCTTTTTGGACGTTTTTAAAAATGGCCAACCTGTTTTTACGTCTCTTTCCGACGTTTTAGGAAAAATGCAACCGCGCCATCATACCGAGTTAATATCGCGAAATTAAGGCAAATTTTTATTACTAATTATATTACACGCCGGTCAAATAAGTTTTTAATCCTTTCTGAACGTTTCAAGAAATGGCTAACCCGGTGTTTACGTCTCATTCCGACGTTTAAGGAAAAATACAACCGCGCCATCATACTGAGTTAATATTGCGAAATTAAGGCAAATTTTTATTACTAATTATATTTCACGCCGGTCAAATACGTTTTTAATCGTTTTTGGACGTTTTTAGAAATGGCCAACCTGTTTTTACGTCTCTTTCCGACGTTTTAGGAAAAATGCAACCGAGCCATCATACTGAGTTAATATCGCGAAAGTAAGGCAAATTTTTATTACTAATTATATTACACGCCGGTCAAATACGTTTTTAATCCTTTTTGAACGTTTCAAGAAATGGCTAACCCGGTGTTTACGTCTCATTCCGACGTTTTAGGAAAAATACAACCGCGCCATCATACCGAGTTGATATCGCGAAATTAAGGTAATTTTTTATTACTAATTATATTAAACGCCAGTCAAAAACGTTTTTAATCCTTTTTGAACGTTTCAACAAATGGCCAACCCGGTGTTTACGTCTCTTTACGACGTTTTAGGAAAAATGCAACCGCGCCATCATACCGAGTTAATATCGCGAAATTAAGGCAAATTTTTATTACTAATTATATTACACGCCGGTCAAATAAGTTTTTAATCATTTTTGAACGTTTCAAGAAATGGCTAACCCGGTGTTTACGTCTCATTCCGACGTTTAAGGAAAAATACAACCGCGCCATCATACTGAGTTAATATTGCGAAATTAAGGCAAATTTTTATTACTAATTATATTTCACGCCGGTCAAATACGTTTTTAATCGTTTTTGGACGTTTTTAGAAATGGCCAACCTGTTTTTACGTCTCATTCCGACGTTTAAGGAAAAATGCAACCGCGCCATCATACTGAGTTAATATTGCGAAATTAAGGCAAATTTTTATTACTAATTATATTTCACGCCGGTCAAATACGTTTTTAATCGTTTTTGGACGTTTTTAGAAATGGCCAACCTGTTTTTACGTCTCTTTCCGACGTTTTAGGAAAAATGCAACCGAGCCATCATACTGAGTTAATATCGCGAAAGTAAGGCAAATTTTTATTACTAATTATATTACACGCCGGTCAAATACGTTTTTAATCCTTTTTGAACGTTTCAAGAAATGGCTAACCCGGTGTTTACGTCTCATTCCGACGTTTTAGGAAAAATACAACCGCGCCATCATACCGAGTTGATATCGCGAAATTAAGGTAATTTTTTATTACTAATTATATTAAACGCCAGTCAAAAACGTTTTTAATCCTTTTTGAACGTTTCAACAAATGGCCAACCCGGTGTTTACGTCTCTTTACGACGTTTTAGGAAAAATGCAACCGCGCCATCATACCGAGTTAATATCGCGAAATTAAGGCAAATTTTTATTACTAATTATATTACACGCCGGTCAAATAAGTTTTTAATCATTTTTGAACGTTTCAAGAAATGGCTAACCCGGTGTTTACGTCTCATTCCGACGTTTAAGGAAAAATACAACCGCGCCATCATACTGAGTTAATATTGCGAAATTAAGGCAAATTTTTATTACTAATTATATTTCACGCCGGTCAAATACGTTTTTAATCGTTTTTGGACGTTTTTAGAAATGGCCAACCTGTTTTTACGTCTCTTTCCGACGTTTTAGGAAAAATGCAACCGAGCCATCATACTGAGTTAATATCGCGAAAGTAAGGCAAATTTTTATTACTAATTATATTACACGCCGGTCAAATACGTTTTTAATCCTTTTTGAACGTTTCAAGAAATGGCTAACCCGGTGTTTACGTCTCATTCCGACGTTTTAGGAAAAATACAACCGCGCCATCATACCGAGTTGATATCGCGAAATTAAGGTAATTTTTTATTACTAATTATATTTCACGCCGGTCAAATACGTTTTTAATCCTTTTTGAACATTTCAAGAAATGGCCAACCCGTTGTTTACGTCTCTTTCCGACGTTTTAAGTAAAATGCAACCGCGCCATCATACCGAGTTGATATCGCGAAATTAAGGTAATTTTTTTTTACTAATTATATTTCACGCCGGTCAAATACGTTTTTAATCCTTTTTGAACGTTTCAAGAAATGGCCAACCCGGTGTTTACGTCTCTTTCCTACGTTTTAGGTAAAATGCAACCGCGCCATCATACCGAGTTGATATCGCGAAATTAAGGTAATTTTTTATTACTAATTATATTTCACGGTGGTCAAAAACGTTTTTAATCCTTTTTGATAGTTTCAACAAATGGCCAACCCGGTGTTTACGTCTCTTTACGACGTTTTAGGAAAAATGCAACCGCGCCATACTGAATTAATATCGCGAAATTAAGGTAATTTTTTATTACTAATTATATGTCACGCCGGTCAAATACGTTTTTAATCCTTTTTGGACGTTTTTAGAAATGGCCAACCTGTTTTTACGTCTCTTTCCGACGTTTTAGGAAAAATGCAACCGCGCCATCATACCGAGTTAATATCGCGAAATTAAGGCAAATTTTTATTACTAATTATATTACACGCCGGTCAAATACGTTTTTAATCATTTTGAACGTTTCAAGAAATGGCCAACCCGGTGTTTACGTCTCATTCCGACGTTTTAGGAAAAATACAACCGCGCCATCATACTGAGTTAATATCGCGAAATTAAGGCAAATTTTTATTACTTATTATATTTAACGCCGGTCAAATACGTTTTTAATCCTTTTTGAACGTTTCAAGAAATGGCCAACCCGGTGTTTACGTCTCTTTCCGACGTTTTAGGTAAAATGCAACCGCGCCATCATACCGAGTTAATATCGCGAAATTAAGGTAATTTTTTATTACTAATTATATTTCACGCCGGTCAAATACGTTTTTAATCCTTTTTGAACGTTTCAAGAAATGGCCAACCCGGTGTTTACGTCTCTTTCCGACGTTTTAGGTAAAATGCAACCGCGCCATCATACCGAGTTAATATCGCGAAATTAAGGCAAATTTTTATTACTTATTATATTTAACGCCGGTCAAATACGTTTTTAATCGTTTTTTGACGTTTTTAGAAATGGCCAACCTGTTTTTACGTCTCTTTCCGACGTTTTAGGAAAAATGCAACCGCGCCATCATACTGAGTTAATATCTCGAAATTAAGGCAAATTTTTATTACTAATTATATTTAACGCCGGTGAAATACGGTTTTAATCGTTTTTTGACGTTTCAAGAAATGGCCAACCCGGTGTTTACGTCTCTTTCCGACGTTTTAGAAAAATGCAACCGCGCCATCATACTGAGTTAATATTGCGAAATTAAGGCAAATTTTTATTACTAACTATATTTCACGCCGGTCAAATACGTTTTTAATCGTTTTTTGACGTTTTTAGAAATGGCCAACCTGTTTTTACGTCTCTTTCCGACGTTTTAGGAAAAATGCAACCGCGCCATCATACCGAGTTAATATCGCGAAATTAAGGCAAATTTTTATTACTAATTATATTACACGCCGGTCAAATACGTTTTTAATCCTTTTTGAACGTTTCAAGAAATGGCTAACCCGGTGTTTACGTCTCATTCCGACGTTTAAGGAAAAATACAACCGCGCCATCATACTGAGTTAATATTGCGAAATTAAGGCAAATTTTGTTTACTAATTATATTTCACGCCGGTCAAATACGTTTTTAATCGTTTTTGGACGTTTTTAGAAATGGCCAACCTGTTTTTACGTCTCTTTCCGACGTTATAGGAAAAATGCAACCGAGCCATTATACTGAGTTAATATCGCGAAAGTAAGACAAATTTTTATTACTAATTATATTACACGCCGGTCAAATACGTTTTTAATCCTTTTTGAACGTTTCAAGAAATGGCTAACCCGGTGTTTACGTCTCATTCCGACGTTTTAGGAAAAATACAACCGCGCCATCATACCGAGTTGATATCGCGAAATTAAGGTAATTTTTTATTACTAATTATATTTCACGCCGGTCAAATACGTTTTTAATCCTTTTTGAACATTTCAAGAAATGGCCAACCCGTTGTTTACGTCTCTTTCCGACGTTTTAAGTAAAATGCAACCGCGCCATCATACCGAGTTGATATCGCGAAATTAAGGTAATTTTTTTTTACTAATTATATTTCACGCCGGTCAAATACGTTTTTAATCCTTTTTGAACGTTTCAAGAAATGGCCAACCCGGTGTTTACGTCTCTTTCCTACGTTTTAGGTAAAATGCAACCGCGCCATCATACCGAGTTGATATCGCGAAATTAAGGTAATTTTTTATTACTAATTATATTTCACGGTGGTCAAAAACGTTTTTAATCCTTTTTGATAGTTTCAACAAATGGCCAACCCGGTGTTTACGTCTCTTTACGACGTTTTAGGAAAAATGCAACCGCGCCATACTGAATTAATATCGCGAAATTAAGGTAATTTTTTATTACTAATTATATGTCACGCCGGTCAAATACGTTTTTAATCCTTTTTGGACGTTTTTAGAAATGGCCAACCTGTTTTTACGTCTCTTTCCGACGTTTTAGGAAAAATGCAACCGCGCCATCATACCGAGTTAATATCGCGAAATTAAGGCAAATTTTTATTACTAATTATATTACACGCCGGTCAAATACGTTTTTAATCATTTTGAACGTTTCAAGAAATGGCCAACCCGGTGTTTACGTCTCATTCCGACGTTTTAGGAAAAATACAACCGCGCCATCATACTGAGTTAATATCGCGAAATTAAGGCAAATTTTTATTACTAATTATATTTAACGCCGGTCAAATACGTTTTTAATCCTTTTTGAACGTTTCAAGAAATGGCTAACCCGGTGTTTACGCCTCATTCCGACGTTTTAGGAAAAATACAACCGCGCCATCATACTGAGTTAATATTGCGAAATTAAGGCAAATTTTTATTACTAATTATATTTCACGCCGGTCAAATACGTTTTTAATCGTTTTTTGACGTTTTTAGAAATGGCCAACCTGTTTTTACGTCTCTTTCCGACGTTTTAGGAAAAATGCAACCGCGCCATCATACTGAGTTAATATCGCGAAATTAAGGCAAATTTTTATTACTAATTATATTTAACGCCGGTCAAATACGTTTTTAATCCTTTTTGAACGTTTCAAGAAATGGCCAACCCGGTGTTTACGTCTCTTTACGACGTTTTAGGTAAAATGCAACCGCGCCATCATACCGAGTTAATATCGCGAAATAAAGGTAATTTTTTATTACTTATTATATTTCATGCCGGTCAAAAACGTTTTTAATCCTTTTTGAACGTTTCAAGAAATGGCCAACCCGGTGTTTACGTCTCTTTCCGACGTTTTAGGTAAAATGCAACCGCGCCATCATACCGAGTTAATATCGCGAAATTAAGGTAATTTTTTATTACTAATTATATTACACGCCGGTCAAATACGTTTTTAATCCTTTTTGAACGTTTCAAGAAATGGCCAAACCGGTGTTTACGTCTATCACCTACGTTTTAGGTAAAATGCAACCGCGCCATCATACCGAGTTAATATCGCGAAATTAAGGTAATTTTTTATTACTAATTATATTTCACGCCGGTCAAATACGTTTTTAATCGTTTTTTGACGTTTTTAGAAATGGCCAACCTGTTTTTACGTCTCTTTCCGACGTTTTAGGAAAAATGCAACCGCGCCATCATACCGAGTTAATATCGCGAATTTAAGGCAAATTTTTATTACTAATTATATTACACGCCGGTCAAATACGTTTTTAATCCTTTTTGAACGTTTCAAGAAATGGCTAACCCGGTCTTTACGTCTCATGCCGACGTTTTAGGAAAAATACAACCGCGCCATCATACTGAGTTAATATTGCGAAATTAAGGCAAATTTTTATTACTAATTATATTTCACGCCGGTTAAATACGTTTTTAATCGTTTTTGAACGTTTCAAGAAATGGCCAAACCGGTGTTTACGTCTATCACCTACGTTTTAGGTAAAATGCAACCGCGCCATCATACCGAGTTAATATCGCGAAATTAAGGTAATTTTTTATTACTAATTATATTTCACGCCGGTCAAATACGTTTTTAATCCTTTTTGAACGTTTCAAGAAATGGCCAACCCGGTGTTTACGTCTCTTTCCGACGTTTTAGGTAAAATGCAACCGCGCCATCATACCGAGTTAATATCGCGAAATTAAGGCAAATTTTTATTACTAATTATATTACACGCCGGTCAAATACGTTTTTAATCCTTTTTGAACGTTTCAAGAAATGGCTAACCCGGTGTTTACGTCTCTTTCCGACGTTTTAGGAAAAATGCAACCGCGCCATCATACTGAGTTAATATCGCGAAAGTAACGCAAATTTTTATTACTAATTATATTACACGCCGGTCAAATACGTTTTTAATCCTTTTTGGACGTTTTTAAAAATGGCCAACCTGTTTTTACGTCTCTTTCCGACGTTTTAGGAAAAATGCAACCGCGCCATCAAACCGAGTTAATTACGCGAAATTAAGGAAAATTTTTAATACTAATTATATTACACGCCGGTCAATTACGTTTTTAATCCTTTTTGAACTTTTCAAGAAATGGCTAACCCGGTGTTTACGTCTCATTCCGACGTTTTAGGAAAAATACAACCGCGCCATCATACTGAGTTAATATTGCGAAATTAAGGCAAATTTTTATTACTAATTATATTTCACGCCGGTCAAATACGTTTTTAATCGTTTTTGGACGTTTTTAGAAATGGCCAACCTGTTTTTACGTCTCTTTCCGACGTTTTAGGAAAAATGCAACCGCGCCATCATACTGAGTTAATATCGCGAAAGTAAGGCAAATTTTTATTACTAATTATATTACACGCCGGTCAAATACGTTTTTAATCCTTTTTGAACGTTTCAAGAAATGGCCAACCCGGTGTTTACGTCTCTTTCCGACGTTTTAGGTAAAATGCAACCGCGCCATCATACCGAGTTAATATCGCGAAATTCAGGTAATTTATTTATTACTAATTATATTTCATACCGGTCAAATACGTTTTTAATCCTTTTTGGACGTTTTTAAAAATGGCCAACCTGTTTTTACGTCTCTTTCCGACGTTTTAGGAAAAATGCAACCGCGCCATCATACCGAGTTAATATCGCGAAATTAAGGCAAATTTTTATTACTATTTATATTACACGCCGGTCAAATACGTTTTTAATCCTTTTTGAACGTTTCAAGAAATGGCTAACCCGGTGTTTACGTCTCTTTCCGACGTTTAAGGAAAAATGCAACCGTGCCATCATACCGAGTTAATATAACGAAATTAAGTAATTTTTTATTACTAATTATATTTCACGCCGGTCAAATACGTTTTTAATCGTTTTTGGACGTTTTTAGAAATGGCCAACCTGTTTTTACGTCTCTTTCCGACGTTTTAGGAAAAATGCAACCGCGCCATCATACTGAGTTAATATCGCGAAATTAAGTAATTTTTTATTACTAATTATATTTCACGCCGGTCAAATACGGTTTTAATCCTTTTTGAACGTTTCAAGAAATGGCCAACCCGGTGTTTACGTCTCTTTCCGACGTTTTAAGTAAAATGCAAACGCGCCATCATACCGAGTTAATATCGCGAAATTAATCAATTTTTATTACTAATTATATTTCACGCCGGTCAAATACGGTTTTAATCCTTTTTGAACGTTTCAAGAAATGGCCAACCCGGTGTTTACGTCTCTTTCCGACGTTTTAAGTAAAATGCAACCGCGCCATCATACCGAGTTAATATCGCGAAATTAAGGTAATTTTTTATTACTAATTATATTTCATGCCGGTCAAAAACGTTTTTAAATATTTTTGAACGTTTCAAGAAATGGCCAACCCGGTGTTTACGTCTCTTTCCGACGTTTTAGGTAAAATGCAACCGCGCCATCATACCGAGTTAATATCGCGAAATTAAGGTAATTTTTTATTACTTATTATATTTCATGCCGGTCAAAAACGTTTTTAATCCTTTTTGAACGTTTCAAGAAATGGCCAACCCGGTGTTTACGTCTCTTTCCGACGTTTTAGGTAAAATGCAACCGCGCCATCATACCGAGTTAATATCGCGAAATTAAGGTAATTTTTTATTACTAATTATATTTCATACCGGTCAAATACGTTGTTAATCCTTTTTGAACGTTTTAAGAAATGGCCAACCTAGTGTTTACGTCTATCACCTACGTTTTAGGTAAAATGCAACCGCGCCATCATACCGAGTTAATATCGCGAAATTAAGGTAATTTTTTATTACTAATTATATTTCACGCCGGTCAAATACGTTTTTAATCCTTTTTGAACGTTTCAAGAAATGGCCAACCCGGTGTTTACGTCTCTTTCCGACGTTTTAGGTAAAATGCAACCGCGCCATCATACCGAGTTAATATCGCGAAATTCAGGTAATTTTTTATTACTAATTATATTTCAAGCCGGTCAAATTCGTTTTTAAACCTTTTTGAACGTTTCAAGAAATGGCCAACCCGGTGTTTACGTCTCTTTCCGACGTTTTAGGTAAAATGCAACCGCGCCATCATACCGAGTTAATATCGCGAAATTAAGTTTTTTTTATTACTTATTATATTTCACGCCGGTTAAATACGGTTTTAATTCTTTTTTACGTTTCAAGAAATGGCCAACCCGTTGTTTAAGTCTCTTTCCGACGTTTTAGGAAAAATGCAACCGCGCCATCATACCGAGTTAATATCGCGAAATTAAGGCAAATTTTTATTACTTATTATATTTAACGCCGGTCAAATACGTTTTTAATCGTTTTTTGACGTTTTTAGAAATGGCCAACCTGTTTTTACGTCTCTTTCCGACGTTTTAGGAAAAATGCAACCGCGCCATCATACTGAGTTAATATCTCGAAATTAAGGCAAATTTTTATTACTAATTATATTTAACGCCGGTCAAATACGGTTTTAATCGTTTTTTGACGTTTCAAGAAATGGCCAACCCGGTGTTTACGTCTCTTTCCGACGTTTTAGAAAAATGCAACCGCGCCATCATACGGAGTTAATATCGCGAAATTAAGTAATTTTTTATTACTAATTATATTTCACGCCGGTCAAATACGGTTTTAAACCTTTTTGAACATTTCAAGAAATGGCCAACCCGGTGTTTGCGTCTCTTTCCGACGTTTTAAGTAAAATGCAAACGCGCCATCATACCGAGTTGATATCGCGAAATTAAGGTAATTTTTTATTACTAATTATATTTCAAGCCGGTCAAATACGTTTTTAATCCTTTTTGAACGTTTCAAGAAATGGCCAACCCGGTGTTTACGTCTCTTTCCGACGTTTTAGGTAAAATGCAACCGCGCCATCATACCGAGTTAATATCGCGAAATTAAGGTAATTTTTATTACAAATTATATTTCACGCCGGTCAAAAACGTTTTTAATCCTTTTTGAACGTTTCAACAAATGGCCAACCCGGTGTTTACGTCTCTTTACGACGTTTTAGGAAAAATACAACTGCGCCATACTGAATTAATATCGCGAAATTAAGGTAATTTTTTATTACTAATTATATTTCACGCCGGTCAAATACGTTTTTAATCCTTTTTGGACGTTTTTAGAAATGGCCAACCTGTTTTTACGTCTCTTTCCGACGTTTTAGGAAAAATGCAACAGCGCCATCATTCTGAGTTAACATCGCGAAATTAAGGCAAATTTTTATTACTAATTATATTTCACGCCGGTCAAAAACGTTTTTAATCCTTTTTGAACGTTTCAACAAATGGCCAACCCGGTGTTTACGTCTTTTTACGACGTTTTAGGTGAAATGCAACCGCGCCATCATACTGAGTTAATATCGCGAAATTAAGGTAATTTTTATTACTAATTATATTTCACGCCGGTCCAAAACGTTTTTAATCCTTTTTGAACGTTTCAACAAATGGCCAACCCGGTGTTTACGTCTCTTTACGACGTTTTAGGAAAAATGCAACCGCGCCATACTGAATTAATATCGCGAAATTAAGGTAATTTTTTATTACTAATTATATTTTACGCCGGTCAAATACGGTTTTAATCCTTTTTGAACATTTCAAGAAATGGCCAACCCGGTGTTTACGTCTCTTTCCGACGTTTTAGGAAAAATGCAAACGCGCCATACCTAGTTAATATAGGGAAATTAAGGTAAATTTTTATTACTAATTATATTTCACGCTGGTCATAAACGTTTTTAATCCTTTTTGAACGTTTCAAGAAATGGCCAACCCGGTGTTTACGTCTCTTTCCGACGTTTTAGGTAAAATGCAACCGCGCCATCATACCGAGTTAATATCGCGAAATTAAGGTAATTTTTATTACAAATTATATTTCACGCCGGTCAAAAACGTTTTTAATCCTTTTTGAACGTTTCAACAAATGGCCAACCCGGTGTTTACGTCTCTTTACGACGTTTTAGGAAAAATGCAACCGCGCCATACTGAATTAATATCGCGAAATTAAGGTAATTTTTTATTACTAATTATATTTCGCGCCGGTCAAATACGTTTTTAATCCTTTTTGGACGTTTTTAGAAATGGCCAACCTGTTTTTACGTCTCTTTCCGACGTTTTAGGAAAAATGCAACAGCGCCATCATTCTGAGTTAACATCGCGAAATTAAGGCAAATTTTTATTACTAATTATATTTCACGCCGGTCAAAAACGTTTTTAATCCTTTTTGAACGTTTCAACAAATGGCCAACCCGGTGTTTACGTCTTTTTACGACGTTTTAGGTGAAATGCAACCGCGCCATCATACTGAGTTAATATCGCGAAATTAAGGCAAATTTTTATTACTAATTATATTTCACGCCGGTCAAAAACGTTTTTAATCCTTTTTGAACGTTTCAAGAAATGGCCAACCCGGTGTTTACGTCTTTTTACGACGTTTTAGGTGAAATGCAACCGCGCCATCATACTGAGTTAATATCGCGAAATTAAGGCAAATTTTTATTACTAATTATATTTCACGGCGGTCAAAAACGTTTTTAATCCTTTTTGGACGTTTTTAGAAATGGCCAACCCGGTGTTTACGTCTCTTTACGACGTTTTAGGAAAAATGCAACCGCGCCATCATACCGAGTTAATATCGCGAAATTAAGGTAATTTTTTATTACTAATTATATTTCATACCGGTCAAATACGTTTTTAATCCTTTTTGAACGTTTTAAGAAATGGCCAACCTAGTGTTTACGTCTATCACCTACGTTTAAGGTAAAATGCAACCGCGCCATCATACCGAGTTAATATCGCGAAATTAAGGTAATTTTTTATTACTAATTATATTTCACGCTGGTCATAAACGTTTTTAATCCTTTTTGAACGTTTCAAGAAATGGCCAACCCGGTGTTTACGTCTCTTTCCGACGTTTTAGGTAAAATGCAACCGCGCCATCATACCGAGTTAATATCGCGAAATTAAGGTAATTTTTATTACAAATTATATTTCACGCCGGTCAAAAACGTTTTTAATCCTTTTTGAACGTTTCAACAAATGGCCAACCCGGTGTTTACGTCTCTTTACGACGTTTTAGGAAAAATGCAACCGCGCCATACTGAATTAATATCGCGAAATTAAGGTAATTTTTTATTACTAATTATATTTCACGCCGGTCAAATACGTTTTTAATCCTTTTTGGACGTTTTTAGAAATGGCCAACCTGTTTTTACGTCTCTTTCCGACGTTTTAGGAAAAATGCAACAGCGCCATCATTCTGAGTTAACATCGCGAAATTAAGGCAAATTTTTATTAATAATTATATTTCACGCCGGTCAAAAACGTTTTTAATCCTTTTTGAACGTTTCAACAAATGGCCAACCCGGTGTTTACGTCTTTTTACGACGTTTTAGGTGAAATGCAACCGCGCCATCATACTGAGTTAATATCGCGAAATTAAGGCAAATTTTTATTACTTATTATATTTCACGCCGGTCAAAAACGTTTTTAATCCTTTTTGAACGTTTCAAGAAATGGCCAACCCGGTGTTTACGTCTTTTAACGACGTTTTAGGTGAAATGCAACCGCGCCATCATACTGAGTTAATATCGCGAAATTAAGGCAAATTTTTATTACTAATTATATTTCACGGCGGTCAAAAACGTTTTTAATCCTTTTTGGACGTTTTTAGAAATGGCCAACCCGGTGTTTACGTCTCTTTACGACGTTTTAGGAAAAATGCAACCGCGCCATCATACCGAGTTAATATCGCGAAATTAAGGTAATTTTTTATTACTAATTATATTTCATACCGGTCAAATACGTTTTTAATCCTTTTTGAACGTTTTAAGAAATGGCCAACCTAGTGTTTACGTCTATCACCTACGTTTAAGGTAAAATGCAACCGCGCCATCATACCGAGTTAATATCGCGAAATTAAGGTAATTTTTTATTACTAATTATATTTCACGCCGGTCAAATACGTTTTTAATCCTTTTTGAACGTTTCAAGAAATGGCCAACCCGGTGTTTACGTCTCTTTCCGACGTTTTAGGTAAAATGCAACCGCGCCATCATACCGAGTTAATATCGCGAAATTAAGGTAATTTTTTATTACTAATTATATTTCAAGCCGGTCAAATTCGTTTTTAATCCTTTTTGAACGTTTCAAGAAATGGCCAACTCGGTGTTTACGTCTCTTTCCGACGTTTTACGTAAAATGCAACCGCGCCATCATACCGAGTTAATATCGCGAAATTAAGTTTTTTTTTATTACTTATTAAATTTCAAGCCGGTTAAATACGGTTTTAATCCTTTTTTACGTTTCAAGAAATGGCCAACCCGGTGTTTAAGTCTCTTTCCGACGTTTTAGGAAAAATGCAACCGCGCCATCATACCGAGTTAATATCGCGAAATTAAGTAAATTTTTATTACTAATTATATTTTACGCCGGTCAAATACGGTTTTAATCCTTTTTGAACATTTCAAGAAATGGCCAACCCGGTGTTTACGTCTCTTTCCGACGTTTTAGGAAAAATGCAAACGCGCCATACCTAGTTAATATAGGGAAATTAAGGTAAATTTTTATTACTAATTATATTTCACGCCGGTCATAAACGTTTTTAATCCTTTTTGAACGTTTCAAGAAATGGCCAACCCGGTGTTTACGTCTCTTTCCGACGTTTTAGGTAAAATGCAACCGCGCCATCATACCGAGTTAATATCGCGAAATTAAGGTAATTTTTATTACTAATTATATTTCACGCCGGTCAAAAACGTTTTTAATCCTTTTTGAACGTTTCAACAAATGGCCAACCCGGTGTTTACGTCTCTTTACAACGTTTTAGGAAAAATGCAACCGCGCCATACTGAATTAATATCGCGAAATTAAGGTAATTTTTTATTACTAATTATATTTCACGCCGGTCAAATACGTTTTTAATCCTTTTTGGACGTTTTTAGAAATGTCCAACCTGTTTTTACGTCTCTTTCCGACGTTTTAGGAAAAATGCAACAGCGCCATCATACTGAGTTAACATCGCGAAATTAAGGCAAATTTTTATTACTGATTATATTTCACGCCGGTCAAAAACGTTTTTAATCCTTTTTGAACGTTTCAACAAATGGCCAACCCGGTGTTTACGTCTTTTTACGACGTTTTAGGTGAAATGCAACCGCACCATCATACTGAGTTAATATCGCGAAATTAAGGCAAATTTTTATTACTAATTATATTTCACGCCGGTCAAAAACGTTTTTAATCCTTTTTGAACGTTTCAAGAAATGGCCAACCCGGTGTTTACGTCTCTTTCCGACGTTTTAGGTAAAATGCAACCGCGCCATCATACCGAGTTAATATCGCGAAATTAAGGTAATTTTTATTACTAATTATATTTCACGCCGGTCAAAAACGTTTTTAATCCTTTTTGAACGTTTCAACAAATGGCCAACCCGGTGTTTACGTCTCTTTACGACGTTTTAGGAAAAATGCAACCGCGCCATACTGAATTAATATCGCGAAATTAAGGTAATTTTTTATTACTAATTATATTTCACGCCGGTCAAATACGTTTTTAATCCTTTTTGAACGTTTCAAGAAATGGCCAACCCGGTGTTTACGTCTCTTTCCGACGTTTTAGGTAAAATGCAACCGCGCCATCATACCGAGTTAATATCGCGAAATTAAGGTAATTTTTTATTACTAAATATATTTCAAGCCGGTCAAATTCGTTTTTAATCCTTTTTGAACGTTTCAAGAAATGGCCAACTCGGTGTTTACGTCTCTTTCCGACGTTTTACGTAAAATGCAACCGCGCCATCATACCGAGTTAATATCGCGAAATTAAGTTTTTTTTTATTACTTATTAAATTTCAAGCCGGTTAAATACGGTTTTAATCCTTTTTTACGTTTCAAGAAATGGCCAACCCGGTGTTTAAGTCTCTTTCCGACGTTTTAGGAAAAATGCAACCGCGCCATCATACCGAGTTAATATCGCGAAATTAAGTAAATTTTTATTACTAATTATATTTTACGCCGGTCAAATACGGTTTTAATCCTTTTTGAACATTTCAAGAAATGGCCAACCCGGTGTTTACGTCTCTTTCCGACGTTTTAGGAAAAATGCAAACGCGCCATACCTAGTTAATATAGGGAAATTAAGGTAAATTTTTATTACTAATTATATTTTACGCCGGTCAAAAACGTTTTTAATCCTTTTTGAACGTTTCAACAAATGGCCAACCTGTTTTTACGTCTCTTTCCGACGTTTTAGGAAAAATGCAACAGCGCCATCATACTGAGTTAACATCGCGAAATTAAGGCAAATTTTTATTACTAATTATATTTCACGCCGGTCAAAAACGTTTTTAATCCTTTTTGAACGTTTCAACAAATGGCCAACCCGGTGTTTACGTCTTTTTACGACGTTTTAGGTGAAATGCAACCGCGCCATCATACTGAGTTAATATCGCGAAATTAAGGCAAATTTTTATTACTAATTATATTTCATGCCGGTCAAAAACGTTTTTAATCCTTTTTGAACGTTTCAAGAAATGGCCAACCCGGTGTTTACGTCTCTTTCCGACGTTTTAGGTAAAATGCAACCGCGCCATCATACCGAGTTAATATCGCGAAATTAAGGTAATTTTTATTACTAATTATATTTCACGCCGGTCAAAAACGTTTTTAATCCTTTTTGAACGTTTCAACAAATGGCCAACCCGGTGTTTACGTCTCTTTCCGACGTTTTAGGTAAAATGCAACCGCGCCATCATACCGAGTTAATATCGCGAAATTAAGTTAATTTTTATTACTAATTATATTTCACGCCGGTCAAAAACGTTTTTAATCCTTTTTGAACGTTTCAACAAATGGCCAACCCGGTGTTTACGTCTCTTTACGACGTTTTAGGAAAAATGCAACCGCGCCATACTGAATTAATATCGCGAAATTAAGGTAATTTTTTATTACTAATTATATTTCACGCCGGTCAAATACGTTTTTAATCCTTTTTGGACGTTTTTAGAAATGGCCAACCTGTTTTTACGTCTCTTTCCGACGTTTTAGGAAAAATGCAACAGCGCCATCATACTGAGTTAACATCGCGAAATTAAGGCAAATTTTTATTACTAATTATATTTCACGCCGGTCAAAAACGTTTTTAATCCTTTTTGAACGTTTCAACAAATGGCCAACCCGGTGTTTACGTCTTTTTACGACGTTTTAGGTGAAATGCAACCGCGCCATCATACTGAGTTAATATCGCGAAATTAAGTTAATTTTTATTACTAATTATATTTCACGCCGGTCAAAAACGTTTTTAATCCTTTTTGAACGTTTCAACAAATGGCCAACCCGGTGTTTACGTCTCTTTACGACGTTTTAGGAAAAATGCAACCGCGCCATACTGAATTAATATCGCGAAATTAAGGTAATTTTTTATTACTAATTATATTTCACGCCGGTCAAATACGTTTTTAATCCTTTTTGGACGTTTTTAGAAATGGCCAACCTGTTTTTACGTCTCTTTCCGACGTTTTAGGAAAAATGCAACAGCGCCATCATACTGAGTTAACATCGCGAAATTAAGGCAAATTTTTATTACTAATTATATTTCACGCCGGTCAAAAACGTTTTTAATCCTTTTTGAACGTTTCAACAAATGGCCAACCCGGTGTTTACGTCTTTTTACGACGTTTTAGGTGAAATGCAACCGCGCCATCATACTGAGTTAATATCGCGAAATTAAGGCATATTTTTATTACTAATTATATTTCACGCCGGTCAAATACGTTTTTAATCCTTTTTGGACGTTTTTAGAAATGGCCAACCTGTTTTTACGTCTCTTTCCGACGTTTTAGGAAAAATGCAACAGCGCCATCATACTGAGTTAACATCGCGAAATTAAGGCAAATTTGTATTACTAATTATATTTCACGCCAGTCAAAAACGTTTTTAATCCTTTTTGAACGTTTCAAGAAATGGCCAACCCGGTGTTTACGTCTCTTTCCGACGTTTTAGGTAAAATGCAACCGCGCCATAATACCGAGTTAATATCGCGAAATTAAGGTAATTTTTATTACTAATTATATTTCACGCCGGTCAAAAACGTTTTTAATCCTTTTTGAACGTTTCAACAAATGGCCAACCCGGTGTTTACGTCTCTTTACGACGTTTTAGGAAAAATGCAACCGCGCCATACTGAATTAATATCGCGAAATTAAGGTAATTTTTTATTACTAATTATATTTCACGCCGGTCAAATACGTTTTTAATCCTTTTTGGACGTTTTTAGAAATGGCCAACGTGTTTTTACGTCTCTTTCCGACGTTTTAGGAAAAATGCAACAGCGCCATCATACTGAGTTAACATCGTGAAATTAAGGCAAATTTTTATTACTAATTATATTTCACGCCGGTCAAAAACGTTTTTAATCCTTTTTGAACGTTTCAACAAATGGCCAACCCGGTGTTTACGTCTTTTTACGACGTTTTAGGTGAAATGCAACCGCGCCATCATACTGAGTTAATATCGCGAAATTAAGGCAAATTTTTATTACTAATTATATTTCACGGTGGTCAAAAACGTTTTTAATCCTTTTTGGACGTTTTTAGAAATGGCCAACCCGGTGTTTACGTCTCTTTCCGACGTTTTAGGTAAAATGCAACCGCGCCATCATACCGAGTTAATATCGCGAAATTAAGGTAATTTTTTATTACTAATTATATTTCAAGCCGGTCAAATTCGTTTTTAATCCTTTTTGAACGTTTCAAGAAATGGCCAACTCGGTGTTTACGTCTCTTTCCGACGTTTTAGGTAAAATGCAACCGCGCCATCATACCGAGTTAATATCGCGAAATTAAGTTTTTTTTTATTACTTATTATATTTCACGCCGGTTAAATACGGTTTTAATCCTTTTTTACGTTTCAAGAAATGGCCAACCCGGTGTTTAAGTCTCTTTCCGACGTTTTAGGAAAAATGCAACCGCGCCATCATACCGAGTTAATATCGCGAAATTAAGGCAAATTTTTATTACTAATTATATTTAACGCCGGTCAAATACGGTTTTAATCGTTTTTTGAACATTTCAAGAAATGGCCAACCCGGTGTTTACGTCTCTTTCCGACGTTTTAGGAAAAATGCAAACGCGCCATACCTAGTTAATATAGGGAAATTAAGGTAAATTTTTATTACTAATTATATTTCACGCCGGTCATAAACGTTTTTAATCCTTTTTGAACGTTTCAAGAAATGGCCAACCCGGTGTTTACGTCTCTATCCGACGTTTTAGGTAAAATGCAACCGCGCCATCATACCGAGTTAATATCGCGAAATTAAGGTAATTTTTATTACTAATTATATTTCACGCCGGTCCAAAACGTTTTTAATCCTTTTTGAACGTTTCAACAAATGGCCAACCCGGTGTTTACGTCTCTTTACGACGTTTTAGGAAAAATGCAACCGCGCCATACTGAATTAATATCGCGAAATTAAGGTAATTTTTTATTACTAATTATATTTCACGCCGGTCAAATACGTTTTTAATCCTTTTTGGACGATTTTAGAAATGGCCAACCTGTTTTTACGTCTCTTTCCGACGTTTTAGGAAAAATGCAACAGCGCCATCATACTGAGTTAACATCGCGAAATTAAGGCAAATTTTTATTACTAATTATATTTCACGCCGGTCAAAAACGTTTTTAATCCTTTTTGAACGTTTCAACAAATGGCCAACCCGGTGTTTACGTCTTTTTACGACGTTTTAGGTGAAATGCAACCGCGCCATCATACTGAGTTAATATCGCGAAATTAAGGCAAATTTTTATTACTAATTATATTTCACGCCGGTCAAAAACGTTTTTAATCCTTTTTGAACGTTTCAACAAATGGCCAACCCGGTGTTTACGTCTCTTTCCGACGTTTTAGGAAAAATGCAACCGCGCCATCATACTGAGTTAATATCGCGAAATTAAGGCAAATTTTTATTACTCATTATATTTCACGGCGGTCAAAAACGTTTTTAATCCTTTTTGAACGTTTCAACAAATGGCCAACCCGGTGTTTAAGTCTCTTTCCGACGTTTTAGGAAAAATGCAACCGCGCCATCATACCGAGTTAATATCGCGAAATTAAGGCAAATTTTTATTACTAATTATATTTAACGCCGGTCAAATACGGTTTTAATCGTTTTTTGAACATTTCAAGAAATGGCCAACCCGGTGTTTACGTCTCTTTCCGACGTTTTAGTAAAAATGCAACAGCGCCATCATACTGAGTTAACATCGCGAAATTAAGGCAAATTTTTATTACTAATTATATTTCACGCCGGTCAAAAACGTTTTTAATCCTTTTTGAACGTTTCAACAAATGGCCAACCCGGTGTTTAAGTCTCTTTCCGACGTTTTAGGAAAAATGCAACCGCGCCATCATACCGAGTTAATATCGCGAAATTAAGGCAAATTTTTATTACTAATTATATTTCACGCCGGTCAAAAACGTTTTTAATCCTTTTTGAACGTTTCAACAAATGGCCAACCCGGTGTTTAAGTCTCTTTCCGACGTTTTAGGAAAAATGCAACCGCGCCATCATACCGAGTTAATATCGCGAAATTAAGGCAAATTTTTATTACTAATTATATTTAACGCCGGTCAAATATGGTTTTAATCGTTTTTTGAACATTTCAAGAAATGGCCAACCCGGTGTTTACGTCTCTTTCCGACGTTTTAGGAAAAATGCAAACGCGCCATACCTAGTTAATATAGGGAAATTAAGGTAAATTTTTATTACTAATTATATTTCACGCCGGTCATAAACGTTTTTAATCCTTTTTGAACGTTTCAAGAAATGGCCAACCCGGTGTTTACGTCTCTTTCCGACGTTTTAGGTAAAATGCAACCGCGCCATCATACCGAGTTAATATCGCGAAATTAAGGTAATTTTTATTACTAATTATATTTCACGCCGGTCCAAAACGTTTTTAATCCTTTTTGAACGTTTCAACAAATGGCCAACCCGGTGTTTACGTCTCTTTACGACGTTTTAGGAAAAATGCAACCGCGCCATACTGAATTAATATCGCGAAATTAAGGATTTCACGCCGGTCCAAAACGTTTTTAATCCTTTTTGAACGTTTCAACAAATGGCCAACCCGGTGTTTACGTCTCTTTACGACGTTTTAGGAAAAATGCAACCGCGCCATACTGAATTAATATCGCGAAATTAAGGTAATTTTTTATTACTAATTATATTTCACGCCGGTCAAATACGTTTTTAATCCTTTTTGGACGTTTTTAGAAATGGCCAACCTGTTTTTACGTCTCTTTCCGACGTTTTAGGAAAAATGCAACAGCGCCATCATACTGAGTTAACATCGCGAAATTAAGGCAAATTTTTATTACTAATTATATTTCACGCCGGTCAAAAACGTTTTTAATCCTTTTTGAACGTTTCAACAAATGGCCAACCCGGTGTTTACGTCTCTTTCCGACGTTTTAGGAAAAATGCAACCGCGCCATCATACTGAGTTAATATCGCGAAATTAAGGCAAATTTTTATTACTAATTATATTTCACGGCGGTCAAAAACGTTTTTAATCCTTTTTGGACGTTTTTAGAAATGGCCAACCTGTTTTTACGTCTCTTTCCGACGTTTAAGGAAAAATGCAACAGCGCCATCATACTGAGTTAACATCGCGAAATTAAGGCAAATTTTTATTACTAATTATATTTCACGCCGGTCAAAAACGTTTTTAATCCTTTTTGAACGTTTCAACAAATGGCCAACCCGGTGTTTACGTCTTTTTACGACGTTTTAGGTGAAATGCAACCGCGCCATCATACTGAGTTAATATCGCGAAATAAAGGCAAATTTTTATTACTAATTATATTTCACGCCGGTCAAAAACGTTTTTAATCCTTTTTGAACGTTTCAAGAAATGGCCAACCCGGTGTTTACGTCTCTTTCCGACGTTTTAGGTAAAATGCAACCGCGCCATCATACCGAGTTAATATCGCGAAATTAAGGTAATTTTTATTACTAATTATATTTCACGCCGGTCAAAAACGTTTTTAATCCTTTTTGAACGTTTCAACAAATGGCCAACCCGGTGTTTACGTCTCTTTCCGACGTTTTAGGTAAAATGCAACCGCGCCATCATACCGAGTTAATATCGCGAAATTAAGTTAATTTTTATTACTAATTATATTTCACGCCGGTCAAAAACGTTTTTAATCCTTTTTGAACGTTTCAACAAATGGCCAACCCGGTGTTTACGTCTCTTTACGACGTTTTAGGAAAAATGCAACCGCGCCATACTGAATTAATATCGCGAAATTAAGGTAATTTTTTATTACTAATTATATTTCACGCCGGTCAAATACGTTTTTAATCCTTTTTGGACGTTTTTAGAAATGGCCAACCTGTTTTTTCGTCTCTTTCCGACGTTTTAGGAAAAATGCAACAGCGCCATCATACTGAGTTAACATCGCGAAATTAAGGCAAATTTTTATTACTTATTATATTTCACGCCGGTCAAAAACGTTTTTAATCCTTTTTGAACGTTTCAACAAATGGCCAACCCGGTGTTTACGTCTTTTTACGACGTTTTAGGTGAAATGCAACCGCGCCATCATACTGAGTTAATATCGCGAAATTAAGGCATATTTTTATTACTAATTATATTTCACGCCAGTCAAATACGTTTTTAATCCTTTTTGGACGTTTCTAGAAATGGCCAACCTGTTTTTACGTCTCTTTCCGACGTTTTAGGAAAAATGCAACAGCGCCATCATACTGAGTTAACATCGCGAAATTAAGGCAAATTTTTATTACTAATTATATTTCACGCCGGTCAAAAACGTTTTTAATCCTTTTTGAACGTTTCAACAAATGGCCAACCCGGTGTTTACGTCTTTTTACGACGTTTTAGGTGAAATGCAACCGCGCCATCATACTGAGTTAATATCGCGAAATTAAGGCAAATTTTTATTACTAATTATATTTCACGACGGTCAAAAACGTTTTTAATCCTTTTTGAACGTTTCAAGAAATGGCCAACCCGGTGTTTACGTCTCTTTACGACGTTTTAGGAAAAATGCAACCGCGCCATACTGAATTAATATCCCGAAATTAAGTTTTTTTTTATTACTTATTATATTTCACGCCGGTTAAATACGGTTTTAATCCTTTTTTACGTTTCAAGAAATGGCCAACCCGGTGTTTAAGTCTCTTTCCGACGTTTTAGGAAAAATGCAACCGCGCCATCATACCGAGTTAATATCGCGAAATTAAGGCAAATTTTTATTACTAATTATATTTAACGCCGGTCAAAAACGTTTTTAATCCTTTTTGAACGTTTCAACAAATGGCCAACCCGGTGTTTACGTCTTTTTACGACGTTTTAGGTGAAATGCAACCGCGCCATCATACTGAGTTAATATCGCGAAATTAAGGCAAATTTTTATTACTAATTATATTTCACGCCGGTCAAAAACGTTTTTAATCCTTTTTGAACGTTTCAACAAATGGCCAACCCGGTGTTTACGTCTTTTTACGACGTTTTAGGTGAAATGCAACCGCGCCATCATACTGAGTTAATATCGCGAAATAAAGGCAAATTTTTATTACTAATTATATTTAACGCCGGTCAAAAACGGTTTTAATCCTTTTTTACGTTTCAAGAAATGGCCAACCCGGTGTTTAAGTCTCTTTCCGACGTTTTAGGAAAAATGCAACCGCGCCATCATACCGAGTTAATATCGCGAAATTAAGTAATTTTTTATTACTAATTATATTTCACGCCGGTCAAATACAGTTTTAAACCTTTTTGAACATTTCAAGAAATGACCAACCCGGTGTTTAAGTCTCTTTCCGACGTTTTAGGTAAAATGCAACCGCGCCATCATACCGAGTTAATATCGCGAAATTAAGTTTTTTTTATTACTTATTATATTTCAAGCCGGTTAAATACGGTTTTAATCCTTTTTTACGTTTCAAGAAATGGCCAACCCGGTGTTTAAGTCTCTTTCCGACGTTTTAGGAAAAATGCAACCGCGCCATCATACCGAGTTAATATCGCGAAATTAAGTAAATTTTTATTACTTATTATATTTCACGCCGGTCAAATACGGTTTTAATCCTTTTTGAACATTTCAAGAAATGGCCAACCCGGTGTTTACGTCTCTTTCCGACGTTTTAGGAAAAATGCAAACGCGCCATACCTAGTTAATATAGGGAAATTAAGGTAAATTTTTATTACTAATTATATTTCACGCCGGTCATAAACGTTTTTAATCCTTTTTGAACGTTTCAAGAAATGGCCAACCCGGTGTTTACGTCTCTTTCCGACGTTTTAGGTAAAATGCAACCGCGCCATCATACCGAGTTAATATCGCGAAATTAAGGTAATTTTTATTACTAATTATATTTCACGCCGGTCCAAAACGTTTTTAATCCTTTTTGAACGTTTCAACAAATGGCCAACCCGGTGTTTACGTCTCTTTACGACGTTTTAGGAAAAATGCAACCGCGCCATACTGAATTAATATCGCGAAATTAAGGTAATTTTTTATTACTAATTATATTTCACGCCGGTCAAATACGTTTTTAATCCTTTTTGGACGTTTTTAGAAATGGCCAATCTGTTTTTACGTCTCTTTCCGACGTTTTAGGAAAAATGCAACAGCGCCATCATACTGAGTTAACATCGCGAAATTAAGGCAAATTTGTATTACTAATTATATTTCACGCCGGTCAAAAACGTTTTTAATCCTTTTTGAACGTTTCAACAAATGGCCAACCCGGTGTTTACGTCTTTTTACGACGTTTTAGGTGAAATGCAACCGCGCCATCATACCGAGTTAATATCGCGAAATTAAGGCAAATTTTTATTACTAATTATATTTCACGCCGGTCAAAAACGTTTTTAATCCTTTTTGAACGTTTCAACAAATGGCCAACCCGGTGTTTACGTCTCTTTCCGACGTTTTAGGAAAAATGCAACCGCGCCATCATACTGAGTTAATATCGCGAAATTAAGGCAAATTTTTATTACTTATTATATTTCACGGCGGTCAAAAACGTTTTTAATCCTTTTTGGACGTTTTTAGAAATGGCCAACCCGGTGTTTACGTCTCTTTACGACGTTTTAGGAAAAATGCAACCGCGCCATCATACCGAGTTAATATCGCGAAATTAAGGTAATTTTTTATTACTAATTATATTTCATACCGGTCAAATACGTTTTTAATCCTTTTTGAACGTTTTAAGAAATGGCCAACCTAGTGTTTACGTCTATCACCTACGTTTAAGGTAAAATGCAACCGCGCCATCATACCGAGTTAATATCGCGAAATTAAGGTAATTTTTTATTACTTATTATATTTCACGCCGGTCAAATACGTTTTTAATCCTTTTTGAACGTTTCAAGAAATGGCCAACCCGGTGTTTACGTCTCTTTCCGACGTTTTAGGTAAAATGCAACCGCGCCATCATACCGAGTTAATATCGCGAAATTAAGGTAATTTTTTATTACTTATTATATCAAGCCGGTCAAATTCGTTTTTAATCCTTTTTGAACGTTTCAAGAAATGGCCAACTCGGTGTTTACGTCTCTTTCCGACGTTTTAGGTAAAATGCAACCGCGCCATCATACCGAGTTAATATCGCGAAATTAAGGTAATTTTTTTTTACTTATTATATTTCACGCCGGTTAAATTCGGTTTTAATCCTTTTTTACGTTTCAAGAAATGGCCAACCCGGTGTTTAAGTCTCTTTCCGACGTTTTAGGAAAAATGCAACCGCGCCATCATACCGAGTTAATATCGCGAAATTAAGGCAAATTTTTATTACTAATTATATTTAACGCCGGTCAAATACGGTTTTAATCGTTTTTTGACGTTTCAAGAAATGGCCAACCCGGTGTTTACGTCTCTTTCCGACGTTTTAGGAAAAATGCAACCGCGCCATCATACCGAGTTAATATCGCGAAATTAAGGCAAATTTTTATTACTAATTATATTTAACGCCGGTCAAATACGTTTTTAATCGTTTTTTGACGTTTTTAGAAATGGCCAACCTGTTTTTACGTCTCTTTCCGTCGTTTTAGGAAAAATGCAACCGCGCCATCATACTGAGTTAATATCTCGAAATTAAGGCAAATTTTTATTACTAATTATATTTAACGCCAGTCAAATACGGTTTTAATCGTTTTTTGACGTTTCAAGAAATGGCCAACCCGGTGTTAACGTCTCTTTCCGACGTTTTAGAAAAATGCAACCGCGCCATCATACCGAGTTAATATCGCGAAATTAAGTAATTTTTTATTACTAATTATATTTCACGCCGGTCAAATACGGTTTTAAACCTTTTTGAACATTTCAAGAAATGGCCAACCCGGTGTTTACGTCTCTTTCCGACGTTTTAAGTAAAATGCAAACGCGCCATCATACCGAGTTGATATCGCGAAATTAAGGTAATTTTTTATTACTAATTATATTTCAAGCCGGTCAAATACGTTTTTAATCCTTTTTGAACGTTTCAAGAAATGGCCAACCCGGTGTTTACGTCTCTTTCCGACGTTTTAGGTAAAATGCAACCGCGCCATCATACCGAGTTAATATCGCGAAATTAAGTTTTTTTTTATTACTTATTATATTTCACGCCGGTTAAATACGGTTTTAATCCTTTTTTACGTTTCAAAAAATGGCCAACCCGGTGTTTACGTCTCTTTCCGACGTTTTAGGTAAAATGCAACCGCGCCATCATACCGAGTTAATATCGCGAAATTAAGGTAATTTTTTATTACTTATTATATCAAGCCGGTCAAATTCGTTTTTAATCCTTTTTGAACGTTTCAAGAAATGGCCAACTCGGTGTTTACGTCTCTTTCCGACGTTTTAGGTAAAATGCAACCGCGCCATCATACCGAGTTAATATCGCGAAATTAAGGTAATTTTTTTTTACTTATTATATTTCACGCCGGTTAAATTCGGTTTTAATCCTTTTTTACGTTTCAAGAAATGGCCAACCCGGTGTTTAAGTCTCTTTCCGACGTTTTAGGAAAAATGCAACCGCGCCATCATACCGAGTTAATATCGCGAAATTAAGGCAAATTTTTATTACTAATTATATTTAACGCCGGTCAAATACGGTTTTAATCGTTTTTTGACGTTTCAAGAAATGGCCAACCCGGTGTTTACGTCTCTTTCCGACGTTTTAGGAAAAATGCAACCGCGCCATCATACCGAGTTAATATCGCGAAATTAAGGCAAATTTTTATTACTAATTATATTTAACGCCGGTCAAATACGTTTTTAATCGTTTTTTGACGTTTTTAGAAATGGCCAACCTGTTTTTACGTCTCTTTCCGTCGTTTTAGGAAAAATGCAACCGCGCCATCATACTGAGTTAATATCTCGAAATTAAGGCAAATTTTTATTACTAATTATATTTAACGCCAGTCAAATACGGTTTTAATCGTTTTTTGACGTTTCAAGAAATGGCCAACCCGGTGTTAACGTCTCTTTCCGACGTTTTAGAAAAATGCAACCGCGCCATCATACCGAGTTAATATCGCGAAATTAAGTAATTTTTTATTACTAATTATATTTCACGCCGGTCAAATACGGTTTTAAACCTTTTTGAACATTTCAAGAAATGGCCAACCCGGTGTTTACGTCTCTTTCCGACGTTTTAAGTAAAATGCAAACGCGCCATCATACCGAGTTGATATCGCGAAATTAAGGTAATTTTTTATTACTAATTATATTTCAAGCCGGTCAAATACGTTTTTAATCCTTTTTGAACGTTTCAAGAAATGGCCAACCCGGTGTTTACGTCTCTTTCCGACGTTTTAGGTAAAATGCAACCGCGCCATCATACCGAGTTAATATCGCGAAATTAAGTTTTTTTTTATTACTTATTATATTTCACGCCGGTTAAATACGGTTTTAATCCTTTTTTACGTTTCAAAAAATGGCCAACCCGGTGTTTACGTCTCTTTCCGACGTTTTAGGAAAAATGCAACCGCGCCATCATACCGAGTTAATATCGCGAAATTAAGTAATTTTTTATTACTAATAATATTTCACGCCGGTCAAATACGGTTTTAATCCTTTTTGAACATTTCAAGAAATGGCCAACCCGGTGTTTACGTCTCTTTCCGACGTTTTAGGAAAAATGCAAACGCGCCATACCTAGTTAATATAGGGAAATTAAGGTAAATTTTTATTACTAATTATATTTCACGCCGGTCATAAACGTTTTTAATCCTTTTTGAACGTTTCATGAAATGGCCAACCCGGTGTTTACGTCTCTTTACGACGTTTTAGGAAAAATGCAACCGCGCCATACTGAATTAATATCGCGAAATTAAGGTAATTTTTTATTACTAATTATATTTCACGCCGGTCAAATACGTTTTTAATCCTTTTTGGACGTTTTTAGAAATGGCCAACCTGTTTTTACGTCTCTTTCCGACGTTTTAGGAAAAATGCAACAGCGCCATCATACTGAGTTAACATCGCGAAATTAAGGCAAATTTTTATTACTAATTATATTTCACGCCGGTCAAAAACGTTTTTAATCCTTTTTGAACGTTTCAACAAATGGCCAACCCGGTGTTTACGTCTTTTTACGACGTTTTAGGACAAATGCAACCGCGCCATCATACTGAGTTAATATCGCGAAATTAAGGCAAATTTTTATTACTAATTATATTTCACGCCGGTCAAAAACGTTTTTAATCCTTTTTGAACGTTTCAACAAATGGCCAACCCGGTGTTTACGTCTTTTTACGACGTTTTAGGACAAATGCAACCGCGCCATCATACTGAGTTAATATCGCGAAATTAAGGCAAATTTTTATTACTAATTATATTTAACGCCAGTCAAATACGTTTTTAATCGTTTTTTGACGTTTTTAGAAATGGCCAACCCGGTGTTTACGTCTTTTTACGACGTTTTAGGACAAATGCAACCGCGCCATCATACTGAGTTAATATCGTGAAATTAAGGCAAATTTTTATTACTAATTATATTTCACGGCGGTCAAAAACGTTTTTAATCCTTTTTGAACGTTTCAACAAATGGCCAACCCGGTGTTTACGTCTCTTTACGACGTTTTAGGAAAAATGCAACCGCGCCATACTGAATTAATATCGCGAAATTAAGGTAATTTTTTATTACTAATTATATGTCACGCCGGTCAAATACGTTTTTAATCCTTTTTGGACGTTTCAAGAAATGGCCAACCCGGTGTTTACGTCTCATTCCGACGTTTTAGGAAAAATACAACAGCGCCATCATACTGAGTTAATATCGCGAAATTAAGGCAAATTTTTATTACTAATTATATTTAACGCCAGTCAAATACGTTTTTAATCGTTTTTTGACGTTTTTAGAAATGGCCAACCCGGTGTTTACGTCTTTTTACGACGTTTTAGGACAAATGCAACCGCGCCATCATACTGAGTTAATATCGCGAAATTAAGGCAAATTTTTATTACTAATTATATTTCACGCCGGTCAAAAACGTTTTAAATCCTTTTTGAACGTTTCAACAAATGGCCAACCCGGTGTTTACGTCTCTTTCCGACGTTTTAGGAAAAATGCAACCGCGCCATCATACTGAGTTAATATCGCGAAATTAAGGAAATTTTTTATTACTAATTATATTTCACGGCGGTCAAAAACGTTTTTAATCCTTTTTTAACGTTTCAACAAATGGCCAACCCGGTGTTTACGTCTTTTTACGACGTTTTAGGACAAATGCAACCGCGCCATCATACTGAGTTAATATCGCGAAATTAAGGCAAATTTTTATTACTAATTATATTTCACGCCAGTCAAATACGGTTTTAATCCTTTTTTACGTTTCAAAAAATGGCCAACCCGGTGTTTAAGTCTCTTTCCGACGTTTTAGGAAAAATGCAACCGCGCCATCATACCGAGTTAATATCGCGAAATTAAGTAATTTTTTATTACTTATAATATTTCACGCCGGTCAAATACGGTTTTAATCCTTTTTGAACATTTCAAGAAATGGCCAACCCGGTGTTTACGTCTCTTTCCGACGTTTTAGGAAAAATGCAAACGCGCCATACCTAGTTAATATAGGGAAATTAAGGTAAATTTTTATTACTAATTATATTTCACGCCAGTCATAAACGTTTTTAATCCTTTTTGAACGTTTCATGAAATGGCCAACCCGGTGTTTACGTCTCTTTCCGACGTTTTAGGTAAAATGCAACCGCGCCATCATACCGAGTTAATATCGCGAAATTAAGGTAATTTTTATTACTAATTATATTTCACGCCGGTCAAAAACGTTTTTAATCCTTTTTGAAGGTTTCAACAAATGGCCAACCCGGTGTTTACGTCTCTTTACGACGTTTTAGGAAAAATGCAACCGCGCCATACTGAATTAATATCGCGAAATTAAGGTAATTTTTTATTACTAATTATATTTCACGCCGGTCAAATACGTTTTTAATCCTTTTTGGACGTTTTTAGAAATGGCCAACCTGTTTTTACGTCTCTTTCCGACGTTTTAGGAAAAATGCAACAGCGCCATCATACTGAGTTAACATCGCGAAATTAAGGCAAATTTTTATTACTAATTATATTTCACGCCGGTCAAAAACGTTTTTAATCCTTTTTGAACGTTTCAACAAATGGCCAACCCGGTGTTTACGTCTCTTTCCGACGTTTTAGGAAAAATGCAACCGCGCCATCATACTGAGTTAATATCGTGAAATTAAGGCAAATTTTTATTACTAATTATATTTCACGGCGGTCAAAAACGTTTTTAATCCTTTTTGAACGTTTCAACAAATGGCCAACCCGGTGTTTACGTCTCTTTACGACGTTTTAGGAAAAATGCAACCGCGCCATACTGAATTTATATCGCGAAATTAAGGTAATTTTTTATTACTAATTATATGTCACGCCGGTCAAATACGTTTTTAATCCTTTTTGGACGTTTCAAGAAATGGCCAACCCGGTGTTTACGTCTCATTCCGACGTTTTAGGAAAAATACAACAGCGCCATCATACTGAGTTAATATCGCGAAATTAAGGCAAATTTTTATTACTAATTATATTTAACGCCAGTCAAATACGTTTTTAATCGTTTTTTGACGTTTTTAGAAATGGCCAACCCGGTGTTTACGTCTTTTTACGACGTTTTAGGACAAATGCAACCGCGCCATCATACTGAGTTAATATCGCGAAATTAAGGCAAATTTTTATTACTAATTATATTTCACGCCGGTCAAAAACGTTTTAAATCCTTTTTGAACGTTTCAACAAATGGCCAACCCGGTGTTTACGTCTCTTTCCGACGTTTTAGGAAAAATGCAACCGCGCCATCATACTGAGTTAATATCGCGAAATTAAGGAAAATTTTTATTACTAATTATATTTCACGCCGGTCAAATACGTTTTTAATCCTTTTTGGACGTTTTTAGAAATGGCCAACCCGGTGTTTACGTCTCTTTCCGACGTTTTAGGTAAAATGCAACCGCGCCATCATACCGAGTTAATATCGCGAAATTAAGGTAATTTTTTATTACTAATTATATTTCATACCGGTCAAATACGTTTTTAATCCTTTTTGAACGTTTTAAGAAATGGCCAACCTAGTGTTTACGTCTATCACCTACGTTTTAGGTAAAATGCAACCGCGCCATCATACCGAGTTAATATCGCGAAATTAAGGTAATTTTTTATTACTAATTATATTTCACGCCGGTCAAATACGTTTTTAATCCTTTTTGAACGTTTCAAGAAATGGCCAACCCGGTGTTTACGTCTCTTTCCGACGTTTTAGGTAAAATGCAACCGCGCCATCATACCGAGTTAATATCGCGAAATTAAGGTAATTTTTTATTACTAATTATATTTCAAGCCGGTCAAATTCGTTTTTAATCCTTTTTGAACGTTTCAAGAAATGGCCAACCCGGTGTTTACGTCTCTTTCCGACGTTTTAGGTATAATGCAACCGCGCCATCATACCGAGTTAATATCGCGAAATTAAGTTTTTTTTATTACTTATTATATTTCACGCCGGTTAAATACGGTTTTAATCATTTTTTACGTTTCAAGAAATGGCCAACCCGGTGTTTAAGTCTCTTTCCGACGTTTTAGGAAAAATGCAACCGCGCCATCATACCGAGTTAATATCGCGAAATTAAGGCAAATTTTTATTACTAATTATATTTAACGCCGGTCAAATACGTTTTTAATCGTTTTTTGACGTTTTTAGAAATGGCCAACCTGTTTTTACGTCTCTTTCCGACGTTTTAGGAAAAATGCAACCGCGCCATCATACTGAGTTAATATCTCGAAATTAAGGCAAATTTTTATTACTAATTATATTTAACGCCGGTCAAATACGGTTTTAATCGTTTTTTGACGTTTCAAGAAATGGCCAACCCGGTGTTTTTGTCTCTTTCCGACGTTTTAGAAAAATGCAACCGCGCCATCATACCGAGTTAATATCGCGAAATTAAGGTAATTTTTATTACTAATTATATTTCACGCCGGTCAAAAACGTTTTTAATCCTTTTTGAACGTTTCAACAAATGGCCAACCCGGTGTTTACGTCTCTTTACGACGTTTTAGGAAAAATGCAACCGCGCCATACTGAATTAATATCGCGAAATTAAGGTAATTTTTTATTACTAATTATATTTCACGCCGGTCAAATACGTTTTTAATCCTTTTTGGACGTTTTTAGAAATGGCCAACCTGTTTTTACGTCTCTTTCCGACGTTTTAGGAAAAATGCAACAGCGCCATCATACTGAGTTAACATCGCGAAATTAAGGCAAATTTTTATTACTAATTATATTTCACGCCGGTCAAAAACGTTTTTAATCCTTTTTGAACGTTTCAACAAATGGCCAACCCAGTGTTTACGTCTTTTTACGACGTTTAAGGACAAATGCAACCGCGCCATCATACTGAGTTAATATCGCGAAATTAACGCAAATTTTTATTACTAATTATATTTCACGCCGGTCAAAAACGTTTTTAATCCTTTTTGAACGTTTCAACAAATGGCCAACCCGGTGTTTACGTCTCTCTCCGACGTTTTAGGAAAAATGCAACCGCGCCATCATACTGAGTTAATATCGTGAAATTAAGGCAAATTTTTATTACTAATTATATTTCACGGCGGTCAAAAACGTTTTTAATCCTTTTTGAACGTTTCAAGAAATGGCCAACCCGGTGTTTACGTCTCTTTACGACGTTTTAGGAAAAATGCAACCGCGCCATACTGAATTAATATCGCGAAATTAAGGTAATTTTTTATTACTAATTATATGTCACGCCGGTCAAATACGTTTTTAATCCTTTTTGGACGTTTTTAGAAATGGCCAACCTGTTTTTACGTCTCTTTCCGACGTTTTAGGAAAAATGCAACCGCGCCATCATACCGAGTTAATATCGCGAAATTAAGGCAAATTTTTATTACTAATTATATTACACGCCGGTCAAATATGTTTTTAATCCTTTTTGAACGTTTCAAGAAATGGCCAACCCGGTGTTTACGTCTCATTCCGACGTTTTAGGAAAAATACAACAGCGCCATCATACTGAGTTAATATCGCGAAATTAAGGCAAATTTTTATTACTAATTATATTTAACGCCAGTCAAATACGTTTTTAATCGTTTTTGACGTTTTTAGAAATGGCCAACCCGGTGTTTACGTCTTTTTACGACGTTTTAGGACAAATGCAACCGCGCCATCATACTGAGTTAATATCGCGAAATTAAGGCAAATTTTTATTACTAATTATATTTCACGCCGGTCAAAAACGTTATAAATCCTTTTTGAACGTTTCAACAAATGGCCAACCCGGTGTTTACGTCTCTTTCCGACGTTTTAGGAAAAATGCAACCGCGCCATCATACTGAGTTAATATCGCGAAATTAAGGAAAATTTTTATTACTAATTATATTTCACGGCGGTCAAAAACGTTTTTAATCCTTTTTGAACGTTTCAACAAATGGCCAACCCGCTGTTTACGTCTCTTTACGACGTTTTAGGAAAAATGCAACCGCGCCATACTGAATTAATATCGCGAAATTAAGGTAATTTTTTATTACTAATTATATGTCACGCCAGTCAAATACGTTTTTAATCCTTTTTGGACGTTTTTAGAAATGGCCAACCCGGTGTTTACGTCTCTTTCCGACGTTTTAGGTAAAATGCAACCGCGCCATCATACCGAGTTAATATCGCGAAATTAAGGTAATTTTTTATTACTAATTATATTTCATACCGGTCAAATACGTTTTTAATCCTTTTTGAACGTTTTAAGAAATGGCCAACCTAGTGTTTACGTCTATCACCTACGTTTTAGGTAAAATGCAACCGCGCCATCAAACCGTGTTAATATCGCGAAATTAAGGTAATTTTTTATTAATAATTATATTTCACGCCGGTCAAATACGTTTTTAATCCTTTTTGAACGTTTCAAGAAATGGCCAACCCGGTGTTTACGTCTCTTTCCGACGTTTTAGGTAAAATGCAACCGCGCCATCATACCGAGTTAATATCGCGAAATTAAGGTAATTTTTTATTACTAATTATATTTCAAGCCGGTCAAATTCGTTTTTAATCCTTTTTGAACGTTTCAAGAAATGGCCAACCCGGTGTTTACGTCTCTTTCCGACGTTTTAGGTATAATGCAACCGCGCCATCATACCGAGTTAATATCGCGAAATTAAGTTTTTTTTATTACTTATTATATTTCACGCCGGTTAAATACGGTTTTAATCCTTTTTTACGTTTCAAGAAATGGCCAACCCGGTGTTTAAGTCTCTTTCCGACGTTTTAGGAAAAATGCAACCGCGCCATCATACCGAGTTAATATCGCGAAATTAAGGCAAATTTTTATTACTAATTATATTTAACGCCGGTCAAATACGTTTTTAATCGTTTTTTGACGTTTTTAGAAATGGCCAACCTGTTTTTACGTCTCTTTCCGACGTTTTAGGAAAAATGCAACCGCGCCATCATACTGAGTTAATATCTCGAAATTAAGGCAAATTTTTATTACTAATTATATTTAACGCCGGTCAAATACGGTTTTAATCGTTTTTTGACGTTTCAAGAAATGGCCAACCCGGTGTTTACGTCTCTTTCCGACGTTTTAGAAAAATGCAACCGCGCCATCATACCGAGTTAATATCGCGAAATTAAGTAATTTTTTATTACTAATTATATTTCACGCCGGTCAAATACGGTTTTAAACCTTTTTGAACATTTCAAGAAATGGCCAACCCGGTGTTTACGTCTCTTTCCGACGTTTTAAGTAAAATGCAAACGCGCCATCATACCGAGTTGATATCGCGAAATTAAGGTAATTTTTTATTACTAATTATATTTCAAGCCGGTCAAATACGTTTTTAATCCTTTTTGAACGTTTCAAGAAATGGCTAACCCGGTGTTTACGTCTCATTCCGACGTTTTAGGAAAAATACAACCGCGCCATCATACTGAGTTAATATTGCGAAATTAAGGCAAATTTTTATTACTAATTATATTTCACGCCGGTCAAATACGTTTTTAATCGTTTTTGGACGTTTTTAGAAATGGCCAACCCGGTGTTTACGTCTCTTTCCGACGTTTTAGGTAAAATGCAACCTTGCCATCATACCGAGTTAAAATCGCGAAATTAAGGTAATTTATTTTTAATTATATTTAACGCCAGTCAAAAACGTTTTTAATCCTTTTTGAACGTTTCAAGAAATGGCCAACCCGGTGTTTACGTCTCTTTCCGACGTTTTAGAAAAATGCAACCGCGCCATCATACCGAGTTAATATCGCGAAATTAAGTAATTTTTTATTACTAATTATATTTCACGCCGGTCAAATACGGTTTTAAACCTTTTTGAACATTTCAAGAAATGGCCAACCCGGTGTTTACGTCTCTTTCCGACGTTTTAAGTAAAATGCAAACGCGCCATCATACCGAGTTGATATCGCGAAATTAAGGTAATTTTTTATTACTAATTATATTTCACGCCGGTCAAATATGTTTTTAATACTTTTTGGACGTTTTTAGAAATGGCCAACCTGTTTTTACGTCTCTTTCCGACGTTTTAGGAAAAATGCAACCGCGCCATCATACTGAGTTAATATCGCGAAATTAAGGCAAATTTTTATTACTAATTATATTACACGCCGGTCAAATACGTTTTTAATCCTTTTTGGACGTTTTTAAAAATGGCCAACCTGTTTTTACGTCTCTTTCCGACGTTTTAGGAAAAATGCAACCACGCCATCATACCGAGTTAATATCGCGAAATTAAGGCAAATTTTTATTACTAATTATATTACACGCCGGTCAAATACGTTTTTAATCCTTTTGGAACGTTTCAAGAAATGGCTAAAACGGTGTTTACGTCTCATTCCGACGTTTTAGGAAAAATACAACCGCGCCATCATACTGAGTTAATATTGCGAAATTAAGGCAAAGTTTTATTACTAATTATATTTCACGCCGGTCAAATACGTTTTTAATCGTTTTTGGACGTTTTTAGAAATGGCCAACCTGTTTTTACGTCTCTTTCCGACGTTTTAGGAAAAATGCAACCGCGCCATCATACTGAGTTAATATCGCGAAATTAAGGCAAATTTTTATTATTAATTATATTACACGCCGGTCAAATACGTTTTTAATCCTTTTTGGACGTTTTTAAAAATGGCCAACCTGTTTTTACGTCTCTTTCCGACGTTTTAGGAAAAATGCAACCGCGCCATCATACCGAGTTAATATCGCGAAATTAAGGCAAATTTTTATTACTAATTATATTTCACGCCGGTCAAATACGTTTTTAATCCTTTTGGAACGTTTCAAGAAATGGCTAACCCGGTGTTTACGTCTCATTCCGACGTTTTAGGAAAAATACAACCGCGCCATCATACTGAGTTAATATTGCGAAATTAAGGCAAATTTTTATTACTACTTATAATTCACGCCGGTCAAATACGTTTTTAATCGTTTTTGGACGTTTTTAGAAATGGCCAACCTGTTTTTACGTCTCTTTCCGACGTTTTAGGAAAAATGCAACCGCGCCATCATACTGAGTTAATATCGCGAAAGTAAGGCAAATTTTTATTACTAATTATATTACACGCCGGTCAAATACGTTTTTAATCCTTTTTGAACGTTTCAAGAAATGGCTAACCCGGTGTTTACGTCTCATTCCGACGTTTTAGGAAAAATACAACCGCGCCATCATACTGAGTTAATATTGCGAAATTAAGGCAAATTTTTATTACTAATTATATTTCACGCCGGTCAAATACGTTTTTAATCGTTTTTGGACGTTTTTAGAAATGGCCAACCTGTTTTTACGTCTCTTTCCGACGTTTTAGGAAAAATGCAACCGCGCCATCATACTGAGTTAATATCGCGAAAGTAAGTCAAATTTTTATTACTAATTTTATTACACGCCGGTCAAATACGTTTTTAATCCTTTTTGGACGTTTTTAAAAATGGCCAACCTGTTTTTACGTCTCTTTCCGACGTTTTAGGAAAAATGCAACCGCGCCATCATACCGAGTTAATATCGCGAAATTAAGGCAAATTTTTATTACTAATTATATTACACGCCGGTCAAATACGTTTTTAATCCTTTTTGAACGTTTCAAGAAATGGCTAACACGGTGTTTACGTCTCTTTCCGACGTTTTAGGTAAAATGCAACCGCGCCATCATACCGAGTTGATATCGCGAAATTAAGGTAATTTTTTATTACTAATTATATTTCAAGCCGGTCAAATACGTTTTTAATCCTTTTTGAACGTTTCAAGAAATGGCTAACCCGGTGTTTACGTCTCATTCCGACGTTTTAGGAAAAATACAACCGCGCCATCATACTGAGTTAATATTGCGAAATTAAGGCAAATTTTTATTACTAATTATATTTCACGCCGGTCAAATACGTTTTTAATCGTTTTTGGACGTTTTTAGAAATGGCCAACCCGGTGTTTACGTCTCTTTCCGACGTTTTAGGTAAAATGCAACCGCGCCATCATACCGAGTTAATATCGCGAAATTAAGGTAATTTTTTATTACTAATTATATTTCACGCCGGTCAAATACGGTTTTAAACCTTTTTGAACATTTCAAGAAATGGCCAACCCGGTGTTTACGTCTCTTTCCGACGTTTTAAGTAAAATGCAAACGCGCCATCATACCGAGTTGATATCGCGAAATTAAGGTAATTTTTTATTACTAATTATATTTCACGCCGGTCAAATATGTTTTTAATCCTTTTTGGACGTTTTTAGAAATGGCCAACCTGTTTTTACGTCTCTTTCCGACGTTTTAGGAAAAATGCAACCGCGCCATCATACTGAGTTAATATCGCGAAATTAAGGCAAATTTTTATTACTAATTATATTACACGCCGGTCAAATACGTTTTTAATCCTTTTTGGACGTTTTTAAAAATGGCCAACCTGTTTTTACGTCTCTTTCCGACGTTTTAGGAAAAATGCAACCGCGCCATCATACCGAGTTAATATCGCGAAATTAAGGCAAATTTTTATTACTAATTATATTACACGCCGGTCAAATACGTTTTTAATCCTTTTGGAACGTTTCAAGAAATGGCTAAAACGGTGTTTACGTCTCATTCCGACGTTTTAGGAAAAATACAATCGCGCCATCATACTGAGTTAATATTGCGAAATTAAGGCAAAGTTTTATTACTAATTATATTTCACGCCGGTCAAATACGTTTTTAATCGTTTTTGGACGTTTTTAGAAATGGCCAACCTGTTTTTACGTCTCTTTCCGACGTTTTAGGAAAAATCAAACCGCGCCATCATACTGAGTTAATATCGCGAAATTAAGGCAAATTTTTATTATTAATTATATTACACGCCGGTCAAATACGTTTTTAATCCTTTTTGGACGTTTTTAAAAATGGCCAACCTGTTTTTACGTCTCTTTCCGACGTTTTAGGAAAAATGCAACCGCGCCATCATACCGAGTTAATATCGCGAAATGAAGGCAAATTTTTATTACTAATTATATTTCACGCCGGTCAAATACGTTTTTAATCCTTTTGGAACGTTTCAAGAAATGGCTAACCCGGTGTTTACGTCTCATTCCGACGTTTTAGGAAAAATACAACCGCGCCATCATACTGAGTTAATATTGCGAAATTAAGGCAAATTTTTATTACTACTTATATTTCACGCCGGTCAAATACGTTTTTAATCGTTTTTGGACGTTTTTAGAAATGGCCAACCTGTTTTTACGTCTCTTTCCGACGTTTTAGGAAAAATGCAACCGCGCCATCATACTGAGTTAATATCGCGAAAGTAAGGCAAATTTTTATTACTAATTATATTACACGCCGGTCAAATACGTTTTTAATCCTTTTTGAACGTTTCAAGAAATGGCTAACCCGGTGTTTACGTCTCATTCCGACGTTTTAGGAAAAATACAACCGCGCCATCATACTGAGTTAATATTGCGAAATTAAGGCAAATTTTTATTACTAATTATATTTCACGCCGGTCAAAAACGTTTTTAATCGTTTTTGGACGTTTTTAGAAATGGCCAACCTGTTTTTACGTCTCTTTCCGACGTTTTAGGAAAAATGCAACCGCGCCATCATACTGAGTTAATATCGCGAAAGTAAGTCAAATTTGTATTACTAATTTTATTACACGCCGGTCAAATACGTTTTTAATCCTTTTTGGACGTTTTTAAAAATGGCCAACCTGTTTTTACGTCTCTTTCCGACGTTTTAGGAAAAATGCAACCGCGCCATCATACCGAGTTAATATCGCGAAATTAAGGCAAATTTTTATTACTAATTATATTACACGCCGGTCAAATACGTTTTTAATCCTTTTTGAACGTTTCAAGAAATGGCTAACCCGGTGTTTACGTCTCATTCCGACGTTTTAGGAAAAATACAACCGCGCCATCATATTGAGTTAATATTGCGAAATTAAGGCAAATTTTTATTACTAATTATATTTCACGCCGGTCAAATACGTTTTTAATCGTTTTTGGACGTTTTTAGAAATGACCAACCTGTTTTTACGTCTCTTTCCGACGTTTTAGGAAAACTGCAACCGCGCCGTCATACTGAGTTAATATCGCGAAAGTAAGGCAAATTTTTATTACTAATTATATTACACGCCGGTCAAATACGTTTTTAATCCTTTTTGAACGTTTCAAGAAATGGCCAACCCGGTGTTTACGTCTCTTTCCGACGTTTTAGGTAAAATGCAACCGCGCCATACTGAATTAATATCGCGAAATTAAGTTAATTTTTTATTACTAATTATATTTCACGCCTGTCAAATATGTTTTTAATCCTTTTTGGACGTTTTTAGAAATGGCCAACCTGTTTTTACGTCTCTTTCCGACGTTTTAGGAAAAATGCAACCGCGCCATCATATTGAGTTAATATCGCGAAATTAAGGGAAATTTTTATTACTAATTATATTACACGCCGGTCAAATACGTTTTTAATCCTTTTTGGACGTTTTTAAAAATTGCCAACCTGTTTTTACGTCTCTTTCCGACGTTTTAGGAAAAATGCAACCGCGCCATCATAACGAGTTAATATCGCGAAATTAAGGCAAATTTTTATTACTAATTATATTACACGCCGGTCAAATACGTTTTTAATCCTTTTTGAACGTTTCAAGAAATGGCTAACCCGGTGTTTACGTCTCATTCCGACGTTTTAGGAAAAATACAACCGCGCCATCATACTGAGTTAATATTGCGAAATTAAAGCAAATTTTTATTACTAATTATATATCACGCCGGTCAAATACGTTTTTAATCGTTTTTGGACGTTTTTAGAAATGGCCAACCTGTTTTTACGTCTCTTTCCGACGTTTTAGGAAAAATGCAACCGCGCCATCATACTGAGTTAATATCGCGAAAGTAAGGCAAATTTTTATTACTAATTATATTACACGCCGGTCAAATACGTTTTTAATCCTTTTTGAACGTTTCAAGAAATGGCTAACCCGGTGTTTACGTCTCATTCCGACGTTTTAGGAAAAATACAACCGCGCCATCATACTGAGTTAATATTGCGAAATTAAGGCAAATTTTTATTACAAATTATATTTCACGCCGGTCAAAAACGTTTTTAATCGTTTTTGGACGTTTTTAGAAATGGCCAACCTGTTTTTACGTCTCTTTCCGACGTTTTAGGAAAAATGCAACCGCGCCATCATACTGAGTTAATATCGCGAAAGTAAGGCAAATTTTTATTACTAATTATATTATACGCCGGTCAAATACGTTTTTAATCCTTTTTGGACGTTTTTAAAAATGGCCAACCTGTTTTTACGTCTCTTTCCGACGTTTTAGGAAAAATGCAACCGCGCCATCATACCGAGTTAATATCGCGAAATTAAGGCAAATTTTTATTACTAATTATATTACACGCCGGTCAAATACGTTTTTAATCCTTTTTGAACGTTTCAAGAAATGGCTAACCCGGTGTTTACGTCTCATTCCGACGTTTTAGGAAAAATACAACCGCGCCATCATACTGAGTTAATATTGCGAAATTAAGGCAAATTTTTATTACTAATTATATATCACGCCGGTCAAATACGTTTTTAATCGTTTTTGGACGTTTTTAGAAATGGCCAACCTGTTTTTACGTCTCTTTCCGACGTTTTAGGAAAAATGCAACCGCGCCATCATACTGAGTTAATATTGCGAAATTAAGGCAAATTTTTATTACTAATTATATATCACGCCGGTCAAATACGTTTTTAATCGTTTTTGGACGTTTTTAGAAATGGCCAACCTGTTTTTACGTCTCTTTCCGACGTTTTAGGAAAAATGCAACCGCGCCATCATACTGAGTTAATATCGCGAAAGTAAGGCAAATTTTTATTACTAATTATATTACACGCCGGTCAAATACGTTTTTAATCCTTTTTGAACGTTTCAAGAAATGGCTAACCCGGTGTTTACGTCTCATTCCGACGTTTTAGGAAAAATACAACCGCGCCATCATACTGAGTTAATATTGCGAAATTAAGGCAAATTTTTATTACTAATTATATTTCACGCCGGTCAAATACGTTTTTAATCGTTTTTGGACGTTTTTAGAAATGGCCAACCTGTTTTTACGTCTCTTTCCGACGTTTTAGGAAAAATGCAACCGCGCCATCATACTGAGTTAATATCGCGAAAGTAAGGCAAATTTTTATTACTAATTATATTGCACGCCGGTCAAATACGTTTTTAATCCTTTTTGGACGTTTTTAAAAATGGCCAACCTGTTTTTACGTCTCTTTCCGACGTTTTAGGAAAAATGCAACCGCGCCATCATACCGAGTTAATATCGCGAAATTAAGGCAAATTTTTATTACTAATTATATTACACGCCGGTCAAATACGTTTTTAATCCTTTTTGATTGTTTCAAGAAATGGCTAACCCGGTGTTTACGTCTCATTCCGACGTTTTAGGAAAAATACAACCGCGCCATCATACTGAGTTAATATCGCGAAATTAAGGTAATTTTTTATTACTAATTATATTACACGCCGGTCAAATACGTTTTTAATCCTTTTTGGACGTTTTTAAAAATGGCCAACCTGTTTTTACGTCTCTTTCCGACGTTTTAGGTAAAATGCAACCGCGCCATCATACCGAGTTAATATCGCGAAATTAAGGCAAATTTTTATTACTAATTATATTACACGCCGGTCAAATACGTTTTTAATCCTTTTGGAACGTTTCAAGAAATGGCTAAAACGGTGTTTACGTCTCATTCCGACGTTTTAGGAAAAATACAACCGCGCCATCATACTGAGTTAATATTGCGAAATTAAGGCAAAGTTTTATTACTAATTATATTTCACGCCGGTCAAATACGTTTTTAATCGTTTTTGGACGTTTTTAGAAATGGCCAACCTGTTTTTACGTCTCTTTCCGACGTTTTAGGAAAAATCAAACCGCGCCATCATACTGAGTTAATATCGCGAAATTAAGGCAAATTTTTATTATTAATTATATTACACGCCGGTCAAATACGTTTTTAATCCTTTTTGGACGTTTTTAAAAATGGCCAACCTGTTTTTACGTCTCTTTCCGACGTTTTAGGAAAAATGCAACCGCGCCATCATACCGAGTTAATATCGCGAAATTAAGGCAAATTTTTATTACTAATTATATTTCACGCCGGTCAAATACGTTTTTAATCCTTTTGGAACGTTTCAAGAAATGGCTAACCCGGTGTTTACGTCTCATTCCGACGTTTTAGGAAAAATACAACCGCGCCATCATACTGAGTTAATATTGCGAAATTAAGGCAAATTTTTATTACTACTTATATTTCACGCCGGTCAAATACGTTTTTAATCGTTTTTGGACGTTTTTAGAAATGGCCAACCTGTTTTTACGTCTCTTTCCGACGTTTTAGGAAAAATGCAACCGCGCCATCATACTGAGTTAATATCGCGAAAGTAAGGCAAATTTTTATTACTAATTATATTACACGCCGGTCAAATACGTTTTTAATCCTTTTTGAACGTTTCAAGAAATGGCTAACCCGGTGTTTACGTCTCATTCCGACGTTTTAGGAAAAATACAACCGCGCCATCATACTGAGTTAATATTGCGAAATTAAGGCAAATTTTTATTACTAATTATATTTCACGCCGGTCAAATACGTTTTTAATCGTTTTTGGACGTTTTTAGAAATGGCCAACCTGTTTTTACGTCTCTTTCCGACGTTTTAGGAAAAATGCAACCGCGCCATCATACTGAGTTAATATCGCGAAAGTAAGTCAAATTTGTATTACTAATTTTATTACACGCCGGTCAAATACGTTTTTAATCCTTTTTGGACGTTTTTAAAAATGGCCAACCTGTTTTTACGTCTCTTTCCGACGTTTTAGGAAAAATGCAACCGCGCCATCATACCGAGTTAATATCGCGAAATTAAGGCAAATTTTTATTACTAATTATATTACACGCCGGTCAAATACGTTTTTAATCCTTTTTGAACGTTTCAAGAAATGGCTAACCCGGTGTTTACGTCTCATTCCGACGTTTTAGGAAAAATACAACCGCGCCATCATATTGAGTTAATATTGCGAAATTAAGGCAAATTTTTATTACTAATTATATTTCACGCCGGTCAAATACGTTTTTAATCGTTTTTGGACGTTTTTAGAAATGACCAACCTGTTTTTACGTCTCTTACCGACGTTTTAGGAAAACTGCAACCGCGCCATCATACTGAGTTAATATCGCGAAAGTAAGGCAAATTTTTATTAATAATTATATTACACGCCGGTCAAATACGTTTTTAATCCTTTTTGAACGTTTCAAGAAATGGCCAACCCGGTGTTTACGTCTCTTTCCGACGTTTTAGGTAAAATGCAACCGCGCCATACTGAATTAATATCGCGAAATTAAGTTAATTTTTTATTACTAATTATATTTCACGCCTGTCAAATATGTTTTTAATCCTATTTGGACGTTTTTAGAAATGGCCAACCTGTTTTTACGTCTCTTTCCGACGTTTTAGGAAAAATGCAACCGCGCCATCATATTGAGTTAATATCGCGAAATTAAGGGAAATTTTTATTACTAATTATATTACACGCCGGTCAAATACGTTTTTAATCCTTTTTGGACGTTTTTAAAAATGGCCAACCTGTTTTTACGTCTCTTTCCGACGTTTTAGGAAAAATGCAACCGCGCCATCATACCGAGTTAATATCGCGAAATTAAGGCAAATTTTTATTACTAATTATATTACACGCCGGTCAAATACGTTTTTAATCCTTTTTGAACGTTTCAAGAAATGGCTAACCCGGTGTTTACGTCTCATTCCGACGTTTTAGGAAAAATACAACCGCGCCATCATACTGAGTTAATATTGCGAAATTAAAGCAAATTTTTATTACTAATTATATATCACGCCGGTCAAATACGTTTTTAATCGTTTTTGGACGTTTTTAGAAATGGCCAACCTGTTTTTACGTCTCTTTCCGACGTTTTAGGAAAAATGCAACCGCGCCATCATACTGAGTTAATATCGCGAAAGTAAGGCAAATTTTTATTACTAATTATATTACACGCCGGTCAAATACGTTTTTAATCCTTTTTGAACGTTTCAAGAAATGGCTAACCCGGTGTTTACGTCTCATTCCGACGTTTTAGGAAAAATACAACCGCGCCATCATACTGAGTTAATATTGCGAAATTAAGGCAAATTTTTATTACTAATTATATTTCACGCCGGTCAAATACGTTTTTAATCGTTTTTGGACGTTTTTAGAAATGGCCAACCTGTTTTTACGTCTCTTTCCGACGTTTTAGGAAAAATGCAACCGCGCCATCATACTGAGTTAATATCGCGAAAGTAAGTCAAATTTGTATTACTAATTTTATTACACGCCGGTCAAATACGTTTTTAATCCTTTTTGGACGTTTTTAAAAATGGCCAACCTGTTTTTACGTCTCTTTCCGACGTTTTAGGAAAAATGCAACCGCGCCATCATACCGAGTTAATATCGCGAAATTAAGGCAAATTTTTATTACTAATTATATTACACGCCGGTCAAATACGTTTTTAATCCTTTTTGAACGTTTCAAGAAATGGCTAACCCGGTGTTTACGTCTCATTCCGACGTTTTAGGAAAAATACAACCGCGCCATCATATTGAGTTAATATTGCGAAATTAAGGCAAATTTTTATTACTAATTATATTTCACGCCGGTCAAATACGTTTTTAATCGTTTTTGGACGTTTTTAGAAATGACCAACCTGTTTTTACGTCTCTTACCGACGTTTTAGGAAAACTGCAACCGCGCCATCATACTGAGTTAATATCGCGAAAGTAAGGCAAATTTTTATTACTAATTATATTACACGCCGGTCAAATACGTTTTTAATCCTTTTTGAACGTTTCAAGAAATGGCCAACCCGGTGTTTACGTCTCTTTCCGACGTTTTAGGTAAAATGCAACCGCGCCATACTGAATTAATATCGCGAAATTAAGTTAATTTTTTATTACTAATTATATTTCACGCCTGTCAAATATGTTTTTAATCCTTTTTGGACGTTTTTAGAAATGGCCAACCTGTTTTTACGTCTCTTTCCGACGTTTTAGGAAAAATGCAACCGCGCCATCATATTGAGTTAATATCGCGAAATTAAGGGAAATTTTTATTACTAATTATATTACACGCCGGTCAAATACGTTTTTAATCCTTTTTGGACGTTTTTAAAAATGGCCAACCTGTTTTTACGTCTCTTTCCGACGTTTTAGGAAAAATGCAACCGCGCCATCATACCGAGTTAATATCGCGAAATTAAGGCAAATTTTTATTACTAATTATATTACACGCCGGTCAAATACGTTTTTAATCCTTTTTGAACGTTTCAAGAAATGGCTAACCCGGTGTTTACGTCTCATTCCGACGTTTTAGGAAAAATACAACCGCGCCATCATACTGAGTTAATATTGCGAAATTAAAGCAAATTTTTATTACTAATTATATATCACGCCGGTCAAATACGTTTTTAATCGTTTTTGGACGTTTTTAGAAATGGCCAACCTGTTTTTACGTCTCTTTCCGACGTTTTAGGAAAAATGCAACCGCGCCATCATACTGAGTTAATATCGCGAAAGTAAGGCAAATTTTTATTACTAATTATATTACACGCCGGTCAAATACGTTTTTAATCCTTTTTGAACGTTTCAAGAAATGGCTAACCCGGTGTTTACGTCTCATTCCGACGTTTTAGGAAAAATACAACCGCGCCATCATACTGAGTTAATATTGCGAAATTAAGGCAAATTTTTATTACTAATTATATTTCACGCCGGTCAAATACGTTTTTAATCGTTTTTGGACGTTTTTAGAAATGGCCAACCTGTTTTTACGTCTCTTTCCGACGTTTTAGGAAAAATGCAACCGCGCCATCATACTGAGTTAATATCGCGAAAGTAAGGCAAATTTTTATTACTAATTATATTACACGCCGGTCAAATACGTTTTTAATCCTTTTTGGACGTTTTTAAAAATGGCCAACCTGTTTTTACGTCTCTTTCCGACGTTTTAGGAAAAATGCAACCGCGCCATCATACCGAGTTAATATCGCGAAATTAAGGCAAATTTTTATTACTAATTATATTACACGCCGGTCAAATACGTTTTTAATCCTTTTTGAACGTTTCAAGAAATGGCTAACCCGGTGTTTACGTCTCATTCCGACGTTTTAGGAAAAATACAACCGCGCCATCATACTGAGTTAATATTGCGAAATTAAGGCAAATTTTTATTACTAATTATATATCACGCCGGTCAAATACGTTTTTAATCGTTTTTGGACGTTTTTAGAAATGGCCAACCTGTTTTTACGTCTCTTTCCGACGTTTTAGGAAAAATGCAACCGCGCCATCATACTGAGTTTATATTGCGAAATTAAGGCAAATTTTTATTACTAATTATATTGCACGCCGGTCAAATACGTTTTTAATCGTTTTTGGACGTTTTTAGAAATGGCCAACCTGTTTTTACGTCTCTTTCCGACGTTTTAGGAAAAATGCAACCGCGCCATCATACTGAGTTAATATCGCGAAAGTAAGGCAAATTTTTATTACTAATTATATTACACGCCGGTCAAATACGTTTTTAATCCTTTTTGAACGTTTCAAGAAATGGCTAACCCGGTGTTTACGTCTCATTCCGACGTTTTAGGAAAAATACAACCGCGCCATCATACTGAGTTAATATTGCGAAATTAAGGCAAATTTTTATTACTAATTATATATCACGCCGGTCAAATACGTTTTTAATCGTTTTTGGACGTTTTTAGAAATGGCCAACCTGTTTTTACGTCTCTTTCCGACGTTTTAGGAAAAATGCAACCGCGCCATCATACTGAGTTAATATCGCGAAAGTAAGGCAAATTTTTATTACTAATTATATTACACGCCGGTCAAATACGTTTTTAATCCTTTTTGAACGTTTCAAGAAATGGCTAACCCGGTGTTTACGTCTCATTCCGACGTTTTAGGAAAAATACAACCGCGCCATCATACTGAGTTAATATTGCGAAATTAAGGCAAATTTTTATTACTAATTATATTTCACGCCGGTCAAATACGTTTTTAATCGTTTTTGGACGTTTTTAGAAATGGCCAACCTGTTTTTACGTCTCTTTCCGACGTTTTAGGAAAAATGCAACCGCGCCATCATACTGAGTTAATATCGCGAAAGTAAGGCAAATTTTTATTACTAATTATATTGCACGCCGGTCAAATACGTTTTTAATCCTTTTTGGACGTTTTTAAAAATGGCCAACCTGTTTTTACGTCTCTTTCCGACGTTTTAGGAAAAATGCAACCGCGCCATCATACCGAGTTAATATCGCGAAATTAAGGCAAATTTTTATTACTAATTATATTACACGCCGGTCAAATACGTTTTTAATCCTTTTTGATTGTTTCAAGAAATGGCTAACCCGGTGTTTACGTCTCATTCCGACGTTTTAGGAAAAATACAACCGCGCCATTATACTGAGTTAATATCGCGAAATTAAGGTAATTTTTTATTACTAATTATATTTCATGCCGGTCAAATACGTTTTTAATCCTTTTTGAACGTTTTAAGAAATGGCCAACCTAGTGTTTACGTCTCTTTCCGACGTTTTAGGAAAAATGCAACCGCACCATACCGAGTTAATATCGCGAAATTAAGGTAATTTCTTATTACTTATTATATTTCAAGCCGGTCAAATAAATTTTTAATCCTTCGTGACATACTTCGAAGGACATTTTGAATGGACCTTTTTTCGATTTTACCTGAATTCTACGCGGGCTCTTTTACTTGGATATGTCTCGTACAGTTAACGACTAGCTGACATTCATCTATAACCACTAACTGTTCGCAGAGACGTTAGTGATGTGATCACACTGTTGAAATTGCCCAGATCAGCGACATCCAATCTTTGCGATTACATTATATTTAGTACCCGGCAGTCATGCTAACCCAAGAGGAGCGCGTGATAGCGCATCTGCAACTAAGTTCTCTACTCCCTTCTTATAATGTATATGATATTGAAATGATTGCAAAAACATAGCCCATCGCACCAAGTGCGCGTTAGCGTCTTGTACGTTGCATAACCACAGAAATGACTTATGATTGGTTACGACAGTAAACGATTATCTTTCCAAAAAATATCGGAACTTTTTGACGCCCCAATGAATAGCTAAAAATTCGTTTTCCATTGTAGTATATCGCTGTTCCGCAGAACCTAATAGTCTGCTAACGTATGCTAATGGAACCCAAACGCCATCCAGCTTTTGGCTAAGCATCGCGGCCACTCCTAGGTCTGAAGCATCCGTGGTCAATATGCACGGAGATTATGACCTATAAGTCGAATGTGGGCCTGCGCGATAAACCGCTACCTCAAGCATTTCGAACGCACGTTGTTGCTCGGTTCCCCAATGGAAAGGTTTTTTTTTAAGTTTTAGCTTATTTAGTGGCTCTGCGATCTGCGAATACCGTGGAATCAAACGAGAATGCCTTCCAGTGAGCCCCAAAAAGCGTTGAACTTGTTTTACATTACAAGGCTCAGGATATTTTTCAATAGCCTCAAATCGGGATTTATCTATGTGTATTCCTGTATCTAAGCTTCTTTTTTTTAGCGAAATCGCGTTTCTCAATTTTTAGAGTTAACCGGCATTTCTTAATTGGGATAACACATATTCGCAAATAGATGGCAGGCCTCTAAGCTGGGGACTGAAAATAAACACACTATTAAATTATTGCTGAGTCCAGACCATATTAAATAATCTATGAGTGAACTGCCTTGAGCTGAACTGAAATATCTATATCATCTTTGCGTGATAGTAATGACGTGCCAAAGCAAGAAGGATTGAATGGGGGGAGAGAGAATTGTTTCCTGTGTATTTCAGCCAACCGGAGCTTCTTAAGCAAGAGGGCAGTTCCCCTCTTGCCTAGGGGGTCATGCAGAATACGGCTGCTTGTGCAGAAGGGGAAAGAGAAAGGCTGAAGTCGGATCACCCCGCCGAAAGCCGAATGCTCTTCCCTTCTCCTCAACAAAAGTCTTTGTTAACGCATCTTAATGTATCGCTCGTGAACAATTATCTACATTCGCTATTCAAACAATGCGAAGTGAAACTCAATGATACGATGGTTTCACCATCGGCCGCGAATTACCCCTATCAGGCGTAAAGCGAAACCTTGCTCAACTTTGGGAACGATGCGAAAAACAGAAAAACACTCACCTAGCGACATCTGGATGGTACAATGACACGGCCGGAAGTATGGACCTCCGAATGAACACCGGATTCACGAAACGTCAAGCTTTCGCTGCGGGTTCGAAAGAAATTGAACTTTAAGGGAACATTTTTTGTGACATTTTTACCTCTCCGAGGGGACAATCACCGTGTCTGTCTGTGGGTCGGTGGGTCTGTCTGTCTGTCAGGCCTGCGAACGCGTTCGCATTTTCGGGGCAAAAGCTAATCATTGCGTACGCAGTTTCTCGAAGGGTTGGCAAAACCACCGTGTGACGGTGAGCGATAACGGATTGAGTTGCGGTTGGGCTTGGTTTGGTTGGTGTTTTTTTCGTCAAAGCTCACCGTCGCGAAAGTTTTTATTCAGATTGATTGGATATTCCGTTATTGTAATGTTTATGTGTAGGTTGTAAATGTTGAGTTCGTGTTGTGACGGTTGTGGATGTTAAGTTCGTGTTATGACGGTTTTGGGTGTTGAGTTTGTTGTATTTGTGTTATGATGTTGAGTCTGTTGTGTTTGTATTGGCGTTTTCTCTCCAACTTCTTCTTAATGACTTTAGGACGGACCGAGTGCTGAGTGTTATGCAACCTCTCAACGTCCAATGGCAGGGTATCCACCAAATGTACACGGTATTCGTCTACGTATCAATTCACGATTTATTCGCGCCGGCCGGGAATCGAACCCGGGTCTGCTTCGTGCAAGAGATTTACTCTAACCCCTCAGCCACCAACGCTTGTTAAGTTACGGTGTTTTTCTAAAAAACAGCTTTTCCGAATGTCCTTTACAAAGTTATAACGTTAGGTACTATAATTTATTCTACATCATTTTAAATATTTATAAATTATACTTATCTTATATTTAATTAAATATTTATAAATTATATTAATCTTATATTTAATTAAATATTTATAAATTATATTAATCTGATATTTAATTAAATATTTATAAATTATATTAATCTTATATTTAATTAAATATTTATAAATTATATTAATCTGATATTTAATTAAATATTTATAAATTATATTAATCTTATATTTAATTAAATATTTATAAATTATATTAATCTTATATTTAATTAAATATTTATAAATTATATTAATTAAATATTTAAGTTATATTAATTAATTATTTATAAGTTATATTCATTAAATATTTATAAGTTATATGAATTAAAATATTTATAAGTTATATTGATTATATATTTATAAGTTATATTAATTAAATATTTATAAATTATATTAATCTTATATTTAATCAAACATTTAAGTATTTTAATGTAAAATTTGATCGTGATCAGGAATTTGACTCGGGTCACATTGTTACCATGCTGATAGTTCACCGCCGAGCCATTGACTTCCTTAGGGAAAATGTTATAAATATGTTATTTATAAATTATATTAATCTTATATTTAATTAAATATTTATAGATTATATTAATCTTATATTTAATTAAATATTTATAGATTATATTAATCTTATATTTAATAAATATTTATAAATAACATTAATATTATATTTAATCAAACATTTAAGTATTTTAATGTAAAATTTGATCGTGATCAGGAATTGAACTCGGGTCGCATTGTTACCATGCTGATAGTTCACCGCCGAGCCATTGACTTCCTTAGGGAAAATGTTAATGTAAAGGAACCATTATGATAAGGCGGGTTGTTTTACTAAACGGTTTATTACAATATCTGTGGATATTTTTTATTGAAACTTTATTTTTTATTTTTGTGAACTTGTTTTTTTTTCTTCGGGAATTGAACCGGGAGCGCGGTTTTAGTACTTTGATTTGTTGCGCTGTGTTTTTGATTCGTTGCCGCTGTGTTATTGTTTCCTTTTACGTTGTGTTATAAATCTGTAATATATTATTCAATGACGTTGTTAAACTCTTTAATTGTCAGTAGGTTTATTTTTTCGGATACGCTTTTTGGTTGTGTTTTTTAACTTATCGAGATTACGTTCTTTTTTGTCTAATTGACGGGAGAAAACGGGGTCTCTAATGTGATTCAATGGGGATTCCCCCGTTTTTACCCCAATCAGAAAATATTTAAATTCAATGTGTAAGACTTGGACATTAAGCAAAAACGATTGCAAAGACTAAGTAGTAACCATTGCGGCGAATATTGGGTAATTTATATTTTCCATAGAACTAAAGGGCCAAGTACCAAAACTTACTACCAAAAGTTTTCCAAAAAGTGGACAAAAAACGACCACAAGATATTTTGATTTTTCTAGCATGATGTGCGAAAGATAATCACATCGAATTTGGCGAATCCTTTTAGCTAGAGAGAGAGGTATGGTGACTGACTGAAAAAAAAACCGGTTCCAGAGGATAAAAAATATATTCCCCTGCCATCCGGTATCTTTTAGTGATAAGACCCTAACGTCTCGGAAACATGCGAGCGCTTCTACGAGCGCCAAACCATTTATTATCGAATAAAATAAACCATCAAAAACAAAAACAAATCAAATTGAATCAGGAAGTATTGGTATAAAAGTTAGGACAACGGGGTGGTTTACGCAAGCTAGCATGAAAACCAAAGGTTGGTAGAAATATATTATTGCATTATTACCGCAAGTTCTATTTCAAGTACTTTCTTAAAGTCATTGAAATCTGTTACCGTCCATTGAAAGATATTTTCCCCCGTCTTTAACAAAATATCTTCAGTACACGCAAAATAAGATTGGTGAAAAAAACATTGACTGAGTTAATTTAACTCAGATTTAGGAAGCTTTGGGCCTTGTAATATTAAAAAGATTGAAATTTGACTTAGCCTTTTTATTCAATAATATAAACTCATGTAAGCGAAAAAAACAATTGTAAATTTTTTTCGATGTATAAATACTTAGAAATGTAAAATAGACTCTTTATTGAAAAAACATAACACTTACCCATTTTATTAGCAATCTTCCACGACACTCAATTTTCAAAGAGGTTTGTTTTTCCGAAAACGTTTCAAGTGAGGGCGTAATACATTAAATTTAGTTTTGATATCGTAAACGTGGTATTTCCAAAAATTTCGTTCGAGTAGCAATGGGTTTTTTCCACTTGAGAAATTATATGACGTCAGTTTACTCGATAACCAATGAGAAGCGATCTTCAGCTACCGATACGGTTTTCGGCCGTATTCTGCATGACCCCGCAAGTAAGAATGGAAACGCCTTCTTTCTTCGGCTCTACCATTCGACGAGAGCTCACTGATTTCCCTTTCCTTCCCCTCTTGCTTGGCCAATTGAAGGGCTGCAGCGACGTCACTAGTGCGACGTGACCCGTGATGACCCATGTTCCGGAAATAACGTTAAACGGCCTCTACTCAAAAATTAAGCGTACAGTGTCATCTAGTGTTATTTTAGGGAAGATAATTTGCAATGCCATCTATTTTTAATTTTTTAGTTGAAACTTTTCTAAAGCCATCTTACAAAACAAAAAGTAATTGCCCTGAAACAATGTCATCTACTTTAAATTTCCTAATTTTTAGAACATCGTTTATGATAATAACAATAATTAAAAATAACCTTCTATAGTAATCTGAATCTTGTTTGAAATTAAACCAGTTTAAAAATATAATGGCTTTTTAAGATATCTATATTATCCATTAAGCTTTAGTGTAAAATTTATTGAATACAATTTACATAAAAGTACAGCCAACTTTGATCACTCAGTTTCACGGGAAAAAACAAAAGAAGAGCTTCGTGAAGTTACCAATAAGTAACAAGCATAAGCCATATATAAATATGAAAATTTAGGAGTAGCGAACGGGTGATTGTATAATCAGTAGCTACTTAGCGGCTGGAGCTCTGTCCCAACAGCCACATGTAGGCGGTGGTGATATTTACACTTCTTATGTCGCTATAATTGGCTGTATTCGTATAGATGGCACTAAGCGCTCTTTAATTAAATTTTGGAAATGGAAACTGCTCAGCTATTCGCCATCCCTACAGGCTTTTCTCCCAATCACGAAAATAAATTTTAATAAAATAAATAAAGATTTTTAGCATTGTTTGGAAAATGTGTAGAAATTTGTTAAATAAATATTTGACTCAATTCGTTTTTGTGAAATATTTTCATAAGCACTAAACAATTATTTAGTTATGCTTTGTTATTATGGAGCCAAAAATGGATAATATGTGATGAAGACCCTTCATATACTGCGGAGTGTACAATAACTGGTAGCTTTACCGGGGAGTCGGGATCTGGATCTTGTAACCCATCAGGGCGGTTGTGCACTGGGAGATGTTCTCTCTGATGGAATGGTCCTATCTTCACGTCTGACTTGGGCCATGTTTGGGCTTGAAACTAAGTTTCGGATCAGGCTAACGGAGCGGGTCCGATCAAACTGGCCGCTTCGGAGGATGTAGAAGACTGCCGGAGGGGGCAGGGTCTGGGTATGAATCGCAAAGGTTCTGTTTCCATGCCTTTTGGAGCACACCTGGATCTGAAGGGCCAACTCTGCCGGCTTAAATTGACCACTGTGCCCGTCTTTTCCCTTAAGGATATCTTTCTGAACGGTAAGGCTCTCTACCAACGAACGAAGGGTCTCTGCTGGAGTTGCTATAGCATCCACTCTCTATCCCAAAGCTGTGCGCGAAGTGGAAGCTGGTCACCTAATTGCTGCGCCTTTTTTCGTAATAAGAGGCTTGCGTCGAGGGTTAGACCATCAGTAGTAGGGTACTACTACCCCGGTAGCAAATCCGAGTCGGGCCAACGTAGCGGCAGACGTTATTCGCTGAGTTGGGTATACGTTGTCCCACTGCACTATTTAGGTCGAAATGTCCTACTTGATTAAGGGTCGGCCCGACGTCGTATGATCGACTTCTGCCGACTCTAAATGTTCGTCGTATGAACTCTGAAACATCGGTGGGCCAACTTCGTAAATAGTCTTATTTTTGACCCAAAAAGTACTTAAAGGTGTTAGAATCATACGAGTGGTATTTACGTATTAAAGAAAAATAAGTCATTCGAAAACTGTGAAGAGAACGATTTTAGGCATTTCTTCGATCTCGGCGTACACGATTAAAAAAAAGCAATTTTTTAATTATTGAAACAAATCTCATTAAACTACGTCATAGAATACTTGACATACGTTACGAGTGTTTTGTAGAGTTATATTTTAAACTATATTTTAATTAAATTAAGTGCATATATATTTATGTGGTACTTGAAGCTACATCATGGGTAATTGTTGAAACGAATATCTCATTACGCATGTCAACCTATATTCCTCAGGGCCGGCTTGTTCGGCGATATCTTTATCTCTGCTTATCTTTATGTCGAGTGATTCAATACTTTAAAGAGATAAACTGTTATATAAGACGCGTGTGGCATTGGGTACTGGGGGTTTATCCGGGAATTTTCCCGCATACGAGTGCGTTTACCGCGTATATTTCCGTATACGGGCGTTTTCCGCGTAGTTTTTCCGCGAATTAGCAAGTTTTTCGACACACCTGCGCGTTTTGACGTAGTTTTCCGCATCGGGGATCTTGTTTCTTGGTATGTTGATGAAAACTGAGCAAAATTTGGGATATACTGATAAAATATTACTCTGATTGACGGAAATTATCGTCACTGCTTATCGAATGTATAACACCTTTTAAGGAAAATAAATTTTTGAGACAAGGCTGCCATCTATAGTTTTAAGCGTTTTACAGTTCATTGAAAAATCTAATTTTTTTAAATCATCATCTCGTTCGTAATTGCCTTTCTATCTCTTCAATTTTAAATAATATCCTAATTAGTTCTATATTTTTAACATTAACAAGTCTCCAAATTATACCAACTTTTAACCAATTTTCCTCAATTGTACTAATTTTTAACAGAATTTCCTAAATTATTCTAATTTTTACCATAAGCCAACTTAATTTCAAAACTATGGTCTATTTATGAAAATTGAGTTTTGTACGTATTTTGAATCGTTTCATTTTTATCCCTAAAATGGGTGATTTGTAGGAAATTTATATTTTTTTATTGGCTTTACGATATTTCAAGTTAATTTATAAAATTTATAAATGAGTTTAATTAAATTATTAATTAAGTTTCGTTCGTATATTGAATCGGTATTTATTTATAATAATTTTTTCACCTAGATTAATTTTTTTATCCCCCACACTCTCGATCCAGCTCCCTACTATACGTGTCCATTTATAAAATCAAAATTGAACCGTCATGAATAATCCATATAAACGTAAAAGACGCGAGTGTCTTGAAGTCCAAGTTTCGTTTCCACTGAAATAGAAACAACAAGAGGAAAGGGTCTTTCTGGTGACCTAACTTTTAACATTGCTGGACGTTTTATATTTATTGTGTTCTGTTACTTATAGTCATATGGATTTCCATTCATTCAAGGAAGTTAGTGAAATAGTGGAAGAGTATAATAGGACGTGGTTAGATATGCAAGAAATAAAAGAGCATTTGGATGAAATGGAAAAGCATTTAAAAAAGTGGGAATTGGAGTTAGAAGAAGCTTGTCAAAGGGAAATTGTACTGAGAAATAAAGTTAAAGATATAAAAACAAATACAATGGGATTGAAAATATTGCAAGATAGTTGGAAGGGAGCAGAGAAGTAAAGGGATAATATTCTATGTCTTTGATTGGCTTAAGACCTGTTAAATAAAATATAAAATAAAATTAAAAAAAATATAAAAATATAAAAATATAAAAATATAAATGGGTGATTTGTAATAAATTTATATTATTTTTATCGGCTTTACGATATTTCAAGATAATTTATAAAATTTATAAATGAGTTTAATTAAATAAATAATTATTATATCTGCTTATCTTTATGTCAAGTGTTTTAAATAGCGATATGGAATACACTTTATTTTTTAACTAGGTCAGGGAATATTCTACAAATGACACGAGTGTTTTGAAGAGTTATTTTGAGCTCCATTTTAGTATCATTAAGTGCCTACATACTAAAGTGGCTGTTAAAGCAACGTAGAATGGAAATATTTGAAATTTCATTTTTATGTTATCAAGTACGTAAGTGATACTTGAACGTGCTACAAAAGGAATTGTAGAGCGCTGTGGGCATTATTCTACGGTTAACTGCAGCAGCTATATACAAGATGCCTAAAGCCCAGCATACTTGCCCTACATGCGCGAAAGGTTTTTCTATTAAGTCAAATTTAAATCGGCATGTTAGAGAAGTACATGGTGATAGACATAAGTTTGTCTGCGAAATATGCGGTAAACGGTCTACTAGATTGGAGCATTTTAAGAGCCATCAACGAACTCACGACTTGAATGCACCTGGCCCTTCTGAACCTATGGACCTGTCTCGCACACCGTCACCAATGCAACGTTCGCCAGCACCTTCCCGAACACCATCAACAGCCCGTCCACTGTCACCTAGTCTGCTTCAAGCCATTCAACTGGAATTTATCCCACCATCTGCATCAGCTTTACCCAACAGCCCAACACCATCACCTGTTCCTGCCTCACCAATACTTGATGAAACGCCGCAAGCATCCCCAAGTATGGTCCAGGCCCTAAATGATACGCTAACGTCTATCCGTTACAATATCGAGGACTATGATATTGATGTGGCTATGTTTATTGGACGTTATCGAGCTGCTTTTCGTAAATTTCTAATGGAAAGACTTGCTAGTAAACGTGGAATTAAGTGGTTCTTACTCGTAAGATCGGTTTATATGAGACCTTTGGGAGGTGAAGAGCAAAGTGCGGAAGTGAGACCCTATTTCCGGAGCATTATGCAGACAACACTAACGGCCGATGTAATTGAAGACCTGCTGAATGACTGCATTGAAACAATACAGTCTGCAGCGGAAAACTTTGAAGCAACAGGTATGTACAAAATATTTTGGCATTTATATATAAAACTAAAAAATTATATATATTTTTTATAGGATCGGGTTGGGTGATAGACCATATTCTCTACGTAGAATTAAATGTAGCATCTTACCAACCGTTACATGGCTCATCGTATATCGAACTACCCGAAGAGCTATCTCAACGTCACGCGATTCTTAATATTAGAAATGAAAATGATGAAAAATGTTTTCTATGGTCAATTATAGCTAAACTTCACCCTGTTGCTTGGGGTCAAAACCCTAACCGTGTTTGCAAATATACACCTTATGAAAATGAACTTAATACTAGTGACATATCTTTTCCTTTCAAATTAAACTCAACGGAACTTAAAAAATTTGAGTTAATGAATAGTTTATCAATGTCTGTGTTTGGCTTTTCGGGAGGTTTATTCCCTCTTTACGTAAGTGTCAACAAATGTGCTAAGGAAAGGGAGGTTGATTTACTTTACATCACCGATGAAACTAAAGATATTGATGATGGGAATAGGCATTACTGTCTAATACGAGACCTAGGAAAACTGTTACAGCATTTACCAAAAAATAGAAGTATAAGTTATTATTGCAGGTTGTTTAGTTTCCAATATTTTAGTTTCCAATATTCTAATTATTTTCTTTATTAGAATGTGTCTTCATCGATTTGGCGGTTATAACGCTGAACAGCGACGTGATGCCCATATTGAAGAATGCGCCCCCCACGGTATCCAAAAAACAGTTTTCCCTGCCAAGAAAAAGACGGTTTATTTTGATAATTATGACTGGACGGAAAAAGTAAAATAAAAAGTTTTTTAATTATCTATTAATGAAATGACGTTGAAATTATTAGGTGCATTACGTATTTTACGCAGATTTTTAATAATAATAATAATTTTATTGTTGAAATAATAATAATAATTTTAATGTTGAAATTTTACATTTTGGTCGTATGAGATCATGGGCTAAGTCAGACTTGACTTTTAAGCCGCAACACAGACATTATACCGATAAAATTGAAAAAAGAAAAAGAAAAATACATTGTTATATCAAAGTCAAAGGGTATAGGGTAGAAAAAGAGAGAAAAAAGAAATATATGGTCATTATTTTGTCATTAATTCAGACCTACACAATTTAAAGTTTTGAAAGAATATTTAAGTTATTTAGTTTTGGATTTTTTAATACAAATTACCGAGCCATCTTTTTAAACTTGTAAAGATTTGGTAGTTTAGATAAATTCTTTGAATTGAAGAGATTAATACCTTTATAGAATATAGATTTTAGTTTGATACTTGTACGACATTGAGTGCTATTTAATAGTCTCTGGTTACGAAAACTGTAGTTAGAGTTCATATTGTATTTAAATACGTTAATAAGAGGTTGTTTTATGGATTTGTAGATAAATAGCAACATATTATAAAAATATATTTCCTCCACCTTCAAGAGGTTTAATTTTTTGAAATAGGCGTAGTGTGGGACATATATGGGGCATTATCTAAGATTCGAATTGCTTTTTTTTGGAGTACAACTAATCGGTTTATATTATAAGTAGACGTATTGCCCAACACAAAAGTACAATACGAAAGGTGACTATAAATAAAAGAAAAATATAGTTGACGGATAATATTATAAGTAAATAATTCTCGGTTACGTCTTAACAAATATATACCAAAGGAAATTTTCTTGGATACCGAGTTAATGTGTACATTCCAAGTTAAGTGTTTGTCTATCCATAAACCAAGATACTTGGCTTCCGTCACTTCCTTTAAGTTAGATCCGTCTAAATTTATATTATTAATATTATTATCAGTTGGTTTATTTCTAGTTGTAATAACCATATATACAGTTTTCTCTTTGTTAATTACTAATAAGTTTGTTTTGAACCAATGATTAATATTTAAAATTTTGTTATTTGTTTCCGCGTACAATATATTTAGGTTTTTATTTGAATCAATAAAAAGAGTATCGTCTGCATAGAGGTTTAGATTATTATCGATGTCAAGATACGACAAGTCGTTCAAAAAAAGGTTAAAAAGTAGTGGCGAGAGTATCGATCCCTGGGGTAGCCCATCGGATACATATTTTTTAGATGAGTAGTCGGATTTTACTTTAGTTTGAGTTGTCCACTTTGTTAAGTAGCATTTAAGCCATTCTAAAGGAGCTCCACGTATACCCATCAAATTTAACTTGTATAGAAGTAAGTCATGATTTACAAAATCAAAAGCTTTTTTAAGGTCAATGAACACAGCCATTACATATTTTCCAGCATCAACTGCCTCAACGATTTCACTGTACACCTTACCCAAAGCAAAATGCACACCACAGTTGTCACGAAATCCGTATTGTTTCTCAGATATGAGTTTAAATTTTTTAACAAAGCTATTTAGTCGTATGTGAAAACATTTATCGAAGATTTTTGCGAAAATAGATAGTAGAGAGATGGGTCTGTAATAAGAGGGTTCGAGAGCATCACCTTTTTTGAAAATAGGGATAATTATTGAATTTTTTAATATAGTTGGGTACCGGCCATTATTGAAGGATAGATTAATAAGAAATAGGAGAGGGCCTAGAATATTGTGAGCAGCTTGTTTGATAATTTTAGGTGAAATGTTATCGAATCCCGGAGCAGAATCATTTTTTAAGGTTTTTAATAATAGAAATTAATTCAATTTCGTTTATATCTAACAAAAACATCGATTTTGAGCTCCTTTTTACATGTCTACATGAACTATTATAATTAATTGCGTTCTGTGAATTGATCGGTGCATTAAAGAAGTCGTTAAAGCAGTTAGAGGAAATGGGAATACTTTGATTCAGTTTTTTTCTATCTCGACCCATGATTTTATTGATGGTTTTCCAAAGAACTTTAGTATTTTTTGACTCCAATAACTGTGTTTTATAGAAACTATTTCTAGCGTTTCTAATTATATTATTTAACTTATTTCTATGGTTTTTATACCGTGTCTCATTTTCATTATTAGGATTTAATTTAAAAATTTTATAATATTTGTTCTTTAATTTAATCGCTTTTTTAATTTCATCGTTGAACCAGCAGTGCGAGTCTTTTGAAAAAACATTTATGATAGGAAAACATATATTATACAATTCAGTAAATTTACTAAAAAAAACAATCAAACGCTGGATCTAGTTCTTTCTGTTGGTACAGCTCGTCCCAACTTACATTTCTTAATAGATTGTTAAATTTATAGATATTACTTTTTGTAAAACTCCTTATTTGTAATTTAGATTGAGCGGGAATCGGAGTCTCAATATTTATGTTAATTACTGCATACTGTGCAATAGCCAAACTTAAGCTAACCTTAGCTTCAGCTTCTATTGGCGATGACGGGGAAAATCTATTTAAGATTAAAAATTAATAACCGTCGACAGCGTCAACTTGAAGAATTTTTTGGCCAGTGTACGGCGGGCTATAGACATTTCCGAATTTAGCTCGCTCAAAATTAGTCAATACACGTTTTAGCATACCACAGTTTGTTATATTAATAAACATAGGCTAATAGAGAAGATAAAAGATGAAACTAGTATTAACTTGGAAAAATTGAATGATTATATTTGAAAATTTAATAAGTAGTAAATAATAACAATGCACTTCATATGAAATAAGATTAGTAGCCAAATCTTGTTTATATAAAACCGTCCAGAATGTAAAAAATATGCAAAATATTTTTCAAAAAATAAATATAAATGAGAAACTCAGCCTGAGAGGTAGAGTCATCTGGTATAAATTATTTAAAATGAAACAATTAAAACTAAATTTTAAAAGGTTAATGCGGAATAAGCATGTAAAAGGTGCCCTCTTATTAAATCTTACGGTAAATGTTGCGTTTATTTATCTAATATTTCAATTTAAATTTATCTCCTTTCTGAATGCTCTTATGAAAGAAACAATTTAAAAATACTTAAATATGGGGCTTACCCCAAAATAACTAAGGATGAAAAAATTAGAGAATACGTAGATTAGTCCATTATGAAAAGGGATAAAAAAGCTAAACCCTATACAAATTTGTCTTCGAGCAAACAAAAACACGCGAAACTCGTACCAAATAGATAACTTAAATAACTAAAACCTTTTTTATTTAAATTACTGGCCAACCATAATCAAATCATTTTCTTAAACGTTTCCAGAAGATTTTCTATGGGTGTGAGCATTTGGCCGGTAAGTTTTAAGCATAAACCGAATAAAATGAATAATACAATTTGTTTTCATTTTAATCATTGGTTTTAAATTTGAATTGAGGAAAATTTAGCTTTATTGAAATTTTTAGCACGAGAGTCAAAGTTTCTCCAAAAAAACTAAAATATGGGATCACCCAAAAAAATTGGCAAACTGAATATTGGTTTTATTTGAATTTTCACTCTTAAGTGATGCTAACACAAAAAAAAACAGATTAAATAACAGAGTCGAAATTCTTATGAAGTATAAGGCGAAGTGTTTTTTTTGTATTTTTTTTTAATTATCAGTTAATATGAAGCTTTATCGTTTCGTAATATTTTATCGGTAATGACCTTATAAACATGCTTTTAAAATAAAAAACACATATTTTGTAGACAATTGTATTTTAATCTTCAGCCAAAACGATTGTAAATATCTTTTTCATTTTTTTTAGTCCCATTTTTGGAGAAGAACCTTATTTTGAGTAACGAAATGCATTTTATATGTAGTTTTTATCATTAGTTTAAACAAGTAAGAATATTAATAAAATCTAAGAATCGTTTTGAAAAAATACATTTATTTGTGTTATTTATATTGCTATACCCGTGGAATTAGTGCTATATTTTTAATCTTCGCAAAAATGTAAGGAAAACAAGTTGGCAAGCCAAAATATACCTCTCCTCGGAAGAATTGTCCCTAGTGGTATTAAGTTCTGGAGACGTCCCTTAAAGATATCCCCGCAATTAAGAGTTATTTACTAAAACGTAATCCCGGTTCAATCCCGCCCGGTATAAAATTTTAATAGTAAAATAATTGAGACGAAACAACAGAATTTAATTTATTCAGAATAATAAAAATTAAGAAGTTACAACAGCAAGTTAGACGTACTAAAACAATGCACAATTGAATTTAAACCTATTTACAGAACAAGATTATCAGTTAAATATAATACGAAGCAAATTTTAATGAAATAAATATATACAAAGGGTATTTGTATTTTTCTCGTAAACCTCCTGTTGACGTTGTGACACATACCGCGTGAAAAATACCAACACCGTCCAATTTACAATATCATATAATGACTCGCACACCCAGGAAATCAATGACTGCATTAGGAATCGTAGATGTCCAAATATCCACACCAATAAAAAATTAATTAACAAGCGAAAAACTTACCATTCACAAAGCACAGAAAGCCCCTTGAATAAATAATAAATGATCGTAGACGGAATAGTTAGGGCTCTTTATAAATAAAACAAACTAACCCAATTGATGAACTGCATTAAACATCTTAATCAGTCGAGAAAACGTTTAAAATAAATTACGAAGTAATGACGACCCAAATACAAACCCAGACCACTATGTAAGCAGCTCGATATTTTCTTCATTAATGAACTATTACCCTTGAAAACTAATACGATAGATAAAAAAGACTGAAAAACGAAATAAATTACAAAAAATTAACTATATTATCTTCTGACTGCGCTAAAACAAGATTTGACCTTTATATTTTCATACGTAAAATATTTAGACTTTAACAAGTTCATAAAAATTAAAAAACAAAGTACAATAAACAATATATACAGATATTGTATTCATCCGTTTAGTAAAAAACCCCGCCTTATCATAATTTTTCCTTTACTTATTTATTTTCCCTAAGGAAGTCAATAGCTCGGCGGTGAACTATCTGCATTGTAACAATGCAACCCGAGTTCAATTCCTGATCACAATCAAATTTTACATTAATATACTAAAATATTTAATTAAATATAAGATTAATATACTAAAATATTTAATTAAATATAAGATTAATAAACTAAAATATTTAATTAAATATAAGATTAATATACTAAAATATTTAATTAAATATAAGATTAATATACTAAAATATTTAATTAAATATAAGATTAATATACTAAAATATTTAATTAAATATAAGATTAATATACTAAAATATTTAATTAAATATAAGATTAATATAATTTATAAATATTTAATTAAATATAAGATTAATATAATTTATAAATATTTTATTAAATATAAGATTAATATAATTTATAAATATTTTATTAAATATAAGATTAATAAAATTTATAAATATTTTATTAAATATAAGATTAATAAAATTTATAAATATTTAATTAAATATAAGATTAATATAATTTATAAATATTTTATTAAATATAAGATTAATATAATTTATAAATATTTTATTAAATATAAGATTAATATAATTTATAAATATTTAATTAAATATAAGATTAATATAATTTATAAATATTTAATTAAATATAAGATTAATATCATTTATAAATATTTAATTAAATATAAGATTAATATCATTTATAAATATTTAATTAAATATAAGATTAATATAATTTATAAATATTTAATTAAATATAAGATTAATATAATTTATAAATATTTAATTAAATATAAGATTAATATAATTAAAAAATATTTTAAATGATGTAGAATAAATTATAATACCTAACGTTATAACTTTGTAAAGGACATTCGCCAAAGCTGTTTTTTAGAAAAACACCGTTAATTAACAAGCGTTGGTGGCCGAGTGGTTAGAGTACATCTCTTGCACGAGGCAGACCCGGGTTCGATTCCCGGCCGGCGCAAAAAAATCGCAAATCGATACTAAAACGAATACCGTGTACAATTGGTGGAAACCCTGCCATTGGACGTTGAGAGGTTGCATAACACTCAGCACTCGCTCCGTCCCAAAGTCATTGAGAAGAAGTTTGAGAGACAACGCCCATACAAATTCAACTATCACAAACACAACAAACTCAATACCCACAACCGTCATAACACGAACCCAACATCCACAACAATCATAACACAAACTCAACACCCACAACCGGCACATGAACATTACAATAACGAAATATCCAATCAAACTGAATTAAAACTGTCGCGACGGTGTGCGTTGACGAAAAAAATACCAACCAAACCAAACTCAACCGCAAATCAATCCGTTAACGCTCACCGTCACACGGTGGTTTTGCCACCCCTTCGAGAAACTGCGAACGCAGGAATTTCGAGAAACTGCGTTAGCTATGATTAACCTTTGCACGGAAAATGCGAACGCGTTCGCAAGACAGACACACAGACAGACACGGTGATTGTACTTTGTCCCCTAGGAGAGGTAAAAAGTAAAATACTGGTAACGGAAAATATTTGTCATCGTTTGAAATTTAATTTATGCTACAAAGGTCTTTATCTGTTTTGAAAAGTTTCAATAATATTTCAGCCGGCCGAAGTATTTTATTTTGCAAATCTGCCATTTGAAAGACAGTCGATAACTACAGCTACGTGAACACAGCCGCCAACGGTTCAAATTTCATTAGAACACTCATAAAAATATCGCCAGATGCTATCCTTTCCCTATGAAACCAAGCAAACAAATCAACAACATAACCATCAGTCATGCATACTTTGAATGACTTACACAGCGGCACTTTTTTCTGGACGGAAAATGTTTTTCTTTGACATTAATTGTTTCATCTTTTTTGATTGCGGATTCATGTATCGTCAACTTGTTGGCGGCAAAACGTGATTTTTGTCATGGTCGAAGTGTGGCTTTTTAAATATTTTCCCGAGAAATCTTTCGCAGCTAGAATTATTTGGAATAACGACTGCATTATAGATTGCTTAAAATATGATACTTGCTGTTCGTAGCGACGAGTTTATTAGAGTAACTACATCGTAACTTAAATATAGAAGAGATTAGCGCTTGAGTGACGTACCTTAAATCGGATTTTCTCGTTCAAATAAGCACATGGTGTAGTTTTCGGATTTGATCCCAACATAACCCTGTGAAGGCCATCAGTCAATTGTCAGAAAAATTGAAGCCTCCAAGTTAATTTATCAAAGTGTTGTCAGACGAAATTGCCTTGGTTGTAACAATTAAGTTATTTCTGTGACATCCATTAGTCTGCCGGTGGAATGATCTGGAAGGTTCTTAATTTCGTCATTGTAATTTTTTTTTAAGTATTTGGTCTTTACGACATCGGTTTAGAAGCAGAATAAATATGCATTGTCTTACAAAAGCTTGCAATCTAGCTGATAACGGGACTAGAACATTTATAACTAACAAACAGCATTAGCTTATCTTAATATATCACTTTTTTATAATGACTTAAGTTCCATTTCTACTTCAAAGGTTTAAAGTTCATCGGCCTTTTAATGCATTTTTTATTATTTTATATTTGAGGATCAGATATTTGTTGTGGTTTACTTATTGTGTCGTTATTCGTGGGGAGAGCCCTGCCTCCATTAACCATGGGCATTATTCAAACACCTTTGCGTCATAATAAAAAATATTTTTAATTAAAATTCCGATACAACCAGTTATACCTGATGAAGTTCCCGAATGGGAAACGAAACTAGTCGTCGTTTTTCTAATAAAAACTTTTATTGTACATTAAGTGGTTTAAATCTTTCCTCATCAGTTATACTAACTATGCTTTGTTTGTACAATTCTTTAGAGTAAAAGCAAAGGTGTATCATCTTAGAATCGGGTTTATCTAAATAGAGATACACAATTAAATGACAACGTTTAAAACCACTGTCCCAATATAAGAATTCTCGACAAGAACAACTTGATTTAAGCTGAACTCACGGAAAAGCACAACAGAAGCTCCAACGTATTTCATTACTACGCTTAGCAATAGTAAGTTCATAAACTCGCGGAATCCACAGTTACAGCAACAATTCCTTACATTTTTAATCACCGCTCGTTAAAAACCCATTCGTTACATTGGTAAAAAAAATGTGAATCTGAGTTCAACGCGTTTACCTACACTTGGAAACAGGGTTACCAGATAAAAAATTCATGACCCGTACAAAAATATATAAAAAACCGCCCAATTTCCCGCCCAAAATAAATAATTTTTCTATAACAAGCCCAATTTCCGTCCAAAAATATAAGGAAAAAATACTTTTTAAAAGCACTTTTATTGAGGTTAAAGATTTACTTATCGTAAATGGCGCTTTTGATGGAGTACAACAACTCAGCGGGAGGTACAAACTGAGATGATTTTACGTTTAAACGTAACAAACCAAATTATATACAGTATGCTTCGAAGCATATCTGGCCACATTTTATTTCTTAAATTAGTTTTAGTTAAACTAACATGGAAAATACCTCGCTCCACATGTGCATTAGATAGTGATAAATATAAGAGCTTAATTGCTCCGTTAGCGATATCTTTCAACAAAAAATCTCCCGACGCATCTTGGAAAGCGAGAACTTCTTTCCAAAATGCGTTGGCTTTGGTCTAGTTTTTCCACACAAGAGCGTTTATAGTTATTTGAACTTCCAGATCGCTGGGTGAACAATCGAAATACTGCGTGAACAAATTTCCCACGTACCTTGGTCCTTAAATTAAGATAGTTTGTGGCGAGATGCACTCTAATTTTCGAATAATATGATCTTTACTTGGTAGTCGCGATTGCATTTCGATACAAATTTCCTTTAAGTAATTGAAACACCTTTGTAAAATTTCTTCTTTTTTGGTTTTTGAGAGTTTACTATTTTCTAATTGTTCTTTGAACACGAAAAAATTACTGGTTGCAAAATCCTACTCATAAACTGTTCGAAACACAATTGTAATTGATCAAATATGGTAACATGATCTCCGTTTTCCAATTGAAACAATTTCGTTAATCGGTTTAGTTCTTTTAGAATTGGATTTAAAAATTCTAAATACAGCTAAATGGTGGGGTCTTGGTACATTTCATTGAGCATCCTCACTTGTTAACATCACGTTAATCTTCGGTATTCCGGCAAGATCCCCACCTCCAGAAGGATTGTTACTTTTATGTTTTCTTGTCTGGCTGTGCTCAATAATGTCTCGGTCTTGTGCTCGAATGGTGCAATGGCACCATTAACATCTTGCGTCTTCATCCCTACGATGAAATCTAGGAATTAAAATAAAGATTAATGTAAGCTTACTGGTATTCCATGGAATTATTTCGATTACATTGAAATATATAATTACCTTTCAAAACGGGGTCGTTCTCCCATTCCTTTTTATATTTCTTTTTGTGCTTAGCCCACTTTCCCATAGTTTAGGTGAAATTGAACTCGTTATAAAGGAAATGCGTTTTTATCCTTTATATAGCGTTTTGTTTATTTTTCAAATAAGATAAATGTCTTTTAAAAAATATGGAACCATGACACGCTTTAAATATTACACGCTTTCTATTTTTTTTCTCGGAAAAATAAGCTTAATACATGTGGGATTTTTTAAATTGAAACCCACCCAAAAATACACTTTCCGTCCATCCGATTTTTTCCCCCAAAATAACCACCGAAAACCGCCCAAATTGGAGGGAAACTGCCCAACTGGCAATGGTTAAATGAGTGGTTTGAAAGTCTTCTTTAGAATCTATCTCATGCTATTGAGGGCTTACCACCACCCTCCTACGCATTGTAACCCGGCCACCTGTTGAAAGGCATAATAAGTCGCTGGATGACTTGAGCCCAAGAAGGTACCTAGCGGAGAATTATTATTATTACTATTTAAGTTTTTGCGACAAAAAATTTAAAAAAAACTAAAATTGGATTAAGTGGTGACTCACTTAAATATAAGATAAAAATGAATATTTAAAAACAATGCTAAAAATCAAAATATTACCTTTTTCCGTTTTATTTGGTTTTTGCTTAAAATATTTACGCCGAAAAAATCACAATCAAAATTATTTGAAAAATGTGTAAGGTAATTTTTCGGGATATCCCCTTTTTTAATCTCTTTTTAAATTTTCCTTTAAACAGCGTTCAAAAAGGAATAAGTATAAATTTTAAATATTGTGGTGTATCTTTTAAAATTTAAGGAAGATTTAAAAAACAAAAAATCATTTGGTGCTGTTTGAAAAAACCTTTGAATGATTCCCAATTTACCAAATTCGAGTTTTAAAATAGCGCCGCGTGGTGACGAGATTGGAAGTCAGTTATTTCCAAAAACATTTTATACCCCGAAAGTAACTAAACGCCGGAAGAATCGAAAGATTTTATGAGAGGGCAATTTTTAAAAGCTTATACCGCTAAACACTTGAAGTGGTTCTTATTTAAGTGACTTAAAGTTTTTAAACGTAATAAAAAATACGAACGTGAAACATAATAAAAATTTCAAATATGAAAAAACACCTGTTTGAATTTAAAAAGCTCACATTTTTTTTAATAAAATCTAAAAATACTGTTAAAAATGTCGACAACAATTGATATCTAATTATAAAAGCCTTTAAGCCTCTTGAAATTGTTCAGATCAGTGTTTATATAGTTCACATTTCAATTCATTAGGCCATGGTAAATATCATTTTTTTATTAATTAAGATCCTATTTATTATAATTTACATTTAAATAAATGTGATAAATATTATGTCGTTCACATCATTAAGTTTTTAATCTTTTACCTTATATTTCGGCTAACGTTTAGGAATAATGATGGTGTTTGAAGTTTTTAAAATTATGTAATTTTTCAGAATCCGAAACTTGATGGCGATTGTACTTTTGAGTAAGTAGTTTAAAACTTGAATATTAGTTTAATATATGTCTCACTTGGGGCCACGTTGATTACACGATTGTTTTAAAAGTTATTTTTTAAATATTATGAGTACGACTTTGGATTCATCGAAAATTGTATGGCACATAACATACATACAGCTGTTAGTAGCGCACTGATTACATTACGAGAAAGTTTAATAAAAATTATTCGGGCTTTTGATTGAGCATATGTATAAAACTCAGTAATAATGGAAATAGTACTAAAAGTACTTCAACCGTATGCTATTCCACCATTTTTCGTCATTATGTGTCAATATATGAATTATTAAGCTTTGGTCAGAAGATTATTAAATAATTTTTCATGGTCCTTTAGAAGGCATCTTACTTTTTAAAATGTAATTGCTTAAAAAGAATGAAATTATTCTCTTTCAGTGGGTATAAATCATCATCTCTAACAAATGTCACATTTTTTAAAGATTTTTAAGTATCTTAGATTTCTGAAATAAACATATAAGATTGTTAAATGAAGTTCGATTTGAATCCAGTTTGTTTTCTTCAATTATTTGCCGAAAGATTTTACAACTGCATTTCATCTTTGTTTACATATAATTATTACGTAGAAATTTTTCCAGGCTAATGTCGATTTTAGAAGAAAAAATGATACCATTAAACCACTTTTAATCCCGGATCAATAATTTTTTACGAATATAAGTAATTTTTAATTAAAAAATCACATATACCAAAAAAATCTTAATGGTTAAATTATCATTATTTCGTCAAACAATTAGTGCTTTCGAAGAGATATTAGTTAAAGAGTGGCTGTTACGATGTTTTATCTCCAGATTGATCCAGTGATGGTGTTCTAAAAAGCGCCAATATTAGTTAATTTCAGGTGTTTCCCAATATTAATTTATGGTATAAAATAATCAATTGAAAGTTCATTAATTAGAACAAAGTTTAATATAAGCGACTTCCCTATTGAATCAAATCATTCAGTATTATCAGTAAGTCATAGTTATCTTTTGAAACCGTTTTTATCCCTTGAAAGTTTCTCAACGCAGCCCTTTTTCTGATCTACTCATAAAAATAAATCTGAAAAAAATCAATGGAATTTTATAAATGAATAATAAAAACTCCGTTAACCATAACTGCATTGCACAGACGTAAATTATTTTATGAAAATCATTACGTAGCGGCATATGAAAAGTACTTTAGTTACTCTTTAAACATTTGTGCCGATGAAAATGTTTTTTCATCTGACCATTAAAACTATTTCAGATCTAAAAGTAAAGCACTTTTTTGTAAGATTACATTTCCAAATAATATTTTTGATTAGGTTTTCGTCTGGCTTTCCTCCGGCGATCGAAATAGCACTTAACAAGAATCAACTGATTATATAAAAGCACAATTTCTTTAAAACCCACATCTTTTCTAAACGCCAATTAAAACTATTACCAGAAATTTCAAAATAATAAAATGTATCCCAAAACAAAAAGTTAATCATGGTTTTTATACAAACATAAATATTATTTCATATAATTTAGAAATTTTTCACTATTATTTTTGGAAATACGACCAATTTTACTTCCCCGCCTTGTCGTTTTGAAAGCGATTATTAGCGAACCGACTTGGACGAGTTGCTTCCGGATCCAACAAGGATCGATTTCTAACCCTTTTTTTAAACTAGATATCTAAAACGAAGATATTTTAGGGTTAACTGTGAACCTGGCTCAAGCTGGCGTAAAATATTTACTTTAAATCTCAAAAACATAGCTTTTATGTGCGATCACCTATTCTTCATTACCGTTAATTTATTCTGGGTCATAACTGAAAACGCTGCTAATTTAACTAATTTCAAATCTTAATAAACAATAATAATCTGTGTTTCCATTTTTATTCCTATTGATATAGATCTGCCTTTGTATCACATACAGTTCCTTGTTCATCCCAACAACATCGAAATATATTTCCTCTTTTCGTTCAATAATGTTTTCTGATTTTCTTTTCCTAATTTTCAAAAATGCTCGCTCTTTTTATTTCGTAATTTTTCATCTCAGACACTATAAAGGTAAGTGACTGCCGGAAATGAAATAAATTAAAAAATGGTTTAGGAGTCTGATAAAACCGCCTAGATTGGTTATAATATTAATGCTTATAAAAGATGAGGTGTAGAAATCGAAATAGTCCGTGATTTGCATCAAACAAAAGCACATGTTAAAGAAAATGTACAACTTAGTCTTCAGTTAAGCTAATCGAATAAAAACCGCTCCCTTTCTGAAATTGTAACCACTGAGCCTTGACGTCATATTGATAAAGTAAATTTTTGAACGTGTTTCGTTCAATGATCTTTTATTTTAACGTTGGCGGTAAATAATATTTCTTCTGCCAACGCGTCATACGTCAAGATAACTAAAAAAACCGAGCCTTTCATCTGATGACCACGATGGTTCATTGATGAGGATTTGAATTAAAAACCGGAAACCAAAAAAACGCGTTAAGTAGGAAGTCGATGTCAGCGCTTAATCACCAGGGAGCTTTGATATGATAAATCCTGGTACAGATAAAACTCGATAATTATTTTGATTTTCCCTGAAAACTCGTTTATTTTATAAATTTATGATTGTTTCGAATGATAAAACAAATTTTTTCATTAGTTTATGCATATTTTTTTAGGAATACTACGACTCACCTAATTTGCCTTTGAAAGCCATTATGGAGTTCCTCAAATTAAGGTAATTTTGTATAAAGGAAACAACGATGTTCCCGAAATATCACGTAAGTGCTTAAGCCAAGGCTTTTTAGGCTTCAGAAAACGAAAAATTGGCCACGCTTCCCCAATAAAACCAACAACAACATAACGTATTAAGATTCATTATTTTTCTATACAGTGGTCTTTTTCTAGTAATAATTTCTTCTGTCAGTGACGATATAAATCTGATAGTTGTAATTTAGGGCTCTTTAAGTATTGAGCGACCTAACGACACTTCAGAAATCAAGATATGTACGAAAACTTAGAAATTTAGCAGCTAAATTGAGATTTAATATTTTCCAATAGGGTTAAATATGTATGTGGTCGATTGCATACATTTTGTTTATATAATTGTCTCAAATTTAAAATATCTCCATGACGTATGTCACAAAACAAAAATGAACCATCGGTGAGGAAATTTAGAACAACTAACGAAACAAATATTTTTCTTGCTAAAAATAGGTTGAAAGATAACCGTTTATCTATAAACAAATAGATTTGATAGTTTATTGTTGCTTGTGATGGTTTTTCAAAAATTTAGGATCTAATTATTTGACGCCATCGAAAATCTATTAAAAATCATACTTTATTCGAGTCAAGTAGCGCAGATCTTATACCTCAATACGTTAAAGTATAAAAGTTAACTTATGTATAGAAAAAATAATATGAAATAATTTTTACAAGTCTTTAATTTAAATTTTCCTCTTAAATTGTTCCCTACTTTCTATTTTTTTACTTAAGTTATTAAATATGAATATAGTTAAGGGAGGTTCATTCAATAATTTCCTTGAACCATGTGCTAAATAAGAAGGTAATTTCGCCTCTCTGCGGATATATTAAAACTTGCTGAGGTTAACGGTAATAGTTAGTGTAGGGAGCTGTTGGCTCGAACACGTGGCATGCAGGGCTTGTCACCACCCTCCTACGCATTGTAACCCGGCCACCTGAATTATTGGCTTCAAAAGTCACTTGATGACTTAGGCCTAAGGTGGTGCCTTGGGTATTAGCCTAGCTGATTATAATGTTGTTATATCCGGTGAACATAGCTAAACTCAAATTCCCAAGTATACAACAAATGCAGATAAAATATTGGTAATATATTAATTCTTTAGATTTTTCTTATTTATTTTTAATAAACACATGAAACAAAAGAATTATCAATATTTACATTAAATTTATCGATTATTAAATTAATTTTAACGACAATATAACGTTTAGAAACTTGACGTGGAAACCAAAAACAAAAAACGAACAGTAAGAAACAAGACTAAACATTACTCAACGGTGAAACCGCTAAGCGCTTCTAGACGGAGCCATTATTTTATATGGTCCAAAATTGGTAGTATTATATTTTGCTTGTTTTATGTTTCGGAATTATTCGGGAATAAGCCAATAGCGCAATGCGAAAAGTGGAAAAAAGGGCGTAACGGATTTTAACACTTCTCATTAGACTCACGACGTTGGAACTAGCCAGGTTACTTAATTTGCCTTTTTGTTTTAGAGGCTTTGGTGTCTACTACTATATGTCCATTCTTATTACACTACTTGGGAAAACTACGTAAGTATCCTTAAAATAAACAAATGAATGGGTTCAAAGAACTCAAGGCAATTGTATGAATTTAAATTTACCATCATGGGTAATCGCTTAGGTAGATACAATTCCCAAACAATCGAACTGTAAGGCCAAAATCACATAAGCAATCTACAATTATGTGTAACCGTTCGAAAATTTAATTTCTTAACCATATTATAACGAAAAGAATTTATACCGAATATAACCATATTTGAGAAACCAAATTATAAATAATAAATTTTAGGTAACTAGAATAAACAGGTATTAAAATTTTCGAACTAAAAAATCTTTAAGCAGAGTGCCAAAATCTAATAGTGCCAAAAAAACGCAACTTTAAAAGGAAGAAGGTTAAAGAAGCTTTGAAAAGACGAAAACTGAGCCAAGTTAAAAATATGCGAAATGACTGTAGGCGAAAACACTCAAACATTAACAAAACAACGTACACGAATTATAAATTATTTAATAAGCCAAGGGAAGGAAAATCTCAATGCCAAACTATTAATTAATAAAAATTCCAGCACTTAAGTGTTTTTGGTTGATTCTTTTAAGACGTTTTTAAAAGTACTACTTCCAGCCAACCAAATTTAGACAACTTTATTTTATATTGTGCTATTCATTCTGATTTGTTAATGGTTGTCGATGTCCGTAATTAAACAAATAATTTTCTTTATTTGACTATTTCGGTTCCCGTTAACAACGAAACGTAAATCAGAAGCTGACAGTTTCTCGCCAAAATCTTCCGCATATTACTAATTGAATTAAGATTTTACGGCTTTTTCGTAGATCGAGAATACGAGCTTGTAAAAAACAATAAAGGTATGTGAGAATTGTTTAGCAAGGTCATGCGTTCAACTCTGGACAGGGTTAATGCTGTTGCTCGCGACGAAACGCTTGTTCAACAGGTCAGGCAATGAGACTTTAGTATCATGAGCAAATTCATTATATTTCCTCTGCTTTTCTGAAAAGAAAGTCTTTGAAGACGTAACCTTACACCATATTTAAAAATTCTTCACAAAAATAAAGTGGTTTGAATTATCATTTGCCAAATTAAAGCTATCATATTTCAGATGTGGGGGGTGGGCGAAACCCGTGGGAAACTTCTACATATGCGCTAGCCTTTGTGGTGATTTGCTTAAAACCGTAACCGGTCATAAATAGTAATAAGCGAACCACATATTCAATTTTTTTTCTGAGAGTCCGTTGAAACATAACTATATATTTGTGTTAAGTATTATCGCTCTTCAAGACTCTTCTTAAGCAAAAGGGCCCATAGACTTAATAGTCCATGAGCCAGGCGCCAAAAAGTTGCTTGTGGGGCTCATTAGGTGGTACCAAACTAAATGTTTAGGGTTGATAAATGAGACCCTGAAAAAGGCAAATTTGAATTATGCACTCTGAAATCCGTATCTTTTCAAGATGGCGGCCACACAACATCGTAAATGCGCAATATCTAAGGTTTACCTTGTCCGAATTTGTCGTTCTATACGTCACGTAAAAGCTCTTTGAGTGAGCTATATTTCAAATCAATATTGTGAATTCTCTATGTGAAGTTGTTCTGAAGACACGCCCAATTTACATTAACAGCACCCGTTTCAATATGAACATTTCCGGTCGCTATTCAAAACCGAATTGAACAATAAAATTGCGAATTTTCTTGCTAATAATACAAAGAATTGGCTTTCTTTCAACGTATTATTCATAGAAATCAAATCAATAGAACCGGAGATATAATAATTATCATGTGATTTTTAATTAAAACAGGTTGGTTAAGACCCACGTAAAAGTAATAAAATTTAAAAGAATATTACTTTCAAAGAATCTTTTTTAGAAACCAAGTTAAGTAAATCGATTTACCTAACTATATTGGCATATTAGCTTTATTTGTGCTATCCCCGCCATTTTGAAAAATGGCTTCCGATTCCAAAGACATTTATTAAACTATTCTCAAAGCTGAACATCACTTATTCGGTCGTTTGCTACTGGTAGCTTCGAGCAGAACACTTATCATGGGGTAGGTGTTCCAACACCTTGGACCGTTACCATGGTCCTTTGCCAATTATGACGGAACTATGAAGAAATCAAATAAGTCCGCGAAACACATTGAATCGGTAATTTGTCCTTCTGAAAACGATTCACGGACTCAAGCAACTATAATTGATGGAATGGCGCTAGTACAAAAATTGAAATGCGGAAACTACACCTTGGGAGACCTATCTCAATATCTTCTAAGCCAAGTGCTTCAATTAGGCTCCAAAAGTGTAAGAATCGACATTGTATTCGATGTCTACAGGGAAATCTTAATTCAAAATAGCGAAAGGCTAAAACGAGGAGCAGATTCTAGAAGGACTCGCTTAGTAAGTGTAAGTAAAGTAGCAGCGTCACTAGGATTTGAATTGTGCCAAGCTTTACCAGGACTGCGTGCCTTTACCTGATGTGACACTGTAAGCGAATTATCAGGTCAGGGCAAAATTAAAGGGCTTAAACTCCTTCGGCAACATACGAAGTTACAAAATGCAAGAGTTTCCACTCAGATGAAGAATTATTCAGTGATTTACAGGAGTTTAATGGCCGATTGTATGAACCAACGTAATCTCGGTAAGCGAGCTACGGTAACAATTGTGGCGCGCCAAAAAAGGAACCGGGGAATCAGGCCAGCTACCTCCTTGCGCAGATGCTCTCCACCTTCACGCATTCAGAGCGAATTATCAAGCGGGGAGACGCTCTCTAATCGCTTGTCCGGAAATACCTTTAACCCTAAGACATGGATGGCAAACAGAAAAAGATGGTCTATTGGACATCAAATGGATGTTAGGGCCCCCCGCACCTTAAGCTATACTAGGATTTATTGCTTGTAACTGCGCAAAGTCGTGTAAAAATTATATATGCCAATGCGTATCAAATGGCTTAAAACGTACAGACGCCTGCAAACTATAGGACTGTTCAAATATGGCCGCACCAGTGGAAACGGTACAAATGGACCTAAATGACGCGGATAGCGAAGACGAAATATAAATAATGAATATTAAGTTTTCTACAAATTTTGGTTTATAACTTGAATAAGAACAATAAATAATTTTCGCTTAAATTAGTTTTTTCATTTATAATTAATCGTTAATCGGCTTATTATTATTATGTTATGGTAAAAGTTAATATTGGCCTAACGTTTTGTAACAATTCAAATAGTCTAGCGACTGAACATTCCTACTTCAAAATCCTATTAACAAAATTAACTACTTACCAAAATATAATATCTTAGAAACCAGCGGCCATTTTTCAAAATGGCGGCGAAAACACAAAGAAAGCTTATATGCCAGTATAGTTAGGTAAATCGATTAACTAAAAAAGATTCTTTGAAAGTATTATTTCTTTTAAATTTGATCACTTTTATGCGGGTCTTAACCAACCTGTTTTAATTAAAAATCACATGATATTTATTATATATCCGGTTCTATTGATTTGATTTCTATGAATAATACGTTGAAAGAAAGCCAATTCTTTGTATTATTAGCGAGAAAATTGGCAATTTTATTGTCAATTCGGTTTTGAATAGCGACCGGAAATGTTCATATTGAAACGTGTGGTGTCACTGTAAATTGGGCGTGTCTTCAAAGCTACTTCACATAGCGAATTCATAGTATCGACCTGAAATGTAGCTCACGCAAAGAGCTTTTACGTGACGAATAGAACGTCAAATTCGGACAAGGTAAACCTTAGATATTGCGCATATAAGATGTTGCGTGGCCGCCATCATGAAACGACCGCCATCTAGAAAAGCTACGGATTTCAGAGTGCATAATTGAAATCTGTTTTTTCATGACATCATCTATCAACCCCTAAAAGTTTCATTTGGTACCACCTAATGAGCCTGAAAATGTGTCTAGCTCATGGACTATAAGTTGAGATGTTAAAAAATATTATTAATTTGAAATAAATTGGTCGGTAGGAGCATGTTGAAGTGATATTAATTTTTGTTTATTAGAGTTAGTAGAAAAGTTGACCCTGCAAAGATAAATAAAATAATTAGATGCAAGTCTAACATGAGTGAACTTTACTCGTGGCACTCTTAATTCTTAAATAACAATCAAACTTAAAATGACATTGGCAATTTGTGCTTATTATGTATTTGAATTCTTATTTACATTTCAAATTATAATATTCATTTTAATGTCTATTTCTAAGAAAGCTGCTATTGGATGTTTATGCGACACTTTAAACTTAAGGGTAAGGGAAATTTTGTTCCAGGAGCATTCTCTGCATGAAAGGGACTTAAGATAAAGAGTAATTTAAATTTGAGTAATGAAACAAAATCAAACCTCAAGTTGATTCAAAAAAATTTAATTTGTAAGAATTGCTATTTGTTTTCTATCATAATGGATTGGTATTCCGAAATTGAAAATCGATTTAAATAACTATTTGAAAATTTAAAGTTATACAAGGTGTTTCAGAAAGTTTGACACAAATTTACAGGGGTGTTCTTTGTGTAACAAGGAGTGTAAAAGGTCAAAAGAAACGTTTTCCTAAATTGAACCGTATCCGAGTAATTCACCGTAAAAAATTGGCCCCCAAAACGTCGAAAAACGTGCAAATGTACAGTTTGTATCATTCCAGGGACCATTAGTTTCCTTTTCCTAATCATTTGGTTTCTTATCTTTTTCGATTAAAAATAAAACTAGTAACAAACGTGGGTTATTCAAATGAAAGAAGTAAGCTAAGTGTAGAAATACGTTTTAACAAAAACAAGTTGTTTCTATGTAACATCGCATATTAAAACATGGGAATTATTGAATTTATTTTTATAATTTTTTAATGCCATAAGAAAGTACAAATCTTACTTTTGTTAGGCATGTTGGAACGTCTCTAGCTCTTCTCCGTGTTATTTTTTCCGTATGCTAGTACACTGAATGTGGAAAATTTGCAATTATTTTCTGATTTTTGCATATTGTGATTGGTTAAGGTTAGGAAGTTGTATCCTGAAGTGTTTTGAGTAGATTTTAATAAAGTTCCGTTTTGAGGGAAAATAAAAATTTCTATGCTACCCGTACACATCTTAAAAAATTAGTACACAAGACTGAAGTTCACCACATTGTCAACCTTCAACGACGCATTATTGATCACTGTGAATCTATTCACGACAGAAACGGGTCAAGATGACGCAACGATGCCGAACCGTATAAGAGGTCTATTTATGTCATGCGTCTGCTTAAGTTTCTTACTTGCTAGCTTCCACAGTGTATTAAATTTGACCTTCAACGAGTAAATTGTAGGTTAAAAAATAAAAGCTTCGTTATATTTGCATATATTTAGAATTTTTATTAAGGCTTAAGCCTTAGTCTGACTAGTTTCAGCTAGCTTAGCTTTCCATCTTCAGAGACCTAAGCATTAACAAAAGTTCTAAATATATGCAAATATAACGAAGTTTTTATTTTTTGACTTACAATTTAACAACGCATATAGCACTGCTAACTTAACTATTAATTAATGCTTCAACGAGTAGTTCCGCGCACTGCCGTTAGGGAGTGTAACTATTGTTTACGGTCAGGAGTTCGTAACGCGACTCGGATCTTCGAACGGGTTCAGGAATGATTTGTGTGTGCATCAGGGATCATTTTGTACATGTACATTTTTTGTAATTAAGTTAATTTTGCACTAGTGGAATTTAAAGACCATAATGAAATTCAATAGGTATTTTATTATAATTTCTATTAATTTCTACACGTATAATCCTTTTTTAATAAATAACGAACTTCTACTATATTAATTTTGTAAATTCATTTTTTTATTTAAATAATAACGGCTTGCATAAAAACTAATAAGATAAACAAGTTCAAAACACTTAACGCAAAAATGTTATACAAAATTAAAACTTAAATGAAAATTTCAGTTAAATGTACTTATTTTTGAATGCTAAGGCCAAACAAAATTATACGGAAATGTATGATTTCGCACGTTGAATGGCTTTTTCGAGACTTATACTTCTTTATTTGAAGCACAATATTTGCACGTTTTCCAAACTCAGAAGTTTTAAGGATTTTATTATAGAAATTTGCCCACTGTTTTAAAAACTGTGTTTCAAATGTATTTTTTTCCCAGTTTTTCAAATATATTGAAATATTATTCTTCTTGCATTGCATTTTTTTAAAATTAGTCAAACGATTTGAGTTCTTACAAATTACCAATAACAATTTTAAACAATAACAAGAACTATCAGCTAGGTTTATACCTTAGGCACTAACGTAACGTAGGCATTGCGTAGGAGCGTGGTGGCAAGAAAATAGCTTTCTAGACTCATTAATATAATTAAACAGAAGACGTTTTGTTAAAAAGGGAAACTAAAGAACTCTTAAACATTGCGCAAAAAGCTTGCGCCACAAGTTATTATTGGTGGCAGTTCAGATTTAAACGCGGTGAAATTGCTAACAACTTTGCCAAACACATTTTCCTAATTCCAACGACAAGCTGGTGTTATAGCAAATTGGAATCAATATTTTGTTAAAATTTTAGTTTTGTTATAATAAATACAATCAACAAATTAATTGAATAATTTACATGAGAAGTGTCAAAAGTTCATTAAAATTTAAATATGCAATTTTTAAGAAATGCGAAACCGTTTTTTATGGCGTTAACAATTTAGAAGAACGAATTAAACTGGTTTTAATTTGTGATTTACGGGGAAATGTACCCCACCGGCCTCGAAGTCGCATTAATATCTCATTGATGGCACATAATTTAGTTAATAAATCATGAAAACTGGGGCGCACCCTATCACTTACTTTGTGTTCTTCTTTTACCGAAATTTGGTCCTCTATTGATTAGGAATACCTTTAACAGTCTCAATTCTTATTTTTCAGCAATTGATAGAAGAAATCGGAAAATATTTGAACAGATACTGATTTGTATGAAAAGTTCTTACCTGAATACTATATACCGAGGAATCGACAACTTTAAAGAAGAGTTCATATCCGACAGATTCATGAACTACACATTTTACGTTCGTATCTATTCAAGGGAGGAATTCATCTTCCGCAGTTACGTATGTTTGATTTCAATTAACTTTTAATGACATAACTTCAGAAATATTGCCTTCTGAAAAAACAATAGACTCCAAGGATATAATATTAAGCAAGGCTAATAGCCAAGGATCCACCCTAAATCCAAATCATCCAGCGATATTTATTGCCATTAATTCAGGTGACCGGCTTATATAGCGTAGGAGGACGGTGGAAAGCCCTTCATACCACGCGAGCCAACAGCTTCCTACATTAACTATTACCGTTAACCTCTTTAAGTTTTAATGGAAAGGGGAAACTGTAGAACTTGAGGCTAAACCCCTTAAACCAGTGTGGCGAGAACTTTGAAACTCAACAATGATTTGTTACCACGGTCTTACGCATTTTAACAGTGCCCATGAAAAATATTGTTTAGAAGTTGCTCATTAAATTAAGCTTTTATATGAGCTAAGCTCATTTTGCTTTGTGATGAGATTTTATGTTTCCCTATTATTTGAATGAAATTTATGATGTTTAGCCCAGCATATATTTTAGTTCTAGCTTTAACAGTACGCCCTATTGGCTTATCATTAAATTGTAAAATAAATAACGTGAAAACATTGATAAAGCTAAAAAGCAAGATATCCAGTAATTGGTAATTCATAAATTTTAATTTTGCAGTTGGAATATCAAAAGAAGAGCGGTAGAGAAATATCGAAGACAATTTCGAAAGTTTGGTTGTTAATCTCCGAGCCACCCAATGTTATCCAAACATTGAATGAGCGAAATTCTTCATATATGTTAGATCGGGACGAATTTATTCAAAACATAGAAATTACCTTTAAGAAGGAAACAAATATATCACGATACGCTGCAACGGTGTTGTACCAGGACCATCCTTTATATTTAGATAAAAATTGCTTGTCGGTTTCCAAATCAATCAGAAGAAACACACTTCTTTACGAGACCTTCCTACAAGGGTAAGTTAGTTAAAGTGTTCATTGTGCACTTGGAATATTCAATAGTTTTTTAGATCATCTTACATCCGGGTTTAACATCAGATTTAATTTGACAATCCACGCTCATCTTCCAATATTATTGCAATAACAGCGAAATTTCCTTTTTTAAACAGTTTCGTTACAAAATATAATTTTACTACGCTAGTGTTTGCTTTAAACAAATTAAACTCTCTTCTCATACGTTTAATTTTACCGGCCCTCCTTATTTTATAAAACTTTGTTGAAAATTATCTTTTGAACACCGTCAATAATTTAACATAAATTTTACGCAGGTTGTATACATTGTGGGAAACGAAGTCCACCGATTATTCGACACTGAAATATAAACGTATATTGGAAATCATTAAATGAAAGAAGCCAAAGGAAGAGGTAAAAAATCTGACAATAAAAGATTTGTCAATGGCATTCTATTACTGGTTCTGGTTTTCAATTGGATCTCTTGTGGTTCTTTTGCTTGAAATGCCTATAAAATGTATTAAAATGTTCATGGTGTATTCTAAAAATAACAAAACAATTGGATTTTTCGAGTAAATTCACGTAAAATCAATAATTCAAATGTGGCTTTTCTTGTTAGATAAGAGTTTTACCTTTTAAAAAATAAATGTACTTATCTTTAATAGATTAAAATTAATTTCAATGAACTTTGCTTTTTTAAGCTTGACGGAATGGCATCGGTTTCGTGGTCTTTTAGTCTGACTGATTAACCTTTTGTAGTTAATGCCTTTTTTAATAAACCTTTATAGTTTGAATCTGCTTTAGAGCATTTAAACGCAATTCGATAAAAATGTTTGTCTTAATAACACCCTCGGGCAAGATGCAATTTGTTGGCGTTTGTCTTCTTTTGGTTTTAATGGAATAAAACATCAATCTTTGGAATATTTGTCTTATGCTTATAATGTTTTCTTACCTTCAACGAAAAAGCTTTTGCCTCCTTTGACCACCTGGTTTTTCTTCATGATCTTAAGCTATTATTAAGCATAAAATTAGTTACCTTATTTCTTCCTAGCTCTGTTGATAATTTCACATTTGGTATATATGTTTATATAAATTCATTTACAGTTTCATTTTGGAAAATGTTTTCGCATGTTGAGCTCATATATAAAGTTTGAGCTGGTTTGCTGTGTACAGTAATTTTCTAATCACTTTATGTAGCTTCTTTGTCCCGTTCTGGAAAAATAAGTCCGTATTGACCCTTTCTTGTTTTTTCTCTTGTCCATTCCGTTCAAACCCAATATTTTGTTTTCTGTTTTGGTTTGATTATCCGCTTTCTAAATAATCTACTAAAGGAAAGTGGTGTGGAATCAAATAAACGGTCATAATTTACTTAAAGATTAACTTACTTGGTATTGACAATTAGGTGTACGTTGTTTTGATTTATACCTTGAAAATGCAAATTACTTTTAGATTTTAGTTTGTTTTAAATGATTATCTTATTTCTATTTATTGAATAATGTCGATGAAAAGGATAGCGTCTTTATAAATTAAATAACAAATGCTTTTATCAAAGCAGTTGGAAGGTTGATTTAAGGGGTACTTGGAATCTATGAAGGCACAGATATTGGAAATGTCTTAGAATTAAAGAGTTATTTTTGGAATTATTTTAAAAAGCAAAATATATTTCTAAAATAATTTCCATCGATATTCCTCACATTTTATATATTTTAAAACCCTTTCCTTAAATTTCAGCCTTGAAACTGTAACAGTCAACTGAGAAAATTCTAAATTTTAGCTACAAAATTTGTTTGATTTCCCAAGTGTCTGTTTAAAAAGAAAAAAAATTAGTTTCAAGATGTGTAAGAATTTGCTGGTTGTAATCTATATTTACCTCTCCGAGGGGAGAAAGTACCCTATAAGGAGTTATACAACCACCGTGTCTGTGTGTCTGTCCTGTAAACGCGTTCACATTTTCCGTTAATCATTGCGTACGCAGTTTCACAAATACACCGTGCGAGGGTGAGCGTTAATGGATTAATTTGCGGTTGGGTTTTCTCTTCAACTTTTCTTATTGACCGAGTGCTGAGTGTTATAGTAAACTCTCAACGTCCAATTGTTCACGGTATTCATCTTAGTATCAATTTGCGATTCATTTGCGCCGGTCGGGAATCGAACCCGGGTCTGCTGGGTGCAAGAGATTTACTCTAAACACTGAGCCACCGACGCTTGCTATACTACGGTGTTTATCGTTAGGTACTATAATTTATTCTACATCATTTTAAATATTTATAAATTATATAAATCTTACATTTATTTAAATATTTATAAATTATATAAATCTTACATTTATTTAAATATTTATAAATTATATAAATCTTACATTTATTTAAATATTTATAAATTATATAAATCTTACATTTATTTAAATATTTATAAATTATATAAATCTTACATTTATTTAAATATTCATAAATTATATAAATCTTACATTTATTTAAATATTTATAAATTATATAAATCTTACATTTATTTAAATTTTATCGTTTTCAGGAATTGAACTCTGGTCGCATTGTTATTATGCGGATAGTTCACCGCCGAGCCATTGACTTCCTTAAATAAAATATGGAAGTAATGGAACCAGTATAATAAGGCGGGATTTTTACTTAACCCGGGTCTGCTGCGTGCAAGAGATTTACTCTAACCACTGAGCCACCGACGCTTGCTATGCTAGGGTGTTTTTCGAAAACAGCTTTGGCGAATGTCCTTTACGAAGTTATAACGTTAGGTACTATAATTTATTCTACATCATTTTAATAAATTATATTAATCTTATATTCTATTCAATATTTATAAATTATATTAATCTTATATTCTATTCAATATTTAAAATTATATTAATCTTATATTCAATTAAATATTTCGGCGGCTGAAATATGCCGCCATGGTTTTGAGCGAACCGAGAAAAATTATCGGTGACTATGGCACTCGCGTCAAGCGAAGCCTTTTCCCGAGTAAGTTCCGATGGTTTTCCAAAAGCCGTCGAACGACCGCTAATGTTTTTCTGAACACGCTGCGCTTTTAACGCTCGTTTTAGAATTCTTTAGCGGTACTAACGACGTTTCACGTTGTTACCTGGTTGATCCTGCCAGTAGTCATATGCACACTTTCTGTTAAAATTAGAGTGAACATATATCTTGAATCATAGTATAATGGTTATTTATCTCCCGTCTTTTAATGTAAACAGCGTATATCAATATAATTAATCTTAATTGTTTTAAATTTATTTAATAAAAGGTCAAAAAATGTCAATAAAAACAGTTTATAATTTTGTATTTTTTATATTGTTTCCCGGAGTTTCTATACATCCTTAATTTTAATACAATATTCTCGTAAATACCTATTCCTCTTTGAATACAAAAAAGTTATTTTCAAAATAATTTTGCACAGTTTTCAAAAAATATATAAAATTATAACTATATACTTGTATCTAAAATACCGAGCGTTAATTATAAAATAAATTTTTATATTCCAATATTTATAATACGAATAGATTTATACATGCTTTAACAATCCAATTAAAAATCTAAGAATTTTCTGATTTAAAATGTATTCAGAATTTATAAAATAGAATGTAAATCATTCGGGGAAAAACGGATATTCAACCTAACCACTTTTAAATTTTTAACTATACATACAATTTCCGTGAAGATATTTTTTCCAAAAATCTTTAGTCGCTTATCTCTTAAAGGGAATATAACCTCAGGTATTTGGTGTGGAACACTAACGTTTGCAGCTCTAGCCACTCTTGCCTTTGGCTGTAAAATTGTTTGGCGCCACTGTACATGGAAATTTTAAAATTGAAGAGGTCTTCCATAAAGATTTTTTGCAGGTTATATTCCCTTTAATAAATGAGAACCCAAATGACAACCAAATTATTGTTAATTGAATATTATTGGTACGAGCTATTTGTAAGTTTTTAAATGTTTTTAATTTTGTTTTGGCTTTAGCTTTTATCCCTTTTCATAATGGAGCTAATTATATTGTTCTTCGTTGTACCGACCACACAAATATGATTTTCCTTAAAACGTGAAGGAATGTTTGACAGGAGATTAATAGAGCGGTGTATAGTTAATAAAAATTATTTGAGTAAACTCAATTCAAAAACAACCAGCAGCGTATTTAAATACATTTGTTATTGAAATTTTTAAAAATTAACAATTGAAAGTATATAAACCGTCAAATCACGGAAATTGTAGTTTGCCATCTGTTATTGATTAGATTATAATTATTTTTGGCGATAGTTATAGATGTACAAACCTTAGAATTGGCGACACAAATAATGGAGTTCAATATTTTCAGAACTTAATTTGAAGAAACCGAAGCAGTTGTTGTTGATTTTAAAAGTGTTTCTCAAAAAAAAAGTAATTAAAATGTTACATTAAAATATGGCTTTTAGTTTTTAGTGATTAATATATACACACATAATAAAAACAAATTTATTTAGTTATTAATATATACACACATAATAATTAACACAAATTTATTTTAAGTGATTAATTTTTTGCATTGAGTATTTTTGAGAAAATTCACTTTATTCTAGTGAGATATTCCAAATCTTGCTATTTTTAATAATGATTTTTTATCTTAATTTATAATAAAAGCTTTTATAGATAATTGATTTATAGAAACTACGCTTACAATATAAAAAATACAAAAATGATTATGTTTTTAATTATTTTTACGTTTTTAATAATTAAATTTAAAAACGTGTTTATATTCAAAACCAAATCCATTCCATTATTAGTAATGATGCTGTTGTTCAAATGTAATGCGTAGAGAGAATTCAGCATAAAAACCGCTCATTTAACTACGTAAACACATTACAACAGCATAAAATCAAATAATTTGTTAGTTAATATTCATTTAATTATACTAATTAACAATTACAAGTTTTAGCCCGAATTTCAAACCTGATACCTAATTTCGTAGTAAACAAATATCTTCTACGAATTAAGGTTAATATAACTATATTTAATTGTATCCTTATAATATTTATAATTTTTTTAATGTTCTGTTTTTACAACCTTTAATTTTTTTCATATAACTAATTATCTCTTAAATAAATAGGCTATTTTGTACATATTTTGAGATTGTCTTATTTTTAAAATGCTTATTAATTGTATAATTTAATTTGCAATTGTTTAAAAAATAATTTTATTGGTGTAAATTTTTTTTATCTTATTTATTTATTGCACTATCCTGGTAGCCAATACATTTAGTCTTTTGCGAAAGAAGTATTATTATTATTATTACTATTATTATTAATAGTTGTTAAGTATTATAAACGATTGTATCTTCAAAAAGTAAATTGTCAATAAGCTTTGTTTTGTAAAACAATTCATTTTTATTTACAATTATTTTTTCAAATTAGAGGATTTATTAATTAATATTTTATTAATATCTAGCGGTTGTTTATAAAAACCAGTTTTTTATTCTCACTGGCTCTGTTGAATGTCTCCTGGCGAAAAGTGATCTGCGGTTATAATTTTATCTTTTTACCGTGGAGATGTGTTACAATGTAGGTGTCAAGATAAGGGTTAAATCGATTTTTATAAACATTTTTGCGTTTGAAAGTGTGATATCGTTAGTAAATTGTTGAAAAATCCAAACTAGTTTTTACAAGGTTGTAATGAGTGGATAAACTCTACACGTGAAAATAATTAAGGGGTGGTTATCAACTAAGTTTTACAAGGCTAATGCAATAGAATGTTGAACTAGTTCTATCCTAGAGGTAATTATAATTTATGAATTTAAAGATATATAGACAATTTTTTTTGTAGCACGCAATCCGGCAGAATTGCATATGCCGTTTCTGGTAACGTGATGTGGTTCATTAGAAAGTTAAAATTATAAATCAATTAGAGTAAATAATGATTAATTTTGAGAAAAATTAAAATTATTAAACTTAATTTTGTTTTAATTTAGTCACAAATAAACACCCGTCCATTCACTGTGAATATTTAGAGAAAATTCTATCTACGTGTAAAGGTATTCGCAATAATGTTATTTTTAATTTAAAAAAATAAAGTTAATTATTTATATTTATTTTAAAATAATTATTGTTTTTGGAATTTTTATTAATTATGTATCTTAAACTGTTTTTTCGAACGTTAGAATATATTAATTTACTATTGAAAATTAACCAACCATCCATTTGGGTAAAATTATAGTCTTTTGGATTGCAAAATGAACAAGAGTTAATAAAAACAACATTGTATCTTCAAAAATAAATGTAAGTATTATTTTATATTGCTAAACTAGTACGTTTTTATTGTAGGTGGATAAAATTATTCATTTGAATCGCTAAAACATTGTATCTATAAAAGTAAATAAATTGAATTTTTTCATAATGCATTAGTGACTCTATCTCTGGCGGATATCGCCCGATCAAGCCCATTGTAATGTTTTGTTTTAAAATGTTTATTGATTGATTATGTAATTAATTTATTATTTTAAAATAATTGTTTTTCGGATATTTATTTGATTATATTATTTTAGAATGTATTAGTGTACTATTGAAAACCAACAAGCTATTTGGGTAAAATTATACCTTTGTATTGCAAATGTAAAAACATTGTATCTCCAAAAGAAAATAAATTTTATTTTATTTCGACCGGGGTAAAACATAAGTGGCTATATCTAGAGCCAATCAGCCCCATTGAAATTTATTGTGTATTGATTGTTTATTATGCAATTATTTTTTATTTCTTTATCTCCAAAAAATAAAAAAATTGAAGTTTATATTCAACAGGGGTAAGTTGGATATCACGTGATTGGGTGGGGCCACATTTGTCAAGGTTATAAAGCGAAGGTTGCGAATTTGTTTCCCTATCTCGCAATTAACTAATTAGCATTTTAAAAAGCTTAAAAATGAAAAAAAAAAACAAAAAAAAACTATAACCAGAAGTGAATTAATGAAAGTAATCGGGGGGGGTCTAACATTACCGCCGATATCTCGGTCCGAGCTTGTCCGATCGTGTCCAAACTTGTTGGGGAGATAGACCGAGGTTTAGAGGTTGTGGACAAGGGTCAAGCATCGAGGTCAAAGGTCATCTTCAAGGTCAAATATGATATTGAAAACCTAAATATGATTTTCCCAAGGTCAAAACCGTATATTTTTAAATATTTTGACGTCATCATTGGTGAATGGGGTTAACCAAGGTCTCTCGAACAATCAAGGTATTACCACATTCCAAACAAGGGTGTGGCCACAAGGACAAAACCAGTTAAGCTATCGGCCGCCATCTTGGATTTCGGTCATTGAACTCGTTAAAAGGGACTTACTATCTACTTCTGGGCATAACAAATATTTAGGGTAACAGTTATTTACTACGCGCCTGGTCATACGTTATTGTTATTTCAGGCAGGTTTCCAATGGAATGCGGATATAGCTTCAGCGCGTAAAAAAATCAGCTATGACGTGAAATGGCTAATTAACTCACTTAAAATTAACTTTTTTTCAACGCGACTGCAACCTAAGCTGGAGTGGGCCTAGAAGAAACTAAACTTGTGGTTTTTTATCAAATCTAACTGACCTTCTTCCTGTCGTACGACGTGCGTAAAACGTTGAGTGTCACATTTATTGCTACTTATGGGCAAACGTTGAAAGCTCGGCGCAAACGGCCTTGAAAAATGCGAGAGGGAAACTGGTGTTTAGAACTCTATAGACACGCGGATTTACAATGTCGGAAGTTGCGGGGGTGCGTATACGCTGTCCAAAAAACCTCACTTAGAATTAAAATTAAGCAATGTAATTGCAAATCTAGGTTATAAGGAAACCACAGCTAGTCAAAAATATGACTCTCATGTAAATCGGACTTAAATTAAGGAACGGTACGTAGAATTTTAGGCGAAAATATAAGACCGCGAAAATTGTGGTCCCGTAAATAACCCTGGAAACTATACTTAAATTTAATATTTACTGATATAACTGAAGTTGTATATCCGCTGAATCCTAACCTAACCAAAAATATTTTTTTTAACGTTATCGGACTTAATTTTCTTTAAAATATCAACGACACAAAGCGAAACCACAAAAAATAGTAAATTGGGCATTTGCCTAACTTCTCGGGCTCCGATCCCAAAAATTACAATTATCCCGTCGAGGCTATAATAGTTCCTACCGATTGATATATCAATCGCCTTTGTACCACTAACGAACCGCGAGCAATCGTGTCTACGGCAGCGGCGGCTACACAGTGGGTGATCGTAATACACACAAATCCCTAAGGATTGTGTGTTTAAAAAGGACAAAAATCATAACCCATGTGATTGGAGAGGGATATCAGAGGGTTGTTTGTATCTTCCAAAACGACTTCACTCCAGCTTTAATTTCCTTACTAAAATTACTACGCTGCAAATAAATTATTTAGTTTAATTCCATGTGTCTTTTTTTAAATAGTGTTTATTTTGACGGGCACGCTTCGAGAATGTAGTTTCCTTTAGAATGAGCCGAAACTCGCCTTAAATCGTTCCAGTAACAATTGTGATTCTCACTCGTGTAGAGTGAAACGGCCGCCATATTGTAATTAAAGAAGGCGGGAAAATATTATACCCGCGCAAGCCCGTGTTAAACCAAAAATATAGATAATATACAATATCAGGAGTACTTGCACAATTAATAAGGTTTTTTGATAAGAGTTTCCGAGATTAACAAAAACCTTCGACCTATAAATATCCCTTAAAGCTAAGAACTATATTCGCCAAATTTCAGCCTTTTATCTTAAAGGGCCTCACCGGCGTTTGAAATTTGTCAGTTTTCCGCGCGAATCGCAGACATAGGAAAGCTACGACACGTCATCTGCTACCAGATTTTCTGAGTGCATTTTTCAAACACCTGTGGGGCCCTTTAAAACATGAAGTCAGGATAAATTTTTCTTTCTTTCCACGACTGTATTTTTCACAATAAAATCTAGCTTGACCCCCTGTTACCACTTTTGACTTATTTACCATGGTGGGATTCATGGAAATTTTTCAGGAGCTGTTCAGACCGATTTTAGTAGCTGATTGCAAAAGTGAAAAATTACTTTGAATTTTTTTCTAGTTACACCCCTTTTTTAATTTAAATCGACTGGACTAACAAGATAGGTATTCACAGTTCCATATCTCTCAAACTGGAGGGCACAAGGAGTTGTACAAAATAATTTATTTCATAAGAACTAAAAATACTACTATGGGATTTTGATCATATTGACTAAATCATATACCGAGAATTCAAAAGAAATTATTTTTATTTCATTAAAATTGGGGTAACAGGTAAACGTCAAATAATTTAAACTGTTTTTAACTCTGAGAAATAAAATATAGAATTTTGAAATTTTTATTCTGATTTTTATAACAAAAATGCTTTTAAAAAAGCTTTATCCCAATAAGATAACACTTTTATGAACGGATATATCAATTTCCGAGTTTTCGGGGCCATTTTTGGGAAAGTTCTATGGAAAATTACTCACAAACCGCTTATCGCGCATTAAAAATAATTTGGTTATCTGCTTTTTCGACCAGCATAACCCTTATGATAAATTTTTATCCATTATTTTTAGTTTTGGTATATGTCATGGAATGACCCTACCGGTGAAAAAATATTTTGATTTTTCTGTAGTTTTGGATTTCAATCGATCCCACACTATAAATATAACCCTGTAAATTTCGCAACTCTATCTCTGCAGTTTCTGAAAAAAGTCCAGTCAGAGCAATTAAAACATTCTGTATATAAACTATATTTACAAATATTTCAAATTAAAATAACGAACCAAATACGTTTATTATTTTTATTGGGTTTTAGTGATGTTTCTTTCGATACTATTATTCGTCGCACATTTTAAGACTCTATCTGGAAACTCAAACAAATCAGACAGAGATCAACTAACTAATATTTTTAATCCGATATTCTACCTAAAAACGGTTCATTTTATGTTATTTGATCGATGTTCGACTTTAGACTTGCTATTAAACATTCTGCAATTGTTAATTCAGGCTTATACGAAGAGTTGGAGACCTTTGCGACGTCTTCTTTCATGGTTTCATATGTTAGTTTAAAAAACTCAAGTGATAGAGTTTCCTGGAAAATAAACGTCGTCGTTTTAAAACATGTCCTACAATCTTAGAATAAGAATGTCAATAATTGTACATATTTAATTTTATGTCAATGAATTCTACTTCATGGGTTTCAATCGTTTCATTTTTTTGGTAATGAGATATCGTAGAGTTTTGTGTGAAAACGTAAAGGCAGTTCAACCTCAACATCAAGTTTAACCTGCGGTATAGCAGTATAGGTATGCTATTTGAATATCCCGTTGTGTTGGTAGTTGGGTCGAACCATCCAGTGACGGCGATTCCGTGGGGGCTCTGGGGCTCGAGCCCCCACGGGGAAAAACCAATGAGGGCAGAGCCCCCACAGAAATAAAATCGGGGAATCGGGGAAAAATTTACATTATCACTGCCTTTATTTGGGACCGAATTCAGTCTTTTTACAGAAGTGAATTTGAGATTGCAGATACGAGTACCATTAAGATGATATAACCGTAAAATTGATTTAGATAGATTCGTCCAAAGAGATCGCCGCATCATGTACCCTATTTTACCTAAAATACCTTCGTAAAGTATGTGGCCAAGAAAGGCTAAAATATCTAGCCATGCACACGGATATTTTTTAAAGATAACGACTTAAATTTAATTATTATGAGATATAAGAAAGAACGCTTAAAAAATTATATATTATAATTCTTGCTTAAGTTTTAAGTATATGATTTTTTGGATAAAAAAATAATAGCCCGGGCCCCCACAGAAATATTTTCCGATCGCCGCCGCTGGAACCATCCTCATCGTATTAAAACTAGTGTACTTTAACTGAAAAAAAAACTACATTTATTGGCCAAAATCTGACCTGATGTTAGAGTACTATTAAGTTTAATTCAATATTTTTAATTTTGAAAACGTCAGAATAGTTCCATATTTGGTAGGGTATGGGGCTTTAAATGAATTGAACATTTAAGCCAGGTATGCCGCAGCTTGAGAGAGCGTTCAACATACCAACACAAAGTGCCCTAATGGTCAAGATATAATATACCCTTAATTAAGTAGGAATATATCTATACACATTTAACTTACGGGTGTTAACATTATTTTTAGAGATACAACAGAGAAGAAGCGGAACCAAAAAATAACAATTTTATAACAGAAACCGGAACCAAGGTTTTCCTTGTATTAAACGGGTTATAAACTGTTCTATAACTTTATTTACCAACATTTAGCGCATGATGAAATTAATTAATTAAACTTCCTAATTTACTATTAGTTTTTCATATAAGCTCATCGTTATCATATCTCAGATAATTCTTTCAACTGACACACCCTTACGTATTCTCAATTGAAAATGGGCTCGTCCTTCAAAAGTTTGCTTTAAAAACTGGCATAATCCGGAAATCCACAATAGTTTTAATTTTATTTTCTTCAGTCGGAAAAATCGACCCAATGTAGAAAAGACCACAAAATATTTATAGTCTACTGCTACTAGAATGCCTTCCGAGAAATTATTTAGTGGAGCAATGGACAAGCATAGTTTTTGATCCCCTTCGCAACCGACTAAGAGGAGAAACAGCAGAAAATCCAGAGGCAGACTCCGCAATGCGGGGGGCCTTCCATCGAGGGGCCCCCAAATTGCCTATGGGACTGTGTACAGTCCAACCGCGCTAGGTCTCGTTTAGTTTTTTCTCTTGTCAGCTCATGTTAATGTTTTCCTTGCTTCATATATTTCTTTGTTTCATTAGGCACGCCCAAAACTTTATAAATACAACCACATTAACCATCGCATACATATCTAAACAACGTCCAAATTGAAAGTAACATACTGGAGTTTGAAAAGTATCGAGACGTGTTTATTAGCCGATCGTTAAACCCGAGGGGTTACTTCCTAAAATTTTGTACACCGAAAACAGCGAGTAGAGCCTTTGTTATTGCTAACTCAGTAATCGATTACGTTATCATTTTAGTAAAATCATAGCTACGGCCTTGTACACCGATTACGGATAGTGATCAGCCCCTCGGTTAAGCATTGTAAATTAATAACTAAGTTGTGTTTCTGAATTTAAAGTTAAGGCTATTACGTTTTTATAATAAAATCGCTGGCCTGGGTTTTTTTTGTCTAGAAAATCTTAAATTTCAACTTGCTTACATTTCACAAATATCTATGCTTATTGAACGAAATAATATGGACTTCATTTAGAACGATATCCTAAACTAAAATCAAAATGAGTCATAAAAATCCCGTCTTTATATTTGTCAATGAAATGCGGCCGGGGCGTAGGAACCAGGGGCGCAATTCTCCCTAGAATTTTGCTGGAAGGGGTTTTTTGGTCAGTTGAAATCTTCAAAAGCTCAAATTTTCAATTTAAAAATATATAAAGCTTATAAAAACTCAATTGTGTCATTTCCCGCCAACTTACATAGCAGTCAAACAGTAACACATGCATTCAGTGAAGCTTCACTTCTTTAAAAATTCAAAGCAATATAATTTTATTATCGTGGATTTGTGTATCTTAAATTAATAAACGACTCTCAAGACTAAAATACACTTCGTATTATAACTTTTGTTACTGTTAATGCCTTAATGACATTCGCGACCGATTACTCACTCTACATCGGGGGTTAATCTCTTAGGCCCCCAATTCGTATCTCTATGCCCCCTACAACTTCTGAAACGTTCTTACGCCCCTGAAATGAGAAGCGGAAGGCAATGTCTCCCCAAAACTTGAAAGTACATCATTTCCCACCCACTATCTTGAAACGATGAAACCTTGGGAATTTTCAAGCGAAAGATTTCATTTTTACCCTACTTTATTGAATAATCAAAAAACGAGCTTACGTGAGTTCCCTACGAGATAATAGTAGCAACAAATTGTTCTAATTATTTTACATTAAATCATCTAGGTCGTGATTCTGGTCGGACTTGGGAGTCTGAGCTCCAGGCTTCCAAGTTCTATCAGAACCTTTGATTATAATGCTCCCGACGCTGATTGCGTGATTTATCTTTATCGTTTTACTTGGGGATTAAAGCGATTTTTAAGCGTTTTATATATTTAACATGCAAATACGGGTTAAATCTAATTGAAGAAGGCGATACATGTTAGCCTTAACTCTCGGTGGCGATAATTGTGACTCAGCCTTTATGATAATAAGGGATCTCAAAACAGTCACTGAGAAAGCTATTTATAAAATACAATTAATCAAAAACAATTGTGGTGGATTTTATTTATCTTTAACTTCATTTGAATTGCTTGTGTATTAAACTTTAATTAATACTAAACACACTGGAACCATTTAGGAACCTTTAAGGAACTGAAAGGTTCCAAATTTTGAGAACCGGAACCGTTAAATTAAAATTTTAATAACCGGAACTGCAACCGGAACAGAGATAGTCCAAAAATTTGGAACCGTTGCATCCCTAATTAGTTTTCGCCAAATATTCCGTATCACTAGTTTTTTTATTTATTTAGATGGTAACATAAGAATAATAATAATCAGCTAGGCTAATAACCAAGCGACTTTTGAAGCCTCTTATTCAGGTGGCCGGGTTACAATGCGTAGGAGGGTGGTGGCCAGCCACGCGAGCCAACAGCTCCCTTCACTAACTATTACCGTTTGAAAAATAATAACAGAACTTAAATTTCGGAAAATCTTAAGTGCGAGGCCATAGTGTAAATTCGTGTTTTTTAAGGTAAATAAGTATTTTCAACGGCAATTTCAATAAAATAGTTGGTGATGATTTTAGATTTAGATTAACGAAACATCACAAATAAAATTGAAACTAACTAACATAAATTATTTAAGATAAATTAATACCCAAATTAAACTCTTAAACGTTGGGGCAGTAAGTACGAGGGAGTATTTCCTTGAGACTTCTCGCCCGGTAAAAATATTATATTGAGCGACACTTGCTTATTTTTAATCGTACAACAACCAGAATAACAAACGTTGCAAATTTTTAAGAAAAACAGAACATAATCTAAAGATATGCCACAACCCTACTTCGTATTGTACCCCGACCACCTGAATTATAGGCTTTAAATGTCGCTTGTTGGCTAAGGCTTAAGTTGGCGCCTTGCGTATTAGCCTAGCTGATTGTTAAATAGGATTATTAAGAAGTAATATGCAAAACACGCCAAATAAATCTTGGACTTGGAGTGGTTATCATTTAGACTAAAATTTTGTCGTTCATTAATTCAAACGAAGATTATTTACAATTTTATACGATGAAAAGTCGGTAGTGAAATTGTCATTATAATTATCATGATGGCCTTTCATTACCGAGTTATTAATTTGCTGACATTTATAACGAAATATCAATAAAATACTTGTAACGTGGAATTCAGAATTGGTGATTACAAATTATATATTATAATGTAGAATTAAGAGAACTTAGCTGAAAAACTCCTATTCGAAAGTGTCGATCAAGTGTGCATTTCATTATCAACGTTAATTGGTCAAAGAATTTACTAATTTATTTAATTCTTCAAAATTGAAAATGAAAACCCACATAAAAGTTACTTAAAACAGAGCAGGGATCATATTCTTTGAGCCACAGACTTAAAGAAACGGAAATGGTAAAAGCTATAGATATTTATAAAATAAGGAGGTTAGTGTACGAAGATAATTTTAATATTCACCTAAATCATAGAATTTTAAGATCTTTTTATCTTGTAAAATTAAAAAAGAACTATCTTTGGCTTGGTATATATGAATCTAATGAGTCACGCCAAGAATGAAGTTGCATATTCTTGGTTAGTATAGCTATATATAAATATGAATTTGGATACCAATATCAATAAAACATTTCCAGTATACTCGAAAAATACCGTTTTATATTTTTTTCTTGTTAATTTATTCATAACTCGTAAAGTAGTGGGGAAGCAGATTGCAAAGCACTATCTACTCGCATAAAGACGATCTTGGATTAATCGCGGTTTTGGTCAGCTTGAATTAAAATTTGAATATCATCTGATTATATTAAAAAAAATTATTTGTCGCCGCTTGATTTGGCAAATACAGGCCAAAGTACGAATTTTAAGTACTTTTTTATTATCAGCCAATTGGGACGAAATACTTCTAATGCCAGGAATTTTATCGATACTGAAGCATGCATGCATAAACGTTATATTTAAGTGCTTGTTTACGCTAAAAAAGCCTGGTGTGTTCTCTAGTGTTAGTTAAATTTAATATCTTATATACATGTAAGTAGGCAATGACGAAAAGTGAAGAACAGTGGAAAAGGCAAAATGAAAGGTAGAAAAAAAGACAAGTATATTGATAGGCAAGTACCAATTGAAGCATAATCTCCATGTTAAAGTTAAAGAGATAGTTGACTTATTGTATTATAAACTGATATACTTGAATTTTCAACGATATTTTCCCCGGGCTATTATATTCGACGCAGACTTTCGTTATATTTCGATTTTTTTTCACTTTTATCTGCGAGTCTATTCAATAACCACGCCAATTCGGATAGACCTTTCCAAATCTGAATGATTCGGATCAGCTTCATTTAAACCTTATCTATATTCACCCAAGAGCTTCCTTTCCATCACGGTTGTTATGAGCGCATTCGGAACACTCTTACTTGAATTGATTCTAAGTGCATTCCGGGTTCAAATCGCTTGAATATATTTTCAAATAAATAATTAAAGTAATCGCAGTTCAATTGTAGGTTTATAAAACGTTAAAATTACCAAGCAAAAATTAATTTTATTTTTATAGATTGAGACCCATATCTAAGGATATGCATTTATGAAAATAACGGTAACTTACGAAATGAAGAATACAAAGGCAGTCATGATAAACGTGGCAGCTCAAACTGAATGCGAAAATAAAACTCCAAATATAAAATAATAAGTTATGACCCTAGAAATTACTAATTAAATCGCAAATTGGAATTATTACAAGAGGAGAAAATAGTTGACCTGGCATCACAAATTTTGCCCTTTACAGGGTTGTAGGTATCTCACTTTGCACCAAGCATTGGGAATAAGAGCGGATGCTTTGACCAGCTGACACCCTAACTAGGTTGGTAGAGCACCGTACCCTTCGAAAAGTGCTCCTAAAGAGGAACGATTGGCACACAGTGGCCCAAGTAAGCTGGCACTCGACACCCGGTTTTGCTTCAAACGACTCGGAAACCGGATCACTGCGCCTCATTCGGTCCATTTGATCAGAGCTCACATCTCCCATTGCGTCTCCGCCCTTCATATATCCCATTGCACCACCGCCCTTATGGGTTACAGGAGCCGGACCCCGACTGCCCGATAAGGACATCACTTATTGCACACTCTGACCCCTTAAAGGTCAGTTGATTGGTCAATGGTTCTTGTTTGACTCTCGAAGTTTCTTGTCACAAATATTATAATTAATTCCATTTTTCGATAAAAAAAAGAAACGTCTGATTCTTTAAACGTAAGCGCTGATACTCTCAGAAAATTTGCTTGGTATATAATTTGTTCTCATAATCTGACGGCTCACACCGTGATTCAAGCAGATTCCTCTTTTGCTGTTAAAAACCACGAGCCAAGTTACCGAGGATCGTCGCAACATAATTATTCTACCGATAACCAAATATTTCATTCTTCGTCACGCGGACCGAGTAATATTAATAATTGGCTTCAAGGAATGCTTCCGTCCCAGTTCCAATTGCAAATGTGATTTTTAAAATCTGATAATTAAACGGATTGGGTGAAAAATTGTTTATTTTTGATAAAGATAATTGCCCTTTAAATTTATTTCTTCCTTTTTCAAAGAAGATTTCGTGTCCTATTAATGCGTAAATATTAAACAACTTATTTGGGAGCGTCCATTAATTACGTGAGGTGATTTCGACGATTTTTCAACCCCCCTCCCCCCTTTGGTGAGATGTCGTGAGATTTGCCTAAACCCCCTCCCTCCCCCCTAATATCACGTGAGATTTTCAAAATGCGTATTTTTAGTGTAAATACGTTAGTATGCGTTTGATAGTGTTAAATTTATTTAAAAAAACAATTTGCTTTATTATTTATATTTAAGACTAGTTTAATAAGACTAGTATATACAGAACGTTGTCTGGAATCACAGCTATAGTTAATCGAACCATAAATTTTAATACTTAAATTTTAAGATTTTCGATCTTAAACGTTAATTCAGGATAGAGATAAGGGGGTTTGTATACCGATAAGGGGGCCCCTGCGGGCGGGGGAAACGGGGGTGAAACGGGTCCCTGTAGGGGCCCCATTTTGCGTACATTTTCGGCAGGTCAAAAGGTAAGCTGATTTACGATGTTAAATGATTTACCCTGGGTCAATAGGTTATCTATGGCGGTGTGGACACGATGCAAAGAGCCGCTAAATAGGGGAAATAGGGGTGAAACAGGCCCCTGTAGGGGCCCCATTTTGCGTACATTTTCGGCAGGTCAAAAGGTTAGCTGATTTACGAGGTTAGATGATTTACGATATTACCCTCATTGTAGGTTATCTGCCCCTACGGCGGTGTGGACAACGATGTTATGCAAACAACTATAAACCGTTAAATAGGGTGAAACGGTCCCCTGTAGGGGCCCCCATTTGCGGCAATATTCGGCGGGGTCAAAAGGTTAGGTCAATAGGTTAGCTGATTTACGATGTTACCCTCATAAAACCTGGGTCAATAGGTTATCTGCCCCTATTCCGCAGGTGGTGTGGACTGACACGATGTTATGCAAACCGCCGTTAAATAGTTTCCGGGGCAAAACCTGTGAATGTCAGGCCTAGGGCACAATTCGAGTTGGTTGGTTGGTTTTCGCCGACAAACACTTTCGGGCCCCTAAGGGTACCGTAAAATAGCGGGCGGTCATCGGTAAAAGTGTTTTGGAAAAAAAGAGCAGAATGTATACAAATTATAAGGTTTTATTTATACATTCAAAGTTACAGTACATTAAGCGGATGAAAACGTTTAAAGATAAAACAATTTAGTTTTAATATATTTATGGTTTGTAGATACCATAGTAAACAAATTGTAAAAGTTAAATTCACAAAACATATTTTGGTTGGCCACTGTTTCTTTAAAATCGTCAATATTTTTAAATGCTGTTACGTAATTGGACGCATAGCGGACAACGGTATCATACCTTTCATGTTCATCCGATAGAAATAAATTGTTGGGTGCACATGGTTCTTTATACAATATTTCGTAAATTTTACGATAATTATCGGTTACAACGTAACCCATTAATTCAAAGAGTTTTTGGTTCACTTTAAGGAGTTGAATGTGCGAATTAATGAAATATTTGAGTCTGTCCAATTCTCGAGTTTCCGGCGCTTTGATTACGACCGACGCTTCGGATATCGTACTTTGCAAGGTTAATTCTTTTTGGTCAGACATGGCGGCGGTCACTAGCGCGTCTGATAACGGGAACGGTGATCGAAAAGGCAGCCTTTGGGGATCATTTATTTGTTCCCAGTGCCCGTATAAATCGTCCCAGGCGCGCGAAGACATTTCAAAGACCTGGTGTGCGATTTTATTGCATAGAGCTACAGATATATCGAGCTCAGACGTAAAACCCGTAGTAACGAAAAGCTCGGATAAAAGTGAATACCGAGGGTTAATGTTACGCTGAGTCGGATCAAATTTAGACATTTTAGTAGGCCCAGGAACGTTATCTACACAGCTTCGTTTAGACATGATGCTCGAGAAACGGTTTGTAGCCGATGGATGACGGGGGTGAATGCCTTATATATAGACCCCCCCCCATTTGCGTTCATTTTCGGTAGGTCAATAGGGTCATATGATTTATCGATAGTTGGAGGATCTCCCCTTTAGCGTCCCTATTCGGTAGGGATGGTGGAATCATCTGACATGATTTTATGCAAACAGCCAGTAGCTATAAACCCTTGTAATGGGCCTATTTACCCATAGGTCAATAGGTCCATCATTATTTCTCAACCACTTGTCAAAAACCTATCCGTCTTAGGGAATGTCCCCCTACGGCATCTGTCAAACACTTTTCTCTCCACGTGCGAGTGGTGTTATGTAATAAATCCAAATAGTTCAATGGGTCGAGCCTTTTGTGTTTTCGCCGACAAACACTTTCCCCGTGTAACATTATTTTCAAACACTTTCACGATGCGTAAAGCTATCCGTCTTACGGAATATCGGCCCTAAGGGGTAAAGGGTAGCTAGAGAATGACCCTTACCCCCAGCGCGTAAAATAGACAGAGCGGGTGTCCCCTCTCGCTAACTAAAAGTGTCGTTTTGGTAAAAAAGAGCCGAGTGTATTATAAAAACGGTTTATTTTTCTACGACATTCTATGATTTGTAGAGACCATGGAGAATAAATTGAAAAAGTGGCCCCCAACGTTTTACATCAGGTGTGGATTCTTAGCGCTAAAATGGTTATAACAAACGAGTGTTCCCACCAAAAATGTTTTTTTTGCGCGTAGAATTTTATGGAGGCCCATAAACTAGTAGTGGGAATAGAACCTCTTAACTATTTCAGTTTAAAATACGAGGGATTCTAATAGATTTTTGTTTTTACATCCCAAATGGCCCTACGTATGGGGGGGGGCAAAGTGTGCATGAGGGGGGGTACTTTTGTGTATAAAAACCCAGGGATTTGGTCCCTAAGATATCACAACTCTGTTCTTTTTTTGTATCCAACCAAGTCCACTAGAAATCCATCTCCGCTGTTCTCGGATGAGGACGTACCCCTGTAAGTTTTTATCAATTTTTATATTTTTAGCTTAGTGATCTATTCCAAAATTAAATGGTAACCCTGTATGCGTACCAATTTCAATATGCAAGATACTCGAGAATGGTAAAATAGTCTATATTTAAAGTTAAAATGCGAAAACTACATTTGTAGTGTTCAATTTAAAAGAAAATTACTTCAGCTTTTAAATAAGATTTTTTTTGTATCTACCCTATATCATTTACATATTATTTTTTTATTCTAATTTAACAATCACTTTAAAAACTTAGCACGTCTGAATAGCTGTGTAGAGTACTATTAACAGATATAAATATTTCTGGGTTTAGTTAATGTGATGATTCGAGCGAAAAATTTGCATATGTTAAAGTTATTGGATTGAAGGAAACTTCAGTGTTTTTAGAGTTATAATTAAGGGAAGTTGCCTTACAATATAGTTGAAAATTATCTTTTTAAGTCTGTGTCCACCCATTGATTATGTTAGGAAGTGAAAAAATTTCATTTAGCAAGCTTTTCTTAAATTTCGGTATCCACCCTGTATCATTTAAAAGCTCAACCATTGTTTTTATCAAGTTAATTTTAAACATATCTTAAAACAAGCTTCCCTAAGTCAGACTAGCTTTGTAGGGTAATAATAAAATAGCTAAATATTTTTTGGGTTTAATAATTGTGCTTCTTAGTGAAAATTTTGCATATATTACAGTATTAGGTTGGCTAATTATTTTTTTCACCTGCTACCATTCTCAACGGGTGAATATAGAATAACAAAGATAATTTTCCACTATATTTAAAGCCAACTTTCCTTACATTTCACTATGAAAACACTGAAGCTTCTTTCAATGCGATAACTTTATTACACGCAATTTGTTCCACCCCAGAATTACATTTATTGAATCGAAAAAAATATGTAACCCCCCTTAGCATTAACCCACACAGATATTCAGAAGAGATAGTGTTCAATTTAAAAAATTACGTTTTTTTTGGATCCACCCCTATATCAGTTATATAAAACCTAAAATTATTTATTTTTTTTGAATTCTAATTTAAACATCACTTTAAAAACCTTATACAAGTCAGAATAGTTGTGTAGAGTACTAATAACGTAGATAAATATTTATTGGTTCAGTTATTTGTAGGGAAGCTTGTTTGAAGATAAGTTAAAAATTAATTTGGAAAAAAACTTGAGCTTTTTAAATATATGATACAAGGTGGATACCAAAATTTCAAAATAAAATTTAATAAAAAGCTTGCTAAATGAAATTTTTTCACTTCCTAACAAATTCAATAGGTGAACACAGACTGAAAAAAATAATTTTCAACTATAGTTAACGGTAACTTCCCTTAAATTTCACCTTGAAAACACGAAAGTTTCATGCAATCCAATAACTTTGACTTTTGAAGATTTTTCACTCAGAACCATCACATTAAATGTGATCCACTCTGTATCGTAAATTTAAAAGCTCAAGCAATTTTTTTTTCCAAATTCATTTTTAACTTAGCTTAAAACAAGCTTCCCTAAGTCTGACTAGCTCTGTAGGTTAATAATAAAATAGCTAAATATTTTTTGGATTCAATAATTTTGATTCTGAGTGAAATATTTGCATATATTACAGTATTAGTTGAAAAAATTTCATTTATGTCCATTTTAAATTTTTTGTTGTATCGCATTATAATATGTTTTGGCTCGTAAAAGAAAAATAATTTTTGTAATATATCATCTTATAAAAGTTTTTGTAAAAAAATAAATATTTTTATTATCTTATAGATCAGACTCGTTATTTCTCCTTGCTCGCGTCATTTTTGTTTTTAGATTACGTAATTAATAGTTCATTGGGTCCATAATAACGTAGAAAATGTTTTTGGGTTCAATTGACCTGATGAAAAATTTCCATAGGGTAAAGTTACTGGACTGATGCAAGCTTCAGTGCGAAGTCTTAATTACATGTTCTAAGTTTTTTTGAAAACAAGTTTATTTCTAGAAATAAAAAGGACATGTTTTATCGAGGCAAACTTTTTCCGTGTGAATGGAGAAATGATAATTAAAGAGTTAGCTATTTACGATGCGGAAACGGAGAAGCATAACGTCTGGACCTTTAAACCACCATATCCATATTCCAGTCTTACGGAAGAAGATAAATGGCAGTGTAGATGGTTGTATTGGAACATTTGCGATCTCCGTTGGGACGACGAACGGGAAGACTACAACAGCCTAGGAGCCATCGCAAATTATATAAAAGAACAAGGGTTCACGTTTTTTTTGTAAAGGTTTAGTAAAGGCCTAAGTTTTATCGGATTTCATAGGAGTTAACGTCAAGAACGTCGAGGATTTAGACTGTCCTAAATTATCTACCATTCTTTGTATAAGTGCGCCTAAACATTGTCATTTTCACCGTGACCCTAATAATTGCGCCGTTGTGAAATCTCACAAAATCGCTGTGTGGTACCGAAAAATCGTGTGCAAGAAAATATAAGTCGTTTTAATATTATTTTTGTTTCATCACATTGTTTTTACGTTATGTCTGTTTTCTAAAATAACGTTTCTTAAATAGCGTAACGTATTAAAGTTGAATAAAGAGTTTTTCATTTTATTTTAATTTTAGTGTTTTTATAATATCTTTCTGACTATAGGTGTATTGTTTAACTTCTTTCATTTTTAAAAATGTAATTGCTTGACTTAAATAAAGCGTGAAAATTATTAGTTTCGAAATGATATTTACAAATCTTATCCACTCTGAAGTCCATCTTTCGGGTATTAGTAAGTATTTCATACAAACTAACTTAAGTAAGTATTTTTAGAAGTGAAGAGAAACACATTGTGAAAAACCAAATGAAAAGAGACTTTAAACGGTTTTATTTAACCATCACTTTAAAAACGGTAACTTCCCTTAAATTTCAAACTGAAAACACTAAAGTTTCATACAATCCAATAACTTTTCACTCAGAATCATCACATTAAATGTGATCCACTCTGTATCGTAAATTTAAAAGCTCAAGCAATTTTTTTTTCCAAATTCATTTTTAACTTAGCTTAAAACAAGCTTCCCTAAGTCTTACTAGCTCTGTAGGTTAATAATAAAATAGCTAAATATTTTTTGGATTCAATAATTTTGATTCTGAGTGAAATATTTGCATATATTACAGTATTAGTTTGGCTAATTAATTTTTTTTTCATCTGCTACCATACTCAATGGGTGAACATAGAATAACAAAGGTAATTTTCCACTTTATTTAAAGCCAACTTCCCTTACATTTCGCTATGAAAACACTGAAGCTTCTTTCAATGCGATAGCTTAATTACGGGCAATTTTTTCCCCAGAATTACAATAAATGAATCGAAAAATTATCCAACTCAGCTTATCAGACTTCGGCAAAGTGGTTTTTAAGTGAGGGTGTTAAATAATAAAATATACTTCAGCTTTTGAATTAAATTTACTGTTAATATAACGGTTAATCGACGAACAGGACTTGTCTAGGTTAACGGTAATAGTTAGTGTAGGGAGCTGTTGGCTCGATCTCGTGGCATGCAGGGCTTGCCACCACCCTCCTACGCATTGTAACCCGGCCACCTGAAATAAGGGCTTCAAAAGTCGCATGATGACTTAGGTATTAGCCTAGCTGATTATTATTTATTGAAGTGAGTCCTATTTTTGGATTCCCCTTGTTCCTCCTTCTTTCATCCCAGCATGTATCCCCTTTTATCATGGTTTCTCTCCAAAAATCTTAAATCAGTAGGTCTCGTTCCTATTTATCTCCCACCATCCCAAATTGTCAGCTTTATTATGTTATAACAAAGAACCAACTACCCTCCTCGACAAGGCCATCATTTATAAAATCTCCCGTGCTTGTGGTGATAATTACATTGGGCAATGCCGTAGCCCATTTCTTCAAAGGCGTAAAGAGCCCCAAAAATATAAACAACCCGTACAATAATTATCCCCTTAACGAACACCTTCGTGTTTTTGGGGCCATAATGCTAGGTGGGACTCAATAGATATACTAGCTCGACCCAAAATTATATAAAACAAATTTTAATGTACGCGAATCCATCGAAATTTAAAAAATAAATCTTCGCAATGTTTAAAGATGGTCCCTTTAACATATACACGTTTTCTCCACTTTTTAAATGTTGTTATGTCCCTCACACAGACAACAAACCAATTCCTCCTCTCGCAGAATCCACCCATTCAGACAATAGTAGCCTGGAGCGCGAACGAGGTATCGAGCCCATATAACACTTCAACGGGGGTCGACTCGCCTTTGAGAAAAAACGCTCGCGGCTAAAGAACAGTGGCATCCACTATATGTATGCATAAATATTTTTTCGTCCCAAAGTTTTACCATCGTACTGTCAGACTTGTAAAAATCCCATGAAGAAGGAGGAACAGTTCCTCCGAAACGTTCGATTTTTTAAATAAATATATTGTATTTTTAAATATTTGAATATCGGAATTGTATTTCGTTGCGTTAAAAGAAGAGTTTAGATGTATAGTCGTTTTAAGTAATACTCGTGATATAGGGTCAAGTGCCAAGCATATTTAAGTACTACAATGATATTAAAAGTTTAAAAATATTTCCATTCTACGTTACTTTAACAACGAATATTCTATGACGTCAAAACAATCAAATCCATGTTTCAAATTCAAATTAACCGCGCAAAACACTTAAATCTATGTTTTCATTTGATTTTTAAATTAACCGCGACGCGACCCCAGACCGCGTCCCCCCGAGAAATCCGCGCCTCAGACCGCGCCCCCCCCCCAGGGGAAATCAGCGCACGCGCGCCGCCCCTGGCTATGGCGAGGTGGGGAGGGCTTCGTATATCAACATATTGTGTTCAGGTCAACTTGATCACTATGTTATATTGTTTTACTAGTCACTATATAATGTCTGAGTTTTACGCGCACTGTGATTTTCGCAACTTACCATTAATATATTAGCATCACTGTATAATGTATATAAACAAGGTATTTCACAAGGCGTCGGTTAACGCCTTGCAGTTACATTAACATCATGTAAGTCGTTCCGGCTTCGTAGGTATGTCTCTTAAATAAATAACTAAATCTAACCGTCATAAAAACATTTGTACCTACACATATTGCACTTTCATTACTTGAAACTTCAGATTAGTTAGATTGTATCGCTAATTAATCCACTGAATATTTTAGTATCCCGTTTTTGTGAATAATTCCAAACCGAGTTAGTTTTGTTTGAAGTTACGAGCAGACCTGTTTCAATAAAGTATTAAAACGGAATTTATTTTTCCTGTGTGACAGAGAAAAGATTCGTTCCTACCAAAAAAGGTAACGTCGTCCATCGTAAGTTAATGCGAACTTGTCGTATTGTCGAAAACGTATACCGTTAAATTGTTAAAGCTCTCGTTGAGGTTTAAGATAATAATATGTAATGACTAACGTAGCTAAACGATAATAGTAAGTTATGACTAACGTAGTTTAATGATAATAGTAAGTAATGACTAAACGCAAAATTTAACCATGGTTAATTTAAACTAGTAAATAGAAAGTAATATACTATAGAGACAGATACTTCATGGTTTAAAATAAACTTTTATTAAAAAGAATATTGGGGAAGCTTTTTCGAGCCCACTCGTTCCTTTTCAACCCTGATAGAAATGGCTAAAAAATCCAAATACAAACAGATAGAACGCGTAAAAAGTCATAACCTGAGCGGTGCGCGTAATCGGATAATACAGAAATATAAATTACTTGATCAAAACGTTTTACGAATAATTTTGAGAGCTTTATCTAGTGAATAAAAGTTAACCATCCCCGACCTCAAAGGTGGTATCGACTTAGATCGAAGACCCTATTTGTTCGCGAATTCCACCAACGACCATAATTTCAAACTATGTTTTTTATATTTTTTATTTCTTTCTTTTATTTTGTTTAATTATATATATTTAAAAATGACTTTGGTTTCCCATAAGACATGCTGATCACATATCAGTCGACTATAGCTATCTCAACAAGCTATACAGATGTTTCAACTCCCACAGTTAACGTAACTTCAAGGCGGTGCGCGTGCGCTGATTTCCCCTGGGGGGGACGCGGTCTGGGGCGCGGATTTCTCGGGGGGACGCGGTCTGGGGGCGCGTCGCGGTTAATTTAAAAATCAAATGAAAACATAGATTTAAGTGTTTTGCGCGGTTAATTTGAATTTGAAACAATGGATTTGAGTGTTTTGACGTCATAGAATATTCCTTGTTAAAGTAACGTAGAATGGAAATATTTTAAAACTTTATTTTAATATCATTGTAGTACTTAAATATGCTTGGCACTTGACCCTATATCACGAGTATTACTTAAAACGACTATACATCTAATCTCTACTTTTAACGCAACGAAATACAATTCCGATATTCAAATATTTAAAAATACAATATATTTATTTAAAAAATCGAACGTTTCGGAGGAACTTTTCCTCCTTCTTCATGGGATTTTTACAAGTCTGACAGTACGATGGTAAAACTTTGGGACGAAAAAATATTTATGCATACATATAGTGGATGCCACTGTTCTTTAGCCGCGAGCGTTTTTTCTCAAAGGCGAGTCGACCCCCGTCGAAGTGTTATATGGGCTCGATATCTTCGTTCGCGCTCCAGGCTACTATTGTCTGAATGGGTGGATTCTGCGAGAGGAGGAATTGGTTTGTTGTCTGTGTGAGAGGGTGAGGCACATATACACGTTTTCTCCACTTTTTAAATGTTGTTAAGTTAAAGGGACCATCTTTAAACATTGCGCAGATTTATTTTTTTAAATTTCGATGGATTCGCGTACATTAAAATTTGTTTTATATAATTTTGGTTCGAGCTAGTATATCTATTGAGTCCCACCTAGCATTATGGCCCCAAAAACACGAAGGTGTTCGTTAAGGGGAGAATTATTGTACGGGTTGTTTATATTTTTGGGGCTCTTTACGCCTTTGAAGAAATGGGCTACGGCATTGCCCAATGTAATTATCACCACAAGCACGGGAGATTTTATATATGATGGCCTTGTCGAAGAGGGTAGTTGGTTCTTTGTTCTTACATAATAAAGCTGACAATTTGGGATGGTGGGAGATAAATAGGAACGAGACCTACTGATATAAGATTTTTGGAGAGAAACCATGAGAAAAGGGGATACATGCTGGGATGAAAGAAGGAGGAACAAGGGGAATCCAAAAATAGGACTCACTTCAATTTAAATGCACTTTTTGAAAATTAATACTTTCATATGCTACACTGTGAAAAATTACTGTAGCTTCCTGTTAAATTTTAACAGGTAAATTCCAGTACCAACTTTTACCGTTAGAGTTACTAGATAGTTGCTGTACGCAACAGTTATAGTCCTGTTCGTCGATTAACCGTTATATTAACAGTAAATTTAATTCTAAAGCTGAAGTATATTTTATTATTTAACACCCTCACTTAAAAACCACTTTGCCGAAGTCTGATAAGCTGAGTTGGATAATTTTTCGATTCAATTATTGTAATTCTGGGGAAAAAATTGCGTGTAATAAAGTTATCGCATTAAAAGAAGCTTCAGTGTTTTCATAGTGAAATGTAAGGAAAGTTGGCTTTAAATATAGTGGAAAATTATCTTTGTTATTCTATGTTCACCCGTTGAGAATGGTAGCAGGTGAAAAAAAAAATTAGCCAACCTAATACTGTAATATATGCAAAATTTTCACTAAGAAGCACAATTATTAAACCCAAAAAATATTTAGCTATTTAATTATTACCCTACAAAGCTAGTCAGACTTAGGGAAGCTTGTTTTAAGATTTGTTTAAAATTAACTTGATAAAAACTATGGTTGAGCTTTTAAATGATACAGGGTGGATACCGAAATTTAAAAAAAGCTTGCTAAATGAAATTTTTTCACTTCCTAACATAATCAATGGGTGGACACAGACTTAAAAAGATAATTTTCAACTATATTGTAAGGCAACTTCCCTTAATTATAACTCTGAAAACACTGAAGTTTCCTTCAATCCAATAACTTTAACATATGCAAATTTTTCGCTCGAATCATCACATTAACTGAACCCAGAAATATTTATATCTGTTAATAGTACTCTACACAGCTATTCAGACGTGCTAAGTTTTTAAAGTGATTGTTAAATTAGAATAAAAAAATAATATGTAAATGATATAGGGTAGATACAAAAAAAATCTTATTTAAAAGCTGAAGTAATTATCTTTTAAATTGAACACTACAAATGTAGTTTTCGCATTTTAACTTTAAATATAGACTATTTTACCATTCTCGATTATCTTGCATATTGGTACGCATACAGGGTAACCATTTAATTTTGGAATAGATCACCAAGCTAAAAATATAAAAATTGATAAAAACTTACAGGGGTACGTCCTCATCCGAGAACAGTGGATGGATTTCTAGTGGACTTGGTTGGATACAAAAAAAGAACAGAGTTGTGATATCTTAGGGACCAAATCCCTGGGTTTTTATACACAAAAGTCCCCCCACCCATAGAATGTCGTAGAAAAATAAACCGTTTTTATAATACACTCGGCTCTTTTTTACCAAAACGACACTTTTAGTTAGCGAGAGGGGACACCCGCTCTGTCTATTTTACGCGCTGGGGGTAAGGGTCATTCTCTAGCTACCCTTAACCCCTTAGGGCCGATATTCCGTAAGACGGATAGCTTTACGCATCGTGAAAGTGTTTGAAAATAATGTTACACGGGGAAAGTGTTTGTCGGCGAAAACACAAAAGGCTCGACCCATTGAACTATTTGGATTTATTACATAACACCACTCGCACGTGGAGAGAAAAGTGTTTGACAGATGCCGTAGGGGGACATTCCCTAAGACGGATAGGTTTTTGACAAGTGGTTGAGAAATAATGATGGACCTATTGACCTATGGGTAAATAGGCCCATTACAAGGGTTTATAGCTACTGGCTGTTTGCATAACATCATGTCAGATGATTCCACCATCCCTACCGAATAGGGACGCTAAAGGGGAGATCCTCCAACTATCGATAAATCATATGACCCTATTGACCTACCGAAAATGAACGCAAATGGGGGGGTCTATATATAAGGCATTCACCCCCGTCATCCATCGGCTACAAACCGTTTCTCGAGCATCATGTCTAAACGAAGCTGTGTAGATAACGTTCCTGGGCCTACTAAAATGTCTAAATTTGATCCGACTCAGCGTAACATTAACCCTCGGTATTCACTTTCATCCGAGCTTTTCGTTACTACGGGTTTTACGTCTGAGCTCGATATATCTGTAGCTCTATGCAATAAAATCACACACCAAGTCTTTGAAATGTCTTCGCGCGCCTGGGACGATTTATACGGGCACTGGGAACAAATAAATGATCCCCAAAGGCTGCCTTTTCGATCACCGTTCCCGTTATCAGACGCGCTAGTGACCGCCGCCATGTCTGTCCAAAAAGAATTAACCTTGCAAAGTACGATATCCGAAGCGTCGGTCGTAATCAAAGTGCCGGAAACTCGAGAATTGGACAGACTCAAATATTTCATTAATTCGCACATTCAACTCCTTAAAGTGAACCAAAAACTCTTTGAATTAATGGGTTACGTTGTAACCGATAATTATCGTAAAATTTACGAAATATTGTATAAAGAACCATGTGCACCCAACAATTTATTTCTATCGGATGAACATGAAAGGTATGATACCGTTGTCCGCTATGCGTCCAATTACGTAACAGCATTTAAAATTATTGACGATTTTAAAGAAACAGTGGCCAACCAAAATATGTTTTGTGAATTTAACTTTTACAATTTGTTTACTATGGTATCTACAAACCATAAATATATTAAAACTAAATTGTTTTATCTTTAAACGTATTCATCCGCTTAATGTACTGTAACTTTGAATGTATAAATAAAACCTTATAATTTGTATACATTCTGCTCTTTTTTCCAAAACACTTTTACCGATGACCGCCCGCTATTTTACGGTACAATTAGGGGCCCGAAAGTGTTTGTCGGCGAAAACCAACCAACCAACTCGAATTGTGCCCTAGGCCTGACATTCACAGGTTTTGCCCCGGAAACTATTTAACGGCTGTTTGCATAACATCGTGTCAGTCCACACCACCTGCGGAATAGGGGCAGATAACCTATTGACCCAGGTTTTATAAGGGTAACATCGTAAATCAGCTAACCTATTGACCTAACCTTTTGACCCCGCCGAATATTGCCGCAAATGGGGGCCCCTACAGGGGACCGTTTCACCCTATTTAACGGTTTATAGTTGTTTGCATAACATCGTTGTCCACACCGCCGTAGGGGCAGATAACCTACAATGAGGGTAATATCGTAAATCATCTAACCTTTTGACCTGCCGAAAATGTACGCAAAAAGGGGCCCGTTTCACCCCCGTTTCCCCCCCGCAGGGGCCCCCTTATCGGTATACAAACCCCCTTATCTCTCAGGATTATTAAGCTTAATTCTTAACTATTTGCACTATCACTGTTATGTTAAATTAATGATGTAATAAGAAATATAGAAAAGAAAAAGAACTTACCATTTTAATTTAGACTGAGTCAAATGAGTGATTTCTAACGGTATAATCAGGTTTCGTTAATCTATAAGACTGAATATGATCGTCGATCGGCTAAATCGTCAACGTGGTTGGATGGAATTTATAACTTACGGTTATTACTACGTTGGTAGCCGCCGGACTTAGAAAGGAAAAATTCGTAATTGGAATCTTGGACAATACAACAACAGACGCATTTAAATTTATTATGCATGTTCTTCTTTAATTTTCTCTGTAATTGACTTTATTAATACGGCGTTTTTTTCATGGAACACCGATCGGATAGTCGACAAAGTGAAGGTTTATGGGTACCCTATCTACGGTGGGTCCCAATCCACTGCATCGGCGTAGTAACGCCACTGCGCAAAGGTGTTATTGTGTAGCATTTAGCCATATTTTATTTGAGAAACATATTTTACTTATATATTTAGCCCAGTTTGCTCTCAATTTTACGCTGTTTCTTGCGGAAAAAAAATAACGTGATATTTTCCGAAACCCCCCTCTCCCCCACGTGAGATTGGGTGAGATTCAGCACGACCCCTTTCCCCCTCCCCTAAACGCCTCACGTAATTAATGGACGCCCCCTTTAGTGTACTTCAAAATTGAAATAAACTAAAAGATTTTTAACCAGCTCTCGAAAACGTGGGCTGGGAAATGGTAGATATGTATTTTGTTCACAATTGAGCTATGCCAACTCTCATTCAGGTTTCTTTTACACGTATTTAAGAGATGGCTTAACTTGTTAAAATATTGTTGTACTTGAAGAAAACTATTAAAAAACTTAAAACAATAGACTTACATTTTTATTTGTTCACAAGGAGCCTTTTGATTCAAATTGAAGTAGACCAGAACGTAACTTAAAGATTCTCAAATGAAAAATTTTATGGGACCTAGGCAAAAAAACATCTCACCACTAACAATGATATTTTTGTATGTAATAAAAAAGTGAAAATCATAGATTAAAAATATTAGTTTATTAAAAAACTTAGTTTTTAAAGAAAAGAGTAAATTTTGGTATTTTTCGAAAGTTTAAGTAACATTTGGTTGAATGCGAGCTAAATAATAATTCTAGAAAATTAATAAACGATAGTTAAGAGGTTATTAGATACTGAAAGTAGTGGTACATTTATATATTTTAAAATAAATTTATAATACATTTTATGATTTATGTACACGAAAAAACTTTAAATACTATAGCTTTATGGGAGAGCTAAATTTGGCCAATGAATATTTTCCGACGGAAAAATAAATATTCTTGAAATTCATACGACGCACTAATACAAAAGGAATTTAATATTTAAAATTACAAATATTAATGGAGATACGTTGAAAGAAAAGAAAACTTATTTACAAAATTGGGGTACACATAATATTATTTCGCTTAAAAGCAATTCCATATCGGAATTGTTACCACTCCCATCGGAGGGAGAAAATAGGTCGAAAAGGGTCCGAGATAAATTCGCCTTTGTTTCGCTAAAGATTGCTGATGTCGGGGGGATAACTAAGAATGCCCAGGAAAACACTGTTCATTGATAGTGGAAAGTTTTCGCTAAGCTCTCCGGTAAAATCAGTCCCCCGTACCTGCAGAATTACTTTTCTCGGAATTGGCCATTGTGGCCAAATACTCGGGAAACCCACGAAAATACCAAACCATTTCATGCTTCGTCTTAGAACCCATTTATTTAAAATACGTTCTTAAATATCCGGAATATTAAACCAAAAATTAATTAAAACTTATAAGCACAAAAAACAAACAAAAAGATATCTATCAAAAAATTCCTCAACAATTTACATCAGATTCAATAACCTTTACTTAACAAAAGCGAAAATGCTAACCTAAAATTTTACGCAATTACAAACTTCAATTTGATCTGTTTTCTACGGAGTTTTAAACAAATGCAGTTCCTTCTTGTAAAAAAATGCACTTCACTATATTGATCTTTTCATTTGGCCGCACACTAAAGTCAGAACAGAAACAGACATCTTGGTGCCTAATTAAGGAAAAGCCGAGTTGTTTACGGTATATAGCGTTTTTAATCACCTATTTTCTGTTAGTTACATGACCCGCAATTTAAAAGATCAATAAGCAAACTATTTGCTATGGGTCATACAAAACCGATAGACTATTTGGCTAAAAATGTGAAAAATCTAGAGTTTAAATATTCATTCGTAAATTTTTACCAAAAATAAAAATGAAAATAATTTAAAAAATAAACTAAGCCACGTGATTTTAAGAATATTACAAAGAAATTGTTAAAGTTGGCAACATCAGAAGGAAGTATGGACAAGTGAGGAGACTATCGGAGGTGATAATCACCGATTTCGTTGAAACAAGGTGGGTATGTAGACCTTATGGTAGCAAGGGGAGAGTGGCAATGGTCATAAGTTTTGCCATGGCAACCGAAAATGTTTTTCACAACGCAGTACGTATATTTATCATTGAAAATAACATCGGAATCTGAGCGCTTCTAAGGGTATCCCCTGTGAAAAATTTCAAAACCAAAAAATAGATAAAAATTTACAAATAAAATTCATTTTATGATATTTTGATGAATTTTTGTCAATGTCAGAAATAAAAATATTGTAATGAAATATTGCAAATATAAAGGTAGCAGAAGCGATATGTCTACACAGACTGAATAATATACATTTTAATCACTTCCATAAACCTAAACGTCATTTTGAGAATGATACAGTGACTAGGAAGAGAGGTCTTTCCAATTGACCTAGTCAATCCATCAACTTATTTATGCTTAAAGAACTTTGTGGGCGGAAATGGTACTTGGATTTTTTTCCATACCCTATACAAAGTCAACATGTAAGCCTTTAAAAAATAATTTAGTCCCTGTTTTATTAATATACTCATGTTATTTTCCTAAGAAGTAGTGTACACATTGGTACCTAACCTATCTAATTTGAAATGGTCGTATGTTTGAAAAAATAAAAAGGGACTGTTTTTTAAGCAAAATAAAGTTTACATAGTAAAATTCCAGAATTCACCCGTCTTAGTTGGGGCAAAAATGTGGCAAGAAGTCCACGAAACCGTCCAATTTATGCCAGCTGAATATCCCACTACTCTGTCGCTTCAAGTGTGGCTCCATTTTAGTATTTAAAGAGACACATCTTCGTTTTTAAATCATTATCTGAACGTACTCAACTTAGATAGAAAGATGCCTCGTTATACCTGTGATAAGCGGTCCAGGATGGTCGAATTATACTACGAAAATGGTCAACGAAATGCAGGTGAATTGAGTCGATTATTTAAAATTTTGTATACGGACAGTATATCAGAATTTAGAGCCCGGTGTACCTAGTAACAAGAAACCATACCACCGGAGGTCTATCATCATAGTGCCCTACGCCAGCGTCCACAAGCCCGGACAGGTGACAAATCCAGCACGGGTAGCAGAACCCCACTACTGATGGTCGCACCTTCGACGAAAGCCACTCAACCCAGCAGAAGGTGCAGCAACGGGCGGACCAAATCCTACTTCGCACACAACAAAGGGAGTAAGACTGGATGCTCTAGCAACTCCGGCCGACACCACACCTAGAAAGGCAGAGAGTCAAGCCCTTTGGAAAGAGCTCCTAAAGGGGAACGGGTGGGCACACAAAAGCCCGCATAACCCGGCACAGCTGACACCGCATATCCCGGTGGGACTCCAAAAATCTGGGATATGGGTCCGCCGTGCCCTCATACGGCGTAAAAAAAGTTAAATTAAATTTTCGCATATAGCTCGAGGCGTAAGGTACATTTAAAATAAAATTATCAGCTAGGCTAATACCCAAGACACCACAATAGACCTAAGACATCGAGTGACTCTTTAAGTTCTTTAATTCAGGGGGCCCGGTTACAATACGTAGGAGGGTGGTGCCAAGCCCTGCAAGCCACGGAAGCCAACAGCCCTCTACACTAACTAATACCGTTAACCTCAACAAGTTTTTATGGAAGGGTAAACTGAAGATTTCCGGGGAAAACACCTTAAAGCAGTGGGGAGGGAACTTGCAAACTCAAAGCAGAAAGAGTTGTTGACATAGACCACTAAATAGCCGTTCTGTCAATTATTTTAATAAAAGTAAGAGGTAAAAGTCGAAATAAGTAAAGCATTTCACACGCGGACCCTTTCAAGTTACCTTTTCCCAATATTGCATTTCTGTTTTGCTTTTGGGGTTTATAAGTTTCGAGGCAACAAATATCATAGCAGTTTTCGTTACCGCAACTTCCTATTCGATGAAAACCGGAAAAAACAACATAATCAAATAACTTAATTATATTCTCTTTAATGATCTCACTAGACCTTAATATTATACAATGAATATCATTTACAATAGGTCGTATCAAATCAAGTGATGTATCGTTTGGAAGGTTCCAAGCACGGGACAAACATTTTCGAATTCCATCGAACAGGGTTGTCACGACGTTTCATAGTAATGGGGCAAAGCAATTTAGTATACAGTTTCAAATTAAGCTCCCGTTGTGTCCTTTCAAAGGAGAAGTTTCTAACTGGTATAATTCTTGAGCTACGGCGACAAATGCACAGTTCAGCGAGTCGGTAACGAAACCATGGAGTAATACACACAAGTTCTAAATCGGAGCGACCAGCGATTTCAAAAAATTAGTTCAAAAGGTTTGAGGGTTGATTCTAGGTGAAAACGTGGCAAGTCACAGATTGAACTGTTAGCTGCCAAAGGGCGTTAAAGGTCAAAATGCCCGCTTTGACGGATATACTTGGAAACTAAGTATGCAACATATTTATAAGTGGAATGTAGGTTAAAAGGGGCGCTGAGTTCGAAAATAATCTTGCGAGTGTCAGGGTCAAAATGGTCGATACTAGGGAAATAGATTAAACATTCGAATGCTACTGATTTATAGGTTGTTTCTAAGTGAAACAGGTGCAGTGGGTTCGAAGGGTCTCGCCAGAGGGCGATTAACGATGCCAATGAGTAATAAACACGGTAAAAAAACGTGTTAACAATCGTACACGCTTATTTATAAACATAAAAAATAAATTAAGGAGCATAAGGACGACATGTTTTCAAAAAATCAAAATAACTAGGAAGCTCTCAATATTCCAAATAGGTGAAAGTTCACTTTCCAAATTTGTTCATAAATATTTCCGCTTTTTTACGATTAAAGGTATGTTTTTCATAATGGAGAATTATAAATTATTTAAAATAACATTCTGACCGGATTTTAATGTATGAGTAAGCGACACTCGGATAGACTCGCAATTATGGCCACGGTATGCCAAAGATATATACATGCCATTTTTAAGAAAATATATTTAAAATAGTTGAATAAATGTTTGATACTAAAACGACAACTTCATTTTTTTTATAATCTATTTCAATAACTTTACTTCTTTTGTTATAATCAAAAAGGCGTAAATTCCACCCAAAAACTATTCGGTTAAAAATAGCAAGGTCCTTTAAATCAAAACGTCACGTCCTATAAAAGTCGTGAAATCAAATAACAGGCAAGATCTGTAATAAAATTCCCATACACGTCATAAACTTGACTTATTTGTCGACAAGTGATGTGCTCTGAAGTAATAGCTAGACCTTGCACGTCCTAAGTGTTTTACTGAGTTCCAATCCTTTGTACAACCATCAATTATTTCAAAGAGAATTCGCATTGTATCAAATATATTGTTAAGATTGAATTATATTATCTACTCTGTTTAAATTTACTCTTTTGCCTCAAAAGCATAATTAAATAAAGCAGACAAGTTGTTGACTACAGTTATAACGTCACTGCAGTCAACAAATTGTCTGCTTTAATTAATTTACCAGTTTCAATAGTCGCACCGCCACCTATAGATAATGTACAGAAATGTTCGAGTACCACTAGTACGGACAGTGTCAGTAATTTTATTGAGTGTTTTTATTTTGCCTCGGTGACCAAGGTGGTACTTTGAGCGAGACAAGAAAGAAACAAGTGCCAACGTTTATTTCAGTGCCAAGTCTTGTTGACTCCGATTATTGAAACTCACTTACTATGCTTTTAAGGTAAAAGTGTGAATTTAAACAGAGTAGATAAGATATTTTGGTTTAAACAATATATACACCTATAAATAAAATTAACAATTCGGGCCACGTTTTGCGAGAACGAAAGAAAACTTAAAAGCCGGGAGGTTGAAATGGTCCCGTGATTAGGTTATGCCGTCACCTACATCGTTTTTAGGAACTAATTCTTGATATTTATGTTTGCATTTCGTCCATTACGTTGGAAATTTTATGATTGGTTCACTCTTTATAAATTCTTAAGATAATGTTTTATCTTATATTGACCTTTTTTTATTAACTTGGTTAATTATTTAACTTAGTTTGTATCATTAGAATCGTTACAGTTTAGCTAAGAAAACTTATCAAGAAAATACGTTCTAACGAGTGAGCGATAGATAGCATTGTCAACCAAAAGTGTGTTTCATTATTTCCCAGAATGCTTTGCGAACATCCCAAGAACTGTTGAAACTTTTCGAAACAATGCGATTCTAATATATGCCATTCTCTTTGAAATGTTTTATGGTTGTACAAAGGATTTTAACTCAGTTAAACATTTATTACATCACATGTCGACAAATAAGTCTAGTTTATGGCGTTTATGGGAATATAATTACAGATCTTGCCTGTTATTTGATTTCACGACTTTTATGTCTTAGAGTAATATACGACGTGACGATTTTGTTTAAAGGACCTTGGAGTCATTCCATATCAAATCAACACACTGGTTCAGACACATATTCTCCGATTTTGATGAAAGTCGGTAGACTAATAGAACTTATGTAGTTATGAATGAAAATCGTATTAAAATTTTAACTATCATATTTAAATGAAAATAACATCATCCTAAAGCATTTAAGTGTCATTTTCTCGTGTACCAGCTTCAATTTTAAGTTTTTTTTTCAAAAAATATGTTAACGTGTAAATGTCAATTTTTAAAAAGCCATGTTTGAAATTTTTAAAAAAATTCTTAGGTTTACTCTTTAGTATTTTCTTACATATCCCGAAATTTCATATTGGGATCATAATACGATCAAAAGTTACAGATAATAGAACTTACACCCGCAGAAACTGCTCAGCCAGAAGCCCAGGGGGATGACAATCGCTGGCGCTTGCTCCAATTTTACTCGTTTTGCAATAGGAAAAATAACGCCTCTTAAGTAAAAAGCTGCTCTCTGATAACTTCTCTTTGAACTTAGTCTATTCTTTATATACAGGGTGTCTCAATTTGCTCGATCAGGCCATTTTTCTCAAAATGTATTTATGCTAGGGTTCTGAAATTTTCAGGGTTTATTTGATAGCTATGGAAGGCTTTGGTTACTAAATCTCAGAAAAAATCGAACGATTCTGTGCCGTTTTGGAATTTTTTTTCACCGGTAGGTGTCACGCAAAATGTTTCCATGGAAAAGTTGTAGGGCATAGTCGAAAGTGTAAAAATAATTTTAGTTCGGTTGATAAAGACCTATTTTTCACTGAGTTTGGAGGTCGGGGGAAAAACAAATTGTACTAGCAGGCTATAGCCTTTAACGAATTGTAGGTAACATACATTTCAGTTATTAGATTTCGAAAAATAAACAAATTGTACTAGCAGGCTATAGCCTTTAACGAATTGTAGGTAACATACATTTCAGTTATTAGATTTCGAAAAATAAACAAATAATAATTAGCCCAAGTGACAAATGTTTTTAATGACTTCTACAAAATGTTTTCAAAATTGCCACCTTCTGATGCAATGCACAAATATGCACGATGTTGCATATTGCGAAATGCTCCCCGAACCATTTCTGGAGTCACCCGGCGACATGCTTCGACGATTCTTTTTTTGTAAATCTTCAACGCTCGTCACAGGTGTTTGGTATACGTAGTCCTTTACGAATCCCCAAAGAAAAAAGTCGAGTGGTGTTAGATCAGGGGATCTTGCAGGGCAACGAACAGGACCAGTTCTTCCGATCCATAGTCCAGGAAACTCGTCGTTTAGATATGCAACCACGTCACGATATTGGTGAGGTGGCGCCCCATCTTGCTGGAACCTGATGCGTCTGTACTCGGCACGAGGAATGTCGTCCAACACGTTGGATATTTCATTTTGAAGAAACTCCAAGTAGTTTTGACCGTTCAGACGATTTGGCAGGAAGAACGGGCCAATAATTCTGTCACCTAACAGACCAGCCCACACATTTAAGCGAAAGAGCACTTGGTGATGGTGAGGAAATCCCCAGTTTGGATTCTCGTTGTCCCACATATGTTGGTTTTGACGGTTGAAGGCCCATCTCTTCCGAATGAACATTCGTCGGACATCAGTAGTTGATCGTGAAAATCCTGGTGTGCGTCATCCATGAGGCAAAACCAATTTCAGAAGTCAAGTCGGCGCTGTCTATCACCGTCATGCAGTCCATGGTGAAGTGTCGCTCGATAGGGATGAAAATAGTGTCTTTTGAGTGTTCTCCAAACGTAGCTTCGATCCAACCCTAAGTCCAAGCTGGCAGTCCTGACGCGCGCTCGAGGATAGGCGACGATGTCCTGGAGACCACGACCACGAAACCTCGGATTGATATTACCCCAGTTGTCGAAGTCGCGGACCACTCTAAGAACCGTCGTATGACTTGGTCTGCAATTGAGAAATCTTCGTCTAAATAACTGACTTACTAGAGTAGCAATTCGTCGACTTTCTCCGTAAAATAATTCTAGCATATGAGCGCGCTGATCTCGAGTGTAAAGAGGCATACTGGACAACAATCGGCCAAGCTGAGATAATGTTTTAACTTTGAAATGTAAACGCTTTAAATACTACTTGTTTGAAGATCTTACTCGTAACCACGTCGAAACGGAAGACGCGGTCTTGATCTTCTTTGTCTAATTAGGTATTGAACGTAATAATTTTATTTAACAATAACTTTTTGCAGATCCGATTATTAACTACATAGCTGAAAGCATAAGTTCCCTAAATTAAATGTACATGTGTGTTGTGATTATGTACGATTGTTTACGTTAAAGGCTATTGCCTGCTAGTACATCTTGTTTTTTTCCCCGTCTCCAAACAAAAAAATATTTTTACACTTTCGACTATGCCTTACAACTTTTCTCCTGAAACATTTTGCGTGACACCTAGCAGTGAAAAACTTAATAAATTTTTCTGAAATGTAGTAACCAACGCCTTCCATACCTACTAAATAAACCCTGAAAATTTCAGAACCCTAGCATAAATACATTTTATAGGATCTTTTAAATTTTAAATTGATATCAAATTTACCATCCAAAATGTTTGAAAATGCAGTTCATACGTTGTTTCGTCCCTATTTAAAATTCTTGAGTTTAACGTATGATTCTGGCGCAGTGGCTCCAGCTGACATTAAAAAAGGTACAAGTAGAGTTTTTGTCAAATAGAGGCGCTTCGAGCTTGAATTTGTGATTGTTGGTTTACCTTAATAGTTCTATTGCGCGGAATCAAAGCTAAAGCGGTTACCCATTTTTTAAGTGAGGATATACTCCCTCATAGCAGCTTGTGCTGATAATAGAATTAAAACTTTACATCCTTGCAATCCATTCAAAAATCTAACCACTACTACATCACCAAAGGATTAAGGGCTGTTATGCCATGGATCCGCTCATTGGTAGAAGAGAAACCAGAAAGCTCCAAAGTCTGCGATGCCCGTAGAAATGCATTTTCAAAGCTCAAGTTTATTGGGGGTGTTCTCCCCAGCACTAGTCAGGCTGACCTTCAAATTGAAAGCAATAACGTTAATTATGATATTCACAAGAATGTAACCTTTTCTGATGAGTCCGAGGTATTAAAATCTTTTAACGCCTCTCTAATAGAATTAGGTGATTCACCATTAGTAAAAAAGTATTCCAAGGAAAAAGCCAAAAAAATTATATTGTAATTCTTCTGATGAGGAAGATGAAGATAAAAAAGGGATGGTGAGCCATTTAATCGATATTTATAAAAATTGTGAAAATAGGACCAAGAGATAATGTTACTGACCTTGTTGCCGGAGAGCTGGAGTGTAAAAAAGATAATCAAGTTATTCAAAGCTCTAAATTATCAAGTGAGGCAATCGAAAATACTCTTGCAGGAGAGAGCGATTTTGTCTACGCCCAATCAAAGACCCGGAAAAACCCTACCAATACAGACTGCACATGATATAAAGCAATTGTACGAGAGTGACGAAGTGAGTTGACCTATGACAGGAATAAAAGACTGCATTTCGATGAAGGACAGAAGTTGAAACAAGGTGAAATTATCCGAAAGGCTAATCCTCTTTAATTTAAAAGAAGCATACAAGCAGTTTCAAGAAAGGAATTCTATAGGGATCATAAAAGTTTCCTTTCCGAAATTCTTGGAGCTTCGTCCGAAAAACTGTATTCTAACTGGAAAATGTGAAACTGATGATCGAAAATTCCAAAAAGAGTGCAAACTGTCCGTCTGTTGCAGCAAACTACAAGGACTGCCTTTCAAAAATAGTTTGTAATCCAGCATCCATTGACTGTTACTTCTCAAACTGGGATTCTTGTCCTGAAATATATTAGAAGATGTATTTGAAGAACAATGCGTTGAAACAGTCACTTTTCGCCAATGGATATCATAAGGTTATGTATTTGTACCCCGCCGTTCCGCTGGGCACTACGGCGGCACACAAGACAAAGAGTCATGCCGGACAAAAATGCACTTTGCGAAAAAACGTTCGGCCATAAAGACAGGCTCACATATGGCAAACAAACGCCCTCATCATGGCCCAACAAAAGGCGACACCATGGGATATCAGTTGACAGGTGTAGCTTGGAAACTCTGCAAAAACCTATTTCTGAATTTCTGGATCATTTCATCAACAGTCTTGATGCGCTTCTTCGCCATGATTCCATCGCGAAGCAACAAATGAAGGAAAATATGTCGGAATCTGACGTCTTGGTAGTGTGCAACCTTGCAGAAAATTACAGTTTCGTTCTCCAAGACGAAGCGCTATTGTTCCATAATACGCGATCGTGATCTATTACTAGAGTGACGACAAAGTTGGCCATTGTAGCTTTATTATAATTTCGGAGTGCCTTGAGCATATTACTGTAGCTGTGCATTATTTCAGAGTTTTTAGAGTCGAAATTTCAAGAAAAAGTAAAGAAAATCTTTTATTTCTTGGATGGATCTGCCGCGCTATACAAAAATAAGAAGAATTTTTAAACCTTTGCCACCATGAAAAAGATTTTGAAATGAAAGCAGAGTGGCATTTTTCAGCTACAGCGCATGGTAAAGGCCTTTGTGATGTGGTAGGGGGCACGGTTAAAAGAAAGGCAGCAAGGGCAAGTCTGCAAACACCATATGAACAACAAATTGTGACACCTTATGAACTCTACGAATGGGCAAAATGCCACCTCTCCAAGAACTTGGAATTAACCTACGTTACCCAACAGGAATAGATTGCAAATGAACAATATCACGAACAACACTTCGCACACGCTTTAACAATTCCAGGTACTCATAAGCTTCATGCTTTAATTCTTACAGACTGTGAAATAAAAGTATCTACTAAGCTGTTTTCCTTAGCACCAGATTCTAAGGACTATTCCGTCGCTCATCAAAGTCAAATTCGAAATTTGGATGAATTAAATGGCTATGTCATTTCAATGTATAATGGAATATGGTGGCTTAGTTATGTTTTAGACAAAAATGTGGAAGAAATTGAAGTGGAAGAGACATTTCTCCACCCTTCTGGCCCTTCTCATTTTTTAAATACCCTTTAAACTCCGATGTACTCTGGAAACGTTATTCACATGTTGTCTGTAAGGTTAACAAACTACCCCAACTGGCCGTTCCTACACTCTCACAAAAGATTAAATGAAGAAGATTTCAACGGCATTAAAAACTCTTTAAAATTGTTTATCAATAAAATAATTATGTAAAAGAAACAAATTTCTGTCTGAATGCTACACTCTGTAACTATTTATTACATTGTGATTCCAACATGAAACTTGAGGGACATGTCAAAATATTGTTCAGAGTAAACCTGAGATTTTTTTGAAAATTTCAAAATATGGCTTTTTTTTGAAAATGACATTAAAATGTTAACATACTTTTTAATTTTTTTTTGTTAAACGTATTTATATCTCAAATGAAAGCCCACAAAAGGAGATTTAAAATGAGGTATTGCTCCTTCCTCTATCTCAACTGGTTAATGAGAAAAAAGCAGCTAACTATTTCAAGATGACAATATTTTTAATTTTAATCGAAATAATTAATAGGCAGTTAATTTATACGAAATAAAACAAAATACAATTTCCATTCTTAGTTATGTAAAGACACCGTATATACCAAGTATCATCAAAATCTAGAAGCACAAGGGAATGAAGCCTTGCTATTTTTAACCGAATGGTTTTTGGGGCGAAAAAATTATTCCCAATTATAATTCTTTTCAGCAGAAATAGACATCTCGTCTAACGGATGAGTTCAATAATTTATAAAGAATAAATAGAGACGAAAGCGGCTACGGCCGTTTAGGCGCATAAACCGGCGTCGTCATCAGGCTAATAAAAACTAAGTTTTAACTCTGTGTTTTTTCCCTTAAAGATTTAAATTAACAGGACAGTTTTACAATCCTTTTTATTTCGTTGTCCCAAGGGGAGGAAACGAAATTATAGTTTCCCTCTGAATCGGGTCGACTTGAATAGGGGTGTTGGATAGGATTTTTTCGCCGTGTTCGTAAAGGCGCCAGTTCAGTGAGTTTGCGGTTGAGGCTGTGAAGGGCGCTCCGGGGGTAACGTCAGAGTCTTGGCCGACCGATCAAGGGGTGGTGGTGGGAGGGAGCAGGTCACCTCGTACTAGCCGCAAAGGCATTTTTCGAGGGTCAGAGTTTAACGCAACAACTTCGAGGTAAGCCTGCCCCCTCCGCTTTTCGTTCCGCTTGGCACCGTCGCGGCGGGTTGACCTTGTAGAAGACTATGTTACGAAAGTTTCAAAAATTCTCCGCTAACACCGCCGAAGCGGCGCTGCGGTTGTAAAATCGCTGTCATGTTTATTACTTAACTTAAATATTACTTAAATATAAAAGCTCTTGGTTTAAAAGTTATTTGAATATTTTTTAATATCTAAAAACTTTTTTTAAGTAACGTAATATCATTAAACATAGATGGCGATAGCGTCACTAACTTTAACTTTTCAAACTTTATCTCTTGAACGCGTTTCCTGGTCAAGGGGTGATTCCCCCCTCTCCGACGCCGAGAGGAAATGGGCGAGAACCGCTTGCGCGGCCTGTGTTCAGTGATTTTTTTACGTTGTAAACATTAGTGCCTGGTAGCATATCAAGGATTTATAAAACGTTTGCGCGGCCTGTGTTCAGTGAAGTGAGTAGTGCGTTGTGAGGTCAATATTTGGCCACTGTGTGTTTTCTTCTCACGAGGACAAGATGGAATTTTGATGGTTTAAGCCCGTCATTCAGGCTGTATTTCTCATACTTTATTTGAAGCATGTAGTTTGGTTTTTATACATTCAGGCTGTATTTCTTATACTTCACATGAAACAGTTTGTTTTTATATTTTCAGGTAGTTTGGTTTTTATATTTTAATTATTTATTCGTATTTCTATTTTTCTTAATTTGTTTTTCGTTGTTTTTGGATTCTTGTTTTTTTTGGATTTGTCATCTTTTTTGCCATTCGTTTCAATTTCTGTAATTTCAAAATCGGCCATGAAACCAAAAACTGAACCCCCAAATAAACACTAGGCCAACCTCTTTGCCGATAGGTGCATCACCAACTGGTTCAGATATTGACCATAGGCAAAAAAGAGGGCTACAGATAGGGAGAGGTACGCTGCCAAAAGCCAAGACCAACAAGACCCTGCTTTCCGGGATCGACAAAATCTCAAAAGGCAGATTGCTTATGCTGCCAAAAAACAAATTACCGTTGCTTCACCAACTTCTGTTGCAGAGTTGCAAAATGGGGAAATATATTTATCAACTTCTGTTGCAGATTTTCCAACTGGGGAGATAAATACAGAGTCAATAGGAACAAGTCCACCAGTGTCTTTGAGTTGTTCACAAATTGCAGAACCGTCTAACCTTGCAGTGGAAGATAGACCAATGCCAGACGGAGATGTCCGTGCAAAACCACTAGGTGCAGAACCGTTTGACCTTAAAGTGCAAAGTACACCAATTCCTGGCCATTGTTCTATATGACCCACCAACGTAACTATATCTTGCCACGCATTTTCCATAGCAAAATGTACGATTTATTGACAAACTAAAGTAACACAGCGTTTTTGGAAAACCTGACCTATCGTTTTATTATAAACTCCCATTTTAGACCTTGGTAGTATCCGTAGCGCATGAGTATCCGTAATGTATTTCAGGCCGCATAAAAAAGATGGAGCATTGTTGCCAGCCGTACAATAATTATAGGTACATGTCGATAATGTAAGCATTTTTTTTTACTTTAACAGAAAATGGTTAAAAATGACATTTTTAATATTTAATTTCTGATTTAAACCCGTCATAATTTTAAATTAGGAACAGCTCGATTTTTTTTGAAAGGTTAACTACATACGTTTTCAGTTTATCACGCAGACTGCCAACTTATAATCTTCCAACAAGCCAAAGGCAGAATAAATAATGTAGTCGAATTATTTGGCGTTATTAATTTTACTGGTTTGGTTTTGTTTCCTAAAATAAATAATTTTTAATCCTGGTACAATAATTTTATTTTCACGATCTGGCAAACGCTGAAAGCTTTAGCGGTAGAAGTCGGGAAAGTGATATGATAAATACCGTGTTCCCTTCCTTAATGTGGCTTTCTGTAATAGCTTTGCCTTCTACAAGGCGCTATTTGAATATGGCAAAACGAAGAAACCACTCAAAGCCAGCGGGAGCTAAGCTTTTAATGGTTTGAGGACTGTATTTTTTTCTGACCAGCGACGACGCTTTTATCTTTTTTAATCTGAAGCGGGTTCAAGCGGGTAATTTCTGTGAGGTGAGCGAGCCGCTTCCGTTGTTTTGTATGCGCTTAACTATGTCGTCGATTTTCCTGGGCCTGAACCTTTCAACGAATTCGGCTGATATTCGTGGCGCCTATTTCTCAGAATTTTGTTAGTATAAGTATTGTTAGTGGCCTACTAACAGGGCCTGTAATACAGGCCACTGCCATCTAAACAGACATTTAACTCTTATAGGGGTCAGTGATGACCTGATTTGTAGAGCTTGTCTAGCTGAGGAGAAAACTGCCTCACATGTACTCTGTAGCCCAGAGTGTTGAGCATTTGGGTATGCATTGGTTGGAGACGTATGACGTCTCTAACATCACGGCCACACCGATATTCAGCTTTGTGTAAGCAATAGGACTTATATAAGTCACGCAGTTTAAAGATGCACAATAGACCTTAGGTCGAAATGCTTGGCTTGCCACTCCACTCAATAATAATAATAATATGTGCCTCTTTTTGTTTTGTTTTTTTTTATATAAATTTTTTCGTCAGTCAAACTTTTGAGATACAATTTTCATAACCAGAAATTGAGAAAATAATTCTGTTACTATTTGTTGTTGTCCAACCAGAATGTCCAGGCCTTGGATATTGTTAGCCATTGAGTTAAAGACTTAAGATCTGTAAATTTAAATTTTCGTTATAAGACAATTCCATTTCATGTACACGCCTAATATGGTTTTTAATATAAAATGTGAATCTTAAACCCATATATAAAGATCATTTAAGGTTATAAAAATGAAATTACCTGCGGTTTTAGTTGATTTCGTAGCAGACCTGCAATCTCGCTCCTCCCTCCGCTTACTACCGCCAAACTCGATGACTGCACAATGGCAGCCGATGTAAATTCGGCTGAGCCGTAAAACACGCCCCGACCTATTTAAAATATTTCTAAACTCGGCGAAAATTAGAAAAGAGTTCGACTCAGTACTCCCAACTCATCGACTCTTTTCCAATCGAAAACCGGACTCCTCTTTCTACTAGGGTATAGCTTTTGGTGGCGAATTCTTTTGGTCATAAAAACAAACGATTGTGACGGTTATATACAAATATTTTCTTCGCCTTGAATTAGATTTGTTATACCGAATAATGGTGGCGATTTTATTTATTATTTATTGGGAGTCTGGTGAGGAGTAAAGGCACCATTCACTCGAATATAACATTTTTGGAAGACCGATTCAAAAGGTGAGAATATAAATTTAAGACATACAAAGTAAAAGATTGTAAACATCCTCAAGGGACGGGGTGTTAAAAACTTAATACTGATTATTCTAGGCCTAATTTCTAGTAAAATTTGTAGTTCTTAAGTTACCCGTTCATGAAGAACTGAAATTTTTTTGACCTTGGGCAACAACGAAATTTTTTATCAGCAAGTTTTTCTCTTATTAATGTTAAGTGTCACCAAAAGTAACAATGTAACTGTAAGATTGAGATTTTAGGCTTCTTGAATATAACACCGGACGCTTTTGCTACAAAAACTTATTCCAAGCTTGCTATATTTGAAAATAACAAATTGGCATTTTTAAATATCTAAATTTTAATAATAAATGTTACATACATCATACAGATTAAAATGTTACAATTATTAAGGCAAGTGATTACATTTCGAGAAATAGAGAAGAGATTATTTAGTCGGGTATTATTTTTTTTACAAGTTAATATCCTGGGTATTCGTATAATTATTTAATATAATTAAATAAGGATGCCACTTATGAGTTATAAATTATCAATTAGTATGACAATATTATTCTTTACAATCAGCTAATCGCCACTTCTACAAGGAAATATTTTGCTGAATATTAGTCACAACACAGATTCAATAATGAATTTCACCGTTTTAAGTGTTCGTACACTTGCGTGTTTCACTAAAGGGGTGGAGGAGATTTCTTCATACGATGTCACTCTTCTGACTAAATTATCAATTATCAGCAAAATATTAATAAAAAGACACGCTATAAAATTAAGTCAGTCTTTTGATTATTTGTTTGTTCAGACACGAAATGTCTTGTTTCGGTATAGAGTTAATTCCTTTATTTTAAAAGAAAAAAACTTGTATGATCTAAATAAAAAGGTCTTGTTTTCATACGGCCGAAACCTTTGTGGTCAAAACTCTCAACAAATGAAAGAAGCATCTCGTCAAAGGAACGAAAAAATTGTGCCAATCGAAAAATGCGTTGTCTTTTTTGGCAACCGATTTGAGAGTATGGGTAGGTCCTAAACAAATTTGGATGGCAACAAACCTATCAACGGAAGTTACACAGTGCAGGCAAGAACTGTGAAAATAAACCACTGACAACAGTGACAAGGACTCTTATGTCTATAGTCTCAATTGGAAGGAAAAACCATTGCATATAGAAATCACCTATTTCGTTTTGCCCAAACTATTGGCTTTTTTTCGCCGCGTGTTCTATGTCACTTCCAAATATGTGGAAATAAGCGAAAATATATTCGCCACCTGCGCGAGCAAGTATTACTTTTAGTTTTCGACAATCTGCTCGGGCAGGGTCCGAAAATGAGTTCCTATAATTTATCAAGTACTAGTTCCGGAACAACAGAAGTGCCAATGACCATTACCTCAAAGAAATTTTAATAGGCAATGAAGATTTCGTTCCAAGTCCAACGAAGAAATGAAAATCATCGTATTATGATTGTTATAATTATTACTCTAGACAGTTGAAATATGTGTACAAGCACTGCAGGTCCTGGCTAACCCTTTATCGGGGGCCGAGCAAGTGGCCGGCCTATTGGATTTTTCCTTGCAATTGAACAGTGTGATAAAAATTTCGCTAAAAATAACTATTGATTTGTAAGATATAATTAATTTCGGCTTATAGTGGTGACTTGGGTATTAGTCCAGCAGATGATTAGTATTATTTGATATCGGGAGCCGTATCCAGGATTTCATTTCGGCGGGGGGGGTTGCTAAGGTGAAAATTCCAGGCGGTGGCGACCTACGGGGTTCTTTAAATTCTATGTTAACCCCCCTCTTAAATACTCCCAAGGTAATGTACAGGGTAATTAATCTTGTTAAAAAGTTTAATTTGTACGATAAGATTGTGTGTGCTCCGTGACCTCTTGTTTCAATGACCAACTTTCTAACGCCACAAGCATCTTGCTAGCCGCTAAGAAGTTATATTTAATAAAATAGGGCAGATGAACGAGGCCTAATACGCGTTTAAGTTTATAGTGTATTGTTATAAAGCCAAAAATTAATAATACTAATATAAATAATTAATCCAATGAAAGCTAGAATCTGGTAAGCAAAGGGATGAGATAATGGAAGTCTAAGGTCTGTTGGGCTACTAAATGGGATAAAGGAATACTGGAAGCTAGTGGTTGAAGGAATGAAAGTACAGTGGCTGATTGGCGAGGGGAAGGGATAACGAAGGCTAGAAGCTGGTTAGCTAGGGGATGAGAAAATGGAAGGCCAGCTAGACTAGGGAAATGGATAGAGGAAGGCCAGCAGTTGATAAGCTAGTGAATGAGAGAATTGAAGGCGAGGAGCTTAAAAGCCAGGGGATGATATAATGGAAGGCCAGGGTCTGTTAGGCTAGGAAATTGGATAAAGGAATGCATGAAGTTAGTAAGCTAGTAGCTAATAGGCTAGGGAATTATAGAATGGAAGGAAAGGTTCTAAGAGTCCAGGGGATGGAATAACGGAATGCTAGAAGCTCGTAAGCTAGGGGACAAGAGAATGGATGGCCATGGGCTGATAGGCTAGGAAATAGGATAGAGGGAAAATAGAAGCTCGTAAGCTAGAGAATAAGAAAATGGAAGGGCAGGGGCTAGAAGGCTATGGTATTGGATAAGGGAAGGCTACAAGCTGGTTTACTAGGGGATGATCGAATTGAAGGCAAGGGCTTATAGGCCTACAGCTAGGTTATGGGATTAGGGAAAATTATATGTTTGTATTGTTCTCACAATAATTAAATGTAATTATTGCGCTATATTGGTTGTTTTTTCATAAAAACTGTTAAAAAGTGCATCAATCCAATTGTATAAGAACACAATGCGGATTCAGAAACAATACAGTATATGCTTTAAACTCAACTTTTTTTTTCTGTGCCATATATTACTTAAACCTGCTGCTCTATATCGGTGGTTTTTGACACCACAACGTTGTAAAATTGCCTCAATCCAACATAAAATAATGCGGTTTCTGAAACAGTACCGTTTATGCTATAGCCTCAATTATTTTGGTGTCTGTGCCATATCTTACTAAAATTCGCTGCACTATATCGTATTTTTTGGCACAAAACGGTTAAAAAGTGCTTCAATTTTATCAGAAAACAATGCGGTTTCTGAAACGGTACAGTTTTATCTCTTATCTCGATTATGTTTTGTTTCTGTGCCATATCTTATTCAAAATCGCTGCAGTATATCGGTTGTTTATGGCACCAAAACGGTTAAAAAATACCTCGAGTTTATCAGAGGTAGCCGCCCCCTTAAACCTATTCGCTAGCCAAACCCATAACCCGATTCTCTTGCAAAATTTATTTATGGTGTAGTTAAAGTAATACTAAAAAATTGGCAGTTGTAGTAGATTACATGACGTAGAAATGAGTGAATTAAATACTTCTGATGTAAATTACTTTGTACATTTACATTGTTTTTCATACAAAACTTAAGCAAAATTAAATCACAAAGATTTGTGTTTTTTTGAAAACTGCAAAAGGAACGGTTCATAGTGGAATTTATTGCTTTTTTATTAATATTATACAGATGAGAAATTTTACAAATTCCTCCAACAAATGGAGAACGATATCATTCCTACTCTAAAAAGAGCTAATTCAAGGGGAATCACAAATTACGTGACTTAAAAGAATTTTAACACTTTGGTGAACAAGGCGGTACCAGAAATGGTATACACTGCCCAATTTTTGCCGATATGCATAACAAAATCAAAAGCGCATTAAAAGAAAGCGAAGTGCTTCAAGGATGGAAGCCTTTTGATGACAAGGTTATTTTTTCAATTTTAAATATCTTTATAATTATGAGGGTTATAATTAGGACTATTTAATATAATAAATTTATTAATTTTGTTAGGAATCCTGTTAGTAATGAGAAAAATAGTATTTCTTGCCACCACCCTCCTAGGCAATGTAACCCAGCCACCTGAATTAATGGTTTCAAAAGTCGCTTTCTGACTTAGACCTAAGGTGGTGACTTAAGTATAAGCCTAAATAGTGATGTAAAATACCCGGGTAAATACCTTTTTAAAACTATATTACCCACCGGGTATTTACCCGACTTACATCACTAAGCCTAACTGATAAATATTAAAATAATTAAAAAGTTAGTAGGTAATCTAGGATTCGTGGAATTATAGGGTTAATTAAGCTAATAGGGCTAAGTTGTTTAGTAGGCTAAGTGATATTAGTAATGTTAGTTGGATTTGTTTGGTTATTAGGATAAGAGTATGATGATACCGATTGTTATTTGAATATGGCTTATATAATGCTCACGTATTTAATTTAATTTCAAATGGTTTTTTCTTCAGATAGTTGATGCTCTACTCAGAAAGAATATGCCCGGAAATTCAAATAGTGAACCGTTTTTTGTAACCAAAGAAGGCATGGCGGTTAAAAATGCGTCAAATGAAATTTCAAGGTAACAACATTAGGTAATCCTAATTGGTTCTTTTTATAATAAAAATAACCGTATATATTACAAGAATCCGAAGAACTTCAGCGAATGACCTAAACCCAAAACCGCAAAGTAATACAATCTAAAATGGTTAATAACTCAGAAACAGACCAAAATCTTGTTGACGGTTTGTTGGCGCACTCAGACACCACAGCGAAACGAGTTTACCAACACCATTCGGTACATAAAATAAACGAGTAGGTTTCACTTCTGCGATCCATTCAAAATGGTACAAAATTTTCGTTTCGGAAAATTTATTTGACAATAAGAAACACTTACTAGTAATAGTATTATTAAAATTAATTAATTTATTAGATAATGTAATTCATACTGTAAACATCCAGCCTCCTGGACCAATAGATAACGTGGAGTGCTCCGATTCAACCTTAAATTTTTTATTTTGTTTATCGAAAACAAAGCTGTTACAAAACGTAGAACAACAGCATAACAAGCAATTTTTTCGTTTTATAACTGCTCTTACGGTTTAGATAATTTATTTTTAACCAGGGACATTAGTTTATACCGATTCCCTAGCCTTTTATACTTAAAGGCTCTTAAGGGTTCTTATTAACCTAGAAGCACTACAACTGAAACTTCTTCAGGAAGTTGTACATCTGGAGATGTAGGAACTGCTAAATTGTTTAAAAAAAATTAAGATACAATAGTTACTTACGCTGATAAAGATGATGTTATATACAAATTCATAAGAAAGGACTGAGTTTCATCGTGCCCAAGCAGGGCCGGCTTGGTGTTTTGCGGGGCCGGGTTCGAAATATACTGGCGGGGCTCTCGACTTTCGGATTTCATAACCCCTATAGCTTTACCCTCCCTTTTATTGATCAAATATTGAACTATTTTAAGTTTCTAACATTGGAAGACATTAATTTTATTTTTCATAGTTCATTTACAGTTGTAACAGTTACTTGTTACCTATACCCTTTAAAATTGACATCTAGATCTTTTGGCAGAAAAATCTTTTATTACGCCAGCAAACTCTAATGATTTCACCACTTTATTTTCGATTCACAATAAGGCTTGTGATGACAGTCTCTCTTGGCTTATAGTTGATCTTAGATAGTTTTTAATTAATCATTAAAGATCTTTCTGTTGAGGCTACTGAAACTGGAGTGGTCAACAAAATTTTCAAAGATATTACAATATTAGGGTACAACCATGTTATTTTTAGTTATATAATATAAAGTATCAATAGCTGTCAAGACTGTTACAGGAATAACATCTTTGTGCTCTCTGTACAGTTTAAATCTACTTTCCATGGCGGATAACGCGTTATCAACTAATTTTAAAAAATAATTCGTTTTAAATTGAACCTCACCATTGTAAACTGTTTCATCGGGACCTTCATAACTAAAAATTTTCTTCTTTTTTTCATGTCCTAACTTCCCTAAAATAGTATAATATCCAATTCAACGATAATTTTGAAAAAAAAAATACAATTTCTGCTAAAATGTTTAGTCGCTACGTCCATTGTCACTTTTTGGTTTTGCTGACTATATTAACTTTGGTCAACATTTCGTACCAAATAATCAAACTAACGATGAAATCAAAAGACGTAAGTTCTTGAAATAAACCCTGAGCCTCGCTCCTAATTTTCACATCTGGAGCTCTTTCTGAAATCTCGCTTAGGACTTTTAAAAAGGCCGGAATTTGAAATCTAACAGCTCTAACCTGGCCACCACCCTCCTACGCATTGTAAGTCGGCCACCTGGATAAAAGGCTATAAAAGTCGCTTGATGACTTAGGCCTAAGGTGGAGACTTGGGTATTAGCCTAGCTGATTATTATTATTATTATTGATTGGTGACAAAGTTACGCGTTCGAACGATGATTCAATCGCGCACACAATTTTATCTTCTTCGACACCCGATGACTGAACCTTGGAGGAGGGAAGTATTCTGGAGTGTAAAATCCCATAGCGGTAATAAGAACAGCCTTTCCCGCCTATTGCTGTTAGAATTACCCAGACTACCCCGGTTAAACCGGTTTTTGGTCGGACGTCAGCTTTATCTGCCATCATTCTGGCTTGATGACGTCCGACCAAAAAGAGCATGATGGGAATTTTACAAAGCCGCAGGTGGTGCCCGACTTTTCCACTCCAGAATACTTCTCTCCTCCAAGACTGAACGAAGTTCTCTCTTAATTCTTCGTAAACCCTACAGTAGTTTTCGTTGCTTTTAAGTGTGCCAGTACAATTCCTTTGTTCGAAATTTTTTGAAGGTGCATCATTCTCTTTATCGGAAATTTCTTCGTGCTTTCTTTTCTGCGCCGCTCGTATAGTTTCTTCCCATATATTGGATATTGGAAATGGACATTGGACACCTGCAGTTTTGTTACCTTATCTATAACTGGATTTTCCGGGAATTTCCCGTTAAATGCTTGAAAGTGTGAAATACCGAGAAACCAGCGAGGGCCCCGCTGGCCCACTACGCTGCGGGGCCGGTTTATTACAAAAATAGTCACCCGCTTCGATTAATGGTTTCTTAGAAATTTTAGATGCGTAATAAAATAGGTGAAATGATCCCACAATTTATTTGAATATGAAAAAAATGGTTGTCAAAATCATTTATTTTCGAATATAAAAGGAAATTTGCGGGGCCCCTTAAATTCTAGCTAGCGCGGGGCCGGGTGCGACCGCACCCTTTGCACCCGCATCACGCCGGCCCTGTGCCCAAGTCTCAGCGCTGTCTTTCCGGTACAATATTACATAAGAAAAATTGGCTAAATCCTACCAATATAATCTAACCGAATGCAAATTAAAAAATAAGGTACCCGCAGCAGGTGGATCAGCGAATTAACGAAATAGCCTACAAGCAATAATTCAAAAACGCTTCTAATAATGTTTTCTTTTACAAGAGTCAAAAACCGAAGAACAGCGCCTACCGAGGCAGAAATATGCCAGCTTGCTAACTTTCGAAAAAAAAAATAGGATTTCCCTCAAAATAGTTAATTTAATAATTTTATAGTCAGTAAGAACCATTTTATTTTCTTCTGAACTATCTTAGCGGGCACCTGCAAGAAATATCAATGCAGAGATCGAAGATGAGCTTGATGACAAAATCCGGACCGGATCCATTTAATGACCCATAACGCGACAAAAAAAACACAAGGGTGAAGGGTTGTTTACTATGAAAGCTTTTTAAAAGTCAAAGAATATAAGTTAAATAAATTTTATTCGAAAAATTAAATAGACAAATTTAAAAACATTTTAGCTCAAAAATAAATAAAAATTTTTGAAGGTGAATTCATCTGCAAATATGGCGGTGCTCACATTTTAAACGACGGGGGCAACGCCTAAAAGCAACGGTCAGTGATTATTATTATTTGTTTTTAAAAAATTTAATGCAAAGACATGTTTTGACGCATCCAACTCAAAAATTTACAGGGCCGGTCGGGCTGAGGTCCGAAGCGGGGATAGCACTGCACCGGGACTGGCCGGCAACGGTTCGCTTGAGCTCGGACCTGCGTCGGGGCCTTCCCGTAGAATGCTCCGTATCTGGTGCAACCGTTTTGGCCGTCGACTAATAGCCATCTTAGAACTGGCACGAACCAGGAGTATCCGACTGTCTAATTAAAACGGCCCTAAATGTGTCGGATTGTGCAATAACTAGACCTTGTAACCCAAAAGGGTGGTGGCGCACTGGGAGATGTTCTTTCCGATCAAATGGTCCCATCTCCGACTTTGGTCAGGTATTGCCTGGATATTGAGCTTCGGCTCAGGCTAACGGAGAGGGTCCATGCAAACTGGCCACCTCGGCGGATTGGGTAGCCTGCTTTGAGGCGGCGGGCCTCCGTATGAGCGCAAAGCGGTCCTGTTTCCCGACCCTTTGGTGTCCCACCGGGATATCCGGTCCTAGCTGTGCCAGGTTACTTGGACGGCTGTGAGCCCGTCGTTTCCTTTATAAGCTATTTTCCTAGGGTTTGACTCCTTACCTACGTAGGTAGGGAGTCGTAGGGAGTCGGCTGGAGTTGCTACAGCAACCACTCTTAATCCCACTGCTGTGTGCGAAGTGGGAAGTGGAAATTGGTCCACCAATTGCTGAACCTTCTGCTGGGTTGAGTGGCTTGCGTCCAAGGTGCGACCATCAGTAATAGGGTTCTGCTACCTATGCTGGAATTGTCACCTGTCCGGGCTGGGGACGCTGGCGTAGGGTACTAATGATAGGCCTCCGCTAGAATGGTCTTTGTTACTAGGTACACCGGGCTATAAAATATGACAAACTGTCTTTTTAAAACAAAGCAATACGATAGCCGTTGACGCAATGTGATTTCTGAAGAAATTCAACTAAGCGCTTGTAAACAGCGGTCGAAATTTTGCGAGCTCTTCACGATCCATATCAATACGTGAGTTTTTCTCTATAAATATGTCGTTTTACATTGTGTAATGTCCGTGCGCTCAAACGGTGTAATTTTTTTTTAAATCTGTTCATCAATTAAAAAGAAATCAAATAATGCTATTTCAATTGCTACGCTTGTCTTCAAGCCGGGTGTTTGTTTAGCGCACTGATTCCTCCGGACGATTTGTGACCCTTCCGTTACTTTTGTGTTTCGGATTCTACCAATGCTTTAATTTGGTGGATCGCATACCATCCTGTGATTTTTCCTCATTTAGTCATAAGCTTTTTAGCGCTTCACACCTTTTTTGCTCCTTTGTGCCTTTCATTGGGTTTTGTGCTCGTACGCGTGATTTTCAGATCCATCGGAATCTACCATCTTGTGCTGCTGGTTATAATCTTCAATTAGAGACCTCATTTGTCTCTGTTAGTAACGTACTTTGCTTTTAATTATAAAATTATTTTTTGTAAACATTTTGGTTTCCATGGTAACGCAATGGACTTTCTGACTTTTGCTAAATTCAAGTTCTGGTTGCCACGTTTAATTGCTCCCCAATTAGCCTCTCTGGAGTGGCTCACTGAAACCCAGCAACAGTGCGCCGCTTCGGTTCGGCGCTTCTCTCTCTTTTTAGTATATATTAGGCCTACGCTCTGGTTTCTTACGCGGTCACCACTATATTTTTAACCTTTCTAATGTACATTATTTCATTACGGTGTGTATTTAACTCACCAATGCTTTCCCGATACCAAAATTTTTAGTATTGTTTAGTGTATTTTTTTATTCCCCGATTGTTTGTTTTATATAAATCAAAAGATACATTCGGGGAATAAAAATATATATATATATATATATATATATATATATATATATTTTATTCCCCGAATGTATCTTTTGATTTATATAAAACAACCGACCCGGTTTTTAAGTGATATATCTTGTTTATCTTAACTAGTGTCTGTTCTGTCACTGTGACATATTTTGGTAAGTGTGTTATTCTGTCCCCGCTATGCACCGCACGCCTGTTAAAACGGTTAATGACGCCCTGCGTTCTTCTCCTCGCGTCTCCCGTAGTACTTCGGACATCTCGCTGCTCCTTTCACCGGAAGGTTCTAGGACAATTAACCCTCGGGATGACGTCTTAATTAACCACCCGTACGACGACATCCGGCCCTGCCTCCAACTTTATTATACGATTAACTGTATTCCTTTCCCGCATTTCGATGGCGACCCCACCTCCAACAACCTCGCTTAATTTTTAGCGCAATATGCGCACAGCCCACTCCAAATCGCTGGACTTCCTTACCAGCAAAAAGGTCGCATGGTCCGTCTCCACCAAGATTGATGCTGTGTTCTCCCCCATGGAAGCAGCTTTATTAAATTCCCAACTCTTAGCCTCCAGAGCCTTGGGTGTGCAAAGCAATCAGTCCTCGATGCCTGATCATTTGATCACCCTATTGGCCCCACCCGCTCCATCCGCCAACACTTGCGTTCTGTCACCTTTCGCCACTTCATCCCAGCCCCCTTCTGCTAATCTCCCAACTTCTTTGCGCAGCTCGCCTGTTCTCTTACAACACCGTGCCTCAGCCACAAACTGCTGCCCGTCCCAATGTAATACCGTTCCGCGCCGACCCACCCGCAGATTAGCCCAGGGCGCGGCGGCTTTTACTCCTCCCTACCTTTTATGTCTGCGTAAAAATTGTTTGAAAAAGTATAGAAATAATATATTTTCAGCACAAATTTACAATATTTTTAAATTTTTCCGAATGTACTTCTTGTATTAAATAATATTTCTTCTGGGGCATCCTAATAAAAAAGTCTTTTCATATTGAATACTGTCTGTAAGTACTGTCTGCCTTGAGTACTAAGTGAAAAAGAAGGCGTCAGGATTTCCAATATGTTGAGGCGGAACGTGCTGGAAACCATCAGGATTCGCAATATGTTGAAACGGATCGTGTTTAAAACCGTCAAGCGAAGGCTGCTAAGCGTCAGGTCTCCGAACACGTTGAGCCGGAACGTTCTCGAAACCAACAAGCGATGGCTGCTAAGCGTCCGGACTCCAAACACGTTAAGGCAGAACATGCTCGAAACAAACAAGCGTAGGCTGCTAAGCGGCTGCTCCAAGGCAAAACCTTGTAACCCACATGAACCTTATTTTGAGATATCTCACTTTTTAGTTTTATTACTATTTTGTTAAATTATTTGGTTTAATCAATGAAGTGCGAGATTTTTTCGGGTAAATTTGAACAAGAAAACGATTGGTGGTGTTCAAAAAGAGCTAATAGGACGTCATTAGAAACGCCCCTAATAAAATTGTTTGTCAAGAGAAAATGAAGGGAAAAATTGTAATTATCTATAGCAAAACCAAGTAAAGATAGTTGTATGGTTTTGTCTTGGGATAACATTTATAATAATTTTATATTTAGCCATGCCAAAACCGATTTTAGCTCAATTGTTTGGTTTTGCCATGGGGGGAATCGTCAATTTTATTGATATTTATCTATCTGATACCGATTTGCCATTGAAAATTAAAAAAGAAATATAAGTTTATTTTAGCAAAACCAATTACATGCAATTATTTGGTTTTTCAGTGATAAACAAAAACTAAATAAACCTATATGTTCATAATTTTTAAAAACTTTATATCTTTTTATATATTTTTGCCTTGGTTTTTGAAAAAGAGTTTAGCAGTACCCTTTTGATAACTGATTATATTTAGGCCTAATTAGGTTTTTTTGGTAAATTGAATTTTAATCACTTATGTTGTTCCTTAAAAAATCAACAATAAAAGCAATTCTTATAATTTATCTTATCGTAAATAAAGTTAAAAATTATCTGGATTTTAAATTAATTCATTTTCAATTATAACATAGTTTCAAAGTAGACTATTTGTCAATGAAGAAATATAAAATAAGCATTTTAAAATAGTGTAATTTTATTAATATTTCCACTAAACAGTTTTCGAAAATCTCATTAGTTACATAGTTATTTAGTTAAAATAGAGAACTGTACCATTTTATTATCACAAAAATTATATTAAAGTAAAGTAACTGGAAAATATATAATGGTATTAGTTAATTTATACCACGTGCCAACCCGTGGGAATGGTGAAAAAAGGTAATGACTTAGTTAACCATGAAATATAATCCAGTTTGTTTTTCATATATTTACACCATAGTAATGAATATATTTAATAATAAGAAAAATTATGTTTTGTAATTCTTTAAATTTGGACTACTTTATAGGTTTAGCACATTTAGGTAAATTGTGATTATAATTAAGTTTCCAATTAAATTGGTTTGAGCAATTATTTAAAATTGGTCTAACATAAACTTATAAATATGTAGCATACTATTTTAAATTTGGTCTAACATGATATTTAAAGGAAAAATAACTTTTAAAATATCACAAAAAATCTTTGTACTTTCTTTTGTGATAATATATTCCTTTTAAATTTTGTACTTTGTAATATTATCACATGAACACTTTTTCAACTCATGCGATTCAACAACAAATTTAAAAAAAGATAAGGTTTTTATGAAGTTTAAATTTTAAAAGGCTTCTGCAGAATCGGTTTTGAGAAGGTCTTCTGACGTTAAAGATTCGGGGAGATTTCTCCAAAAGATTAAGTGGCATTAAGGAATTTTATTCCCCAAGTTTGTTATCACATCTCTCTTCTTTTGGATTACGACTCCTTGCTTTTGACTTACTTTTGGGTAAAAGAGCTATATCTATTTTTTTGGTAGAAAATTAATTTCAACAGCCTCCCCATCACCTCCAAATGAGGTTTTCATCATAATGCTGGTTCTTCTTCTTTCAAATTTTGCTTCTACTACATCCAGCAACTTGATATTTAATTTCTTAGCAATTTTTTGGCTTTTCCATTCTCGGAAATTTTCAATAGCTTGGCTTTGGGCAACTATATGTTTTCGGGAAGAGCGAATTACTTCCAATAACTGCTCGTAATCATATATATTTCTATTTTTTTAATTGCATTTTCGATATTTCCATGAACACCATCTGCGGACATGTGAGTGTGGCCCTTGGTTAGAAAGCATAGCTTCACCTCTTTAAGACTGCTCATTTCCTGACAATTTACCATTTGTACTAACGATGTAAATATTTTCCAGTTTTTGTTTTGAGCCGTGCAATTATCACAGTAGAATGTGGACTTTTTTTGTCGGGATGTAATTCAATTACTCTTGATATAGCTGATGTGATTGCGTCTGCCTTCCTTCCTTCTATAGCTTCATGCCACATAATGCAGAATGATAGTTTATTACCACTTTGGTCTTTCAAACTGGTTATAGGTGCAAATGTCTCATTGAATACAACCATACAGCTTGTAAAAAAACATTCCTTAGAACCAGGAATGATTGGTAATAGCAAAATTTCCGAAAGTCCATAGAAAAAATTACTTCATCTGAATCATGAACTCTAATAGAGTCAATTTTGTATTGTGTTTTAGCTGCATTTGCTTTTACCAAATGAGCTTCATGAGCAGAAGTTGTAACATCATTAATATTTCCTTCATTTTTTTCAGATTATACTCACTGCATTCTGTGCACTCGTCCGATTTAGGCATGCATAAAGAAATGTTTATTTTAATTGTTAAGTTTCTGGGTAGATATTTTACTTTTGGTGCATTTAGTCTTCGATAGTGGGCTTGAGCTGGGTGAAAAGACTATATGATGTTTAATAAAATCTTTATTGATAAGGTGTTTTTCGCTTTGGACTCCACCTCGCTTTTCTTTTACGTCTTCTCCAATAAATTATTTTGTTTGGCTTTTGACAGTTCAGTTATAACGGAACAATTAGAAAAACCTAATGCATTCAAGAAAAAGGTCTGACAGACCCCTTAGTGATCTGTTATTTTGGTGAAAGTAATATTCCTTTGATTCTTGACGTTTTTGATTGGACGTATGTCGTTTGATTTCCATAAATTTGACATTGATCAAAAGACATTTCCTTCTATTAGTGTACGATTGTGCCCAAAAGGAATTCCATATATTATTTCGTAACGAAATATTTTACCTTTATCCATTAACCTAATTAATAATTAACTACGTTCTCAGAACTAAAAACGACTGGCCCGGGGGCTCGCGTCACTCACTATTGGGGTGAGCGAGGTTAATAAAATAGTCCAGGGGTATTTTTAATTTAAGTTGGTCTGTCAGGGGTATGCTTAAATATAGAAAAATATAAGAGGCACTGAGGTTTGCCATTAATGATTTAATAAACACAATTGCATCATGAGATTAGTGGGGACGTACGCTTGTATAATAAGGGCAAACTTAAATATTAAATTAAAAGGTTACTTATACACAGACAAGAAAAATAAATTGAAAAGGTAATAATATACAGACAAGAAAAATAAATAAATAAATAAATTTACGACATTGTTTCAGAGAGTCGTCCTGAAGTTCGAATACGGCGATGCCCGTTACTCGTTGATGGCGGTTCCGCACAAGAGTTCCCAAGACCCTGGTGAAGCACTTAATAGCGCGGGGTTCGCGTTCATGGAAAACTTTAAATTTTGCCGCACATGACTTATTCTTTTAGACGGCCGAACCCGGTCACCAAGCAGGGACTATGTCTCGGTCAATCGCGGAACTACCCGATCGTGAATTCTGAAACACGTCTTGTTTTCATGTCTTTCAGGTCTCCAACTATCTTTTAAAATTAGCATAGTTCCGTTTTTAAACTGGCAAAGATCACGTGGCTGCCCAGGCGTTATAGCTTTTTGACCAATCGTGACCCGTGCCCCGGGAAACTCTTGATGGTCACTCTCCAAGGGGAGATCGTGGTAACCAAAACCATGGTCCGAATACTTAAAACGTTTGCCGCACTTCTCGCGGAAATTAAACTGTCAAATTATTTTTGACGAAGGTCGCCGGCGTGGCTAGCACTATAATTCACCACATATTAACAATACACAAAAATACTTTGACAGGGCAATACCAATTTGGCAATTGCCCTGGGAAAAATACAGAGCCATTCCAACGAAAATATATTTACGTGGAAACACAAGTTAACGACTTAAAGAAAATTCCAAACCTCATCTTTTTGGGGATAAATTTAGACTAAGGGTTTTTACTCTTAAAACATCAATGGAAGGGAGAGGAAGATACCAAACTAAGTCCAACAATTACGGTGCCGCGAGTCGGCATAAATAAAGGACTCGAAGGGGGACCATGGCCAGTTTTCCCATAACGACCCTCTATAGCGAAAGGGATAAAACAAGGGGGGAGACCCATCAACTGTCACTCGGACACCAGTGTCCAGGTAGGTTAATGGGTTTCCACGAATTGGAAATGACTAAAAGAAATTGTATGGTACAATATTTAACAGAACTGAGAAACGGCAGAATTTATAGAAATATAATATTTATATATTTAAATTAAACGGTTCAATTAGGACTTAGGCTTATTAAGGCTTATTTTGCGTTACAATTTCTATCTTCATCAGAAAACTTGGTGCGATTGTAATTTTTCTCGTAACACGCAGAATGTTCATGGCAAGGTGTTTTAATACCGTGTTTCTCTCTATTTCTTGTCTCTTTATCCAATTTTGTTCTAAGACGTTTTGGTTTTTTAGGTGTTGATGTAGTTCTAGATTCCATGGCCAAATTGAAGTTTCCATTATCAATAAGTGATTCAGTTAATGTTGGACTGGATCTTTCAGATTGGTGCTCTCTAGTTTGACTGTTTTCGATTGAAAGGTGACCATTTTCCGAGATTGTGGATTCCATTTCTTAAACTATAATACCTGCACGGGGTGCCAACATCATTTCATTTTCATTTGGCTCACTTGCTTGCGTGTTTTCGATTGATGGGTGACCGTTTTGTGAGATTGTGGGTTCCATTTCTGAAACTATAATATTTGCACGGGGTGCCAACATCATTCCCTTTTCATTTGGCTCACTTGCTTGCGTGTTTTCGATTGATGGGTGACCGTTTTGCGAGATTGTGGGTTCCGGTTCTGAAACTATAATATCCGCACGGGGTGCCAACATTATTTCATTTTCATTTGGCTCACTTACTAGCGTGTTTTTGATTGAAAGGTTGCTGTTTTCCGAAGTTGTGGGTTCCGTTTCTGAAACTATAATATCCGCACTAGGTACCAACATCATTCCATTTTCATTTGTCTCACTTACTAGCGTGTTTTCCGAGGTTGTAGGTTCCGAATCTGTTATGCTCGGTTCCCTCTTTTCTTTTTCAATGGGCTCTTTAATTTTAAAAATTAAACTGTTTCCAGCACATAACTAATTCCAGTACTATCATTTGTTTGGTCTTCTTCAGCTACGACACTTTCACTTATCAAGGTTAATGTTATAATAGTTGCAGCTGACAAGTTAAACCCTTGGTTATTAATTTGTGACTCAGATAGATTTAAACTGGTTCGATCTTCCACTGCTTGGGTGTTTTCACTTGGAAGGTTAAAGTATTGCGCGGTTAGTTGTTCTCGTTCAGAAACTATGCTCGTCCCAATCATTGTGGAATTCTTTTCAATTTCAACTGGCCCACATATAGGTAAACTGCTTCCAGAGCCAATTGATTCATTTGAAACATAGGATTTGGGGGTTTTTCTAGTTTTATCTGTGTGATTGTTAATTAAGTGGTTTTGCATTTCTGTACCGTCATTCAGGTTTTTTATTCCTCTTTTGGAGGAATATACAACTTGGGCACCAGGTCCTTTTTTCAGTGAGATTTTCTTTTTTCTTACAGTTATGTTGGTTTGACTTAGGCGTTTTCTTTGAGGACGAGCTAAAACTATGTTCTTTCTGCCTTTCTATTTCGGAATTCATGCTTTTCGTCACTAAAGGTAGCAAAAGAAATAACTGGTCGTGATAGCTTAATTAATTTATGTTAACTTTCGGGATTGAGCATCTTGTTATTTATCTATTTTTATCGTTTTTTTCCCTCAGTATAGCCATCTAGGGACCACTCATATATTGGTTTTTGTTTCATTTCGTTTCTTTGGCCTATTCTGGCAGCCCCGTAGCTTTTTTAGTTATTTACATACCCCGATAAGATAAGGGGTCATCTATTTATCTAGTATATAAAGCCAAGTCAGCTTTGGACAGGACTCAGTTTTTCTTTAGTTTTGTCTCAATCGTGTCTTCAAGGTTTTAGTGATCAGGATGTGGTATACAGCATCCTGTGACGCGGTTCGACGTGAAGGTTAAAGTGCACGGTATTTGTGCGGGTATTTTGCGTCGGATTCGTGGTTGTTCGTGATAATTCTTGGTGAAGGGAATTATGTGCGGTTCGTTCCTTGGTTTAAGGACGGTTACTTGAAGAACGATAAGTACTTTTAAACTATATTGTTCATTCTTTTGTTATTTATTCTGAAGTGTATTGTGTATAAATTTAACTTAAAGATTCAGCAAACCATAGCCAATCTACTTAATTAATTACCCAACCAAAGTTGCCCCTGCTATAATCATTGTACACCCCAAAGAGCCCACCATAGCCTTTAAGCATTAATCCTATCCAAATAATTACCAATGTTTATATAATTACAATAATTGAATCGGTTGTTCCTAAGCTCCCTTATAAACAGAATTACTATTTTGCATAATTAACGTTGATTTCATTTACCTACTCTGTGACAATAACGACTCTAAGGATCCCGAAATAAATTCGATACATACGGCACGGGGAAATAAGTATTTAAATTTCCCTCAAGTTTATTGCGTGGGTCAGATTCTCAAGGTTACAATTGGAACTTTTTGAATCTTCCCTCCCTTCCAATCTCCACGACTCCCAATAAAAAAACCCCTGAAAGTTAGTGTCGTAATAAAGCCTACAAAGTAACCTTTACAATTGATTTTTAAAAAATACTTACGATTTACGTTTAGCATCGAGAGCAATTCGTCTGGATTCTTCGACTAGTTTTTTACCTCTACTATAATACGTATTTCTATTTAATTAAAAACATTAAAATACTGTTAGAACAATATAATAGAACATAACCTAAGCTTCGGTTTTGTAACTTTTCCCTAAGACTAAGCAGACGATTTAAAAGACAGTGCCTGCAGTGAGAGCTGCTGCGTAACTGCGGGTAAAACATAAGCTCTTTAAAATTTCGGAAAAAAAACCCCAACGCGAAACAAACCATCTACATTAGTTATACAGTTTTGCCATCGGATATTTTAAAATGTCAGAAAAAAAACCCAACGCAAAACCGAGCATCTACGCAAGTTATACGGTTTCGTCATGGGAATTATTTTCACCAAGGCAAAACCATATTTATATTTCAGTTATAGGGTTTTGACGTAGGTTTTACTGAAAAAAATAAAAACGTCGAACCGTTTATAGATTATAACTAATTAAATAAATATAATGTTTTATTGAAATTTTATCAGGAGATTTTTAGTGACTTAAAGTATATAAAATCACAATAATCTCATTTTTTTAATTTTATTGGTTATAAGGTTTCGCTTTGGGACAGCGTCAGGACTCCGAACACGTTGAGCCGGATCGTACTCGAAACCAACAAGCGAAATCTGCTAAGCGTCAGGACTCCGAACACTATGAGGCGGAACGTGCTAGAAACCGGCAAGCGAAGGCTATTTGGCGTCAGAACGTTGCACATAGCATTACAGAACATTCTGCAAACCGGGTTTCAGAGGCAGAAAGGAGGGTGAGCTCATTGTAAATTGAGGACCTTTATTTTAGGGCCTTAAAAGGATCGACTTGGAAATGTGAAGGCTGTTCAATTTTTTTAGAGCATCTGGAATATATCCAAGATATTTTGGTCGGTGCCTGATTTTCAACCACGCGAGCTGGCTGAAGTGGTTTTTCTGTGCAGCGTTTGCAATATAGCCGTTAAGAACAAACAAGTACCAAAATTTATTCCCGAAAATGTTTTTATGGTTAACTCCATTCCAGATGAGTAAGTTAATATATTGAATATAGAAAAACGGATGATGTCACCAAGAATACCTTTTATGCCAATAAGAATGTTGGGATTAGATCAACAAAGAGGAATTAAAGAGAATGTTGTTTACGTGCCAAACAATATTGCGTCTACGGTATCTGATTTACCGTGATTGCCGCATGATACGGATACTATTAAGATTGAATTAATGGGAAGAATGCAATACCTGTCACCATTTATGTGTGAAACAGTGAGACCTAAAAACGTTATGGCGGCTCTTAAGGTTTTAGTAACATATCCGCTGTATCACAAGCATGAAATCACCATAAATAGAAGTATTTTGGACCCAATTCAAGAAGAGCTTAACTTTGCTGTTGAAGAAATTGATCATCAGATACCAGTGCATAATGCTGACTTGTTGACGTTTGAGGCAGGGGATTTACCGAATGCCGAAAGAGATAGCGATGGTTTGTGGAATGAGCCTGGTTGGGTTGACTGTGTGCCAGTTGGAAATCTGGATACGTTATTGGTGTCGTCCGCTGATTTTTGCCGACTAGTAATATGCATGGGAAATTCGCTCCTGGCGCAGGGCAGAAACCGATGTCTCTGTTGTTTGATGAGGACGTGGAAGAATTGTAGTTTCCAAGTATTTACGTTGGTCAGGAAAGAGAGCTTAAAGTTAAAGGAAGCTGTGGGAGATGCGAAATTCTGATCGCATATGCGCGAAGAACTCTTCGAAACTTTTTATTCTTTTGTTAAATTGGAAACATTGGTAGTGAGTAAAGCAATCCAGGTTTGCATGAGGAAATCAAAAAAGGGTGGTTCGAATTAAACAGCTGGGCATCTTGCGAGTGAGGGTGTTCTTGTCACGCTTGTTAAGGAGGATGATTGTTTAAGAGTGCTTGAAAGATTACAGTCGTCTCCTTATTGCAACACAGGCAGAAGGAAATTTTAGCCATGATGAGACAACTGGCAATTCTGACGTTTTTTATAACAGCGGGTAATCTGGATCGCCCAAAATCATTAACTCCAATAATTAGTCGTGGAGCCTATAGAATTAAGACGCAAAAAATCTGGTTATTTGACTTGCTGCAATCATGAATTTATTCATGTACCCCAAAAATATAGAACCAGTGGTGGGGCCAGCAATAAGCACAGGTACACACGTGCCTACCTCTGAATTTTAAAAAGGCCTCCAAAAGCTATGATTTAAAGACAAAAATATTATGGAGACCCAATAAACTATTATTAAGTAGCAAAGTTCCTAGACTTAATAGGGCCTGTAATCTCGTGCATACCCAGGAGTTAATACCCACTAAAATCCCATGAAAATTTACTTCTGGTGCGATTTTTTTTAATTTCCGATTCTTTTAAAACTTGGGCATCGTGGGCGCTACCTGACAGCTTGCAGCTGATATTGCGAAAGCTATAACACAAAAAAATTAAAATTTAAATTTTTCTTGGTAGCGCTATAAGAGGTTTATAATATACAGGGTGTCTCAATTTGCTCGATCAGGCCATTTTTCTCAAAATGTATTTATGCTAGGGTTTATTTGATAGGTATGGAAGGCTTTGGTTACTAAATTTCAGAAAAATCGAATGATTTTGTGCCGTTTTGGAAAATTTTGTTTTTCACCGGTAGGTGTCACGCAAAATGTTTCAAAAGAAAAGTTGTAGGGTATAGTCGAAAGTGTAAAAATAATTTTGGTTCGGTTGAAAAAGACCTCTTTTTCACTGAGTTTGGAGGTCTGGGGGGAAACAAGGTGTACTAACAGGCAATAGCCTTTAACGAATTGTAGGTTTCAGTTATAAGATTTCGAAAAATAAACAAATAATAATTAGCCCAAGTGACAAATGTTTTTAATGACTTCTACAAAATGTTTTCAAAATTGCCACCTTCTGATGCAATGCACAAATATGCACGATGTTGCATATTGCGAAATGCTCCCCGAACCATTTCTGGAGTCACCCGGCGACATGCTTCGACGATTCTTTTTTTGTAAATCTTCAACGCTCGTCACAGGTGTTTGGTATACGTAGTCCTTTACGAATCCCCAAAGAAAAAAGTCGAGTGGTGTTAGATCAGGGGATCTTGCAGGGCAACGAACAGGACCAGTTCTTCCGATCCATAGTCCAGGAAACTCGTCGTTTAGATATGCAACCACGTCACGATATTGGTGAGGTGGCGCCCCATCTTGCTGGAACCTGATGCGTCTGTACTCGGCCAGAGGAATGTCGTCCAACACGTTGGATATTTCATTTTGAAGGAACTCCATGTAGTTTTGACCGTTCAGACGATTTGGCAGGAAGAACGGGCCAATAATTCTGTCACCTAACAGACCAGCCCACACATTTCAGCGAAACTGCACTTGGTGGCGGTGAGGAAATCCCCAGTGTGGATTCTCGTAGTCCCACATATGTTGTTTTTGACGGTTGAAAGGTCCATCTCTTCCGAATGAACATTCGTCGGACATCAGTAGTTGATCGTGAAAATCCTGGTGTGCGTCAGCCATGAGGCAAAACCAATTGCAGAAGTCGAGTCGGCGCTGTCTATCACCGTCATGCAGTCCTTGACTTGGTCTGCAATTGGGAAATTTTCGTCGAAATAACTGACTTACTAGAGTAGAATTACGACGACCTTCTCCGTAAAATAATTCTAGCATATGAGCTAGCTGATCTCGAGTGTAAAGAAGCATACTGGACAACAATCGGCCAAGCTGAGATAATGTTTTAACTTTGAAATGTAAACGCTTTAAATACTACTCGGACATTTGATATTTCACGTAAAAAAACAACAAACGAAAAATAAGCGTAATTTTTGGTCGAAATGGAAGACGCGGTCTTGGTCTTCTTTGTATAATTAGGTGTTGAACGTAATAATTTTCTTTAACAATAACCTTTTGCACATCTGATTATTAACTACATAGCTGAAAGCATAAGTTCCCTAAAATAAATTTACATGTGTGTTGTGATTATGTACGATTGTTTACGTTAAAGGCTATTGCCTGCTAGTACAACTTGTTTTTTCCCCCGACCTCCAAACTCAGTGAAAAATAGGTCTTTTTCAACCGAACCAAAATTATTTTTACACTTTCGACTATACCCTACAAGTTTTCTATTGAAACATTTTGCGTGACACCTACCGGTGAAAAAATAAATTTTCCAAAACGGCACAAAATTATTCGATTTTTCTGAAATTTAGTAACCAAAACCTTCCATATCTAACAAATAAACCCTGAAAATTTCAGAACCCTAGCATAAATACATTTTGAGAAAAATGACCTGATCGAGCAAATTGAGACACCCTGTATATCTTACGTAAGAGATATATTATACAATTCTGGTGCAATCTATAAAAAGTACCGTAATTTGCTATCGACTACAGCTTTCTTAACATGCGATGTGTATTGTTTCCTATTTATGAAATCCCTAAAAAATATAACTTTTTACCGAGGTCCATTATCCTTTAAAATAATAAAGCAAATAATACCTATGTCCTTCCTCCAGAGCGAAAATTGGAACATGGGTTCCATCGATGGCACCGTAAACTTGTGGAATTGCATATTGTAATCCGTATTGCTTCGCAATTTCAATCGCTTCTTTTTCATTCGGAAAGGATATGAAGTCCGATATCATTGAACGCAAAATCAGTTTGCAAAACATTCTAAATATTTTTATGACTGTGAACTTGTGGATTCCGAAAAGGTTAGGTACCACACGAAATTCGCAGCAGCTTGCTAGCTTGAACACCGCAATTTCTATTCCTTTTCTCACCGGAACTGGTTTCCTTACATATATTTCCGATGGTTTCATCCCTTTGCTAACTCTGTCGCATAACTTATCAAAACCTTCCTTAGACATGCGGAAATTTTTCACATAGTCGTCATCGTCAAAGTTACTATTCACAATTCGATCACACCAATCGCCACTTCAGACCTTCATCCGAAATCTCTTTCTTCTTTTCTCTTGAAATAACGCGGTAGCGATTTCAGCGGGGGCCGGATTACTAATGAAATCCCATTGTGTTCACAAATTTGTTTGAAAAGTAGTCTCCATCTCATCTGTGTTACTAAATGAAACTGAAAAGTTAAGATTAGCAACTTAACGTATAATTCCAAATTTAGTTCAGCCATTGCTTAACCAGAAACTTTTATACCAGCCCCCATCTACAATAGCTATCTAGTGTAGTGACTGACGAAAAGAGCAGTTGGAAATCTAGAAAAGCTCCCCACGAAATGCAAGTGTGAAAAACGGAGAAAAACCCAAAAACAACGAAGAGCGTGCATGTAACTGGTAGCCTCTATTTAAAATCGCCTTCCTAAAATGCGCGCTTCGAACCTCCATGTTACCGGCCTCACCCTCTGATACAAGCTTCTCCCAGGCAAAGGTTATCTGCGGTATTATTCAGCTGTATCTATTCTGGGTTAGATAGTTCCCCCTCTTAGATATTATTTGGGGTAGTGACGTGGATTGGGGGTGGATACGTTTTTGGGTTTTTGCTGGGGGCACACGAGTCACGCCCTAATAGGTTTATTTGCTATAGACTGTCCGCTTTGGGCCTTTCCCCATAGCCATGAAGTAATTGAAAGTAGTTTTCATTAAAAATTAACGATTAAACACTTTCGTTTTAAATTTCTTTTTATAGATTTCAAGGTAATAATTAGATAAATATCGCGAATTCAGCTGCATAATTTTAATTTCATTTTTAAAAAAATTGAATGACTGGAATTTAAAATGATTGTCATTTATAATAAAGTCTTATTTATTCAACATCATTTTCATTGCTTAAATTTGAAGGATTAGAAAGTCCTTGGCCTTCTGGTACGCTATTTTCAATATTTTTTGTTCGGTTTTGTTGGTTCCCTTTTGCCAATTCTGGTTAAGACTAACAATCGGCTAGCGATGCCAATTAAGAGAAAATCATTTGCTCTTGTGTTAGTAGCAAGCAGAACGGTTGGAGCTCCCTCTCGACTCGTTTTCCGAAGCCCCATTTTTCCCCCCAATTCAAGCGCTCTCTCGCGACGAAACAACCACCCGTTTTTAGTTCCACATCGAGATATATATATATATATATATATCGAAGTGGGACTATTGCTATGGACGGAATGTCGTTAAGTGTTGTCGTGGTTAGTTTGTTTGTTTGTTGTGGAAAAGCGCCGGCACGGTAGATGGAGCTGCGAAAAATAAATTAAATAATTATTCTATTGGCGGCGACGGAACTCTAATACCGGCGCACTTACCAACCGAGTCACGCCGCTCTGTACAAATTTTACTCGGAACTTCAAGTCTCTTTTTGCGACGCGGGGGGATTTGTCACGTTAAGTTGTCTCAATTCTCTTTCCTTTTTTCCGCGTTATTTTACATGTATTTACGGCGTTTAAGGTCAAGTGAACCTCAAACTTCAAGGGTGACACGGGTAGAGGTCGGCGTTTGAATAAGAAATTATACGATTGTTTATATTTATCCACAACCGATAATTATTCAGAAATGTTCGAAATAAAATGATTAATTTTGCATATTAAATCGTTGTTTAATCGTATAATTTATTCGTATAAAACAAATAATACTAATTTTAATGATTAATTGAAATTTTTGCGGTTAACTTATTTGTTCCGCCGACCTCTAGACACGGGTGTGGCGGGATGTTTGAATTACAGTGTGGGGCTACAAAACGTTTACCGATGGTCAGTTTCAGGTCTGTCAGGTAAACAGGGGGCACAATTACGACCTCCCCTTTAATAACAATACGTTAAAGTCAACTCTTTAACTTAGGATGGTACTTTTTATATCAAACGATAGAACGCGCAGTGCCGTTAATTTGTTTTTCATCGAGCAATTAGTTTGAAAAAGAATTAAAAATGTAATAGGAAAATTGTAAAAGGATTAGTTTGGTGGGAAGTTTGGAACTTTTAGTCTTTATAGTTTGTAAAGTTGGTCCAGAGATGTCGCTCTTGCCTGAAAGTTTCGGCGCGTTTTTTTGTTTGAATATTTCATCGAGCAGTTATATTGGCGGGAAGTTTGAATTAAACCCGGGTCTCCTGAGGGTGCGCGGGTTGGTCTCATTCGATAGGCCCTCAAGGGGTCGGAGTGTGCACTAACTGGCGGCTTTACCGGGGAGTCGGGGTCTGGCTCTTGTAACCCGCAAGGGCGGTGGCGCGCTGGGAGCTGTTAGCTCCATCCAAAGGGTCCTATCTCCAACCTCCGACTTCGGTCAGGTGTGGGCTGGATACTGGGCTTCGGCCCAGGCTAATTGAGAGGGGCCGGGCAACCTGGCCACCTCGGCGGATTGAGTAGCCTGCTGTGGGGCTGGGGGCCTCCGTATGAGGGCACGGCGGACCCATCTCCCGGCCTTTTGGAGCTTCACCGGGATCTCCGGTGCCAGCTGTGCCAGGTTATGCGGGCTGCTGTGTGCCCGCCGTTCCCCTTTAGGAGCTCTTTTCAAAGGGCTTGGCTCCCTGCCTTTCTAGGTGGGGTGTCGGCTGGAGTTGGTAGAGCATCCGTTCTCTATCCCACTGCTGTGTGCGAAGTGGCGGGCTGGTCGTCCCATTGTTGCACCTTCTGCTGGGTTGAGCGGCTTGCGTCAAGGGTGTGACCATCAGTAGTGGGGTTCTGCTACCCATGCTGGTTTTGTCACCTGTCTGGGCTTGTGGACGCTGGCGTAGAGCATTCTGATGATAGGCCTCCGGTAGTGTGGTTCTTTTCTTACCGGTACACCGGGCTATAAATTCGGAGAACATTGTCTCTTTCGATAAAACTCTCTTTTCCGCCCCCTCACGCGTTCCACAAATTTCCGCCCCCTCCGACCAACCCCCTTAAAGGGAGATTGACCGAAAAAAAACAAGCTATTCTCATTCGATAGAACAATAAAAGTAAAAGATTGGAATCGTCTACGTGAAAGAGTGAGACCAAAAATCCAAAGTAGTCGAACTTAGGGCCTGTTGCAAAAGTCTGCTTTGCTAGAATCGCACAGGTTAAATTCAATGGGCTAGCACTTTGGCTAGGGTTTTTGCAACTATGCGACCATAGGATGGTAAATTATATATCAAACGATAGGAAATCACATGGCCTCAGCAGCTGTTGTATTTCTTTGCCCACCCACGTATCCTAGGTGTGGGTGACCCACACGTTTTAATCCTACTTAGATTGTTATTTTATATATCTAACGATAGGTAATCACATGGCCTCGACCGCTTTTGTATTGGTTTGCCCACCCGCGTATCCTGAGGGTGGGCGGCATCCACTCTTTAACTTAAGATGGCCATTTATATATCAAACGATAATAAATCTACTACTAAGGGTGTATGGGTTTGCCCACTTGAATACACTGATGTGAAACTAATATTACGGCCTGGGCCGACTTGTTCCCTCTCGAGTCGTTTTCCAAAACGCCCCTTTTCATCCAATAGCTTCTCTAGAACCGGACAATCACCCTTTCTGGCCAGTTTCCACAGTGGGAGCTACGCTCAATCACCGTTTTTTGATATTTTAATAGGGTTACGCTGTATTTTATTACAATTTAAGACGATTAATAATGTTGTGAAACAGCATTTATTTAAAAAAGCTATAAATATTAGAAAAAAGCTAAATAATAAAAAACACATTTAATTTATAACAACCCACAAAAACAAGTTTATGCTATAGGACTAATAGTTCAATAATAATGAATATTCATGATATATAGATATATTATATTATTATTATATATTTAAATAATTGGTGCCTTTAATATTTAGACCAGTAGCCTTGATTTTCATGCACTCTTTGAATTCTGGTCGTCATTGATTCATGCAATTTTCGCATTGACCATTTCTGCCCATACGTTTTCTATTGGATTCATATCTGCGCCTTTTGAGGGCCAATCAATATTCTGGTAGAAAAATGCAATCTTAACGTCACGCGTTAAGATTTCCTTATTATTTCTCCAAAAATTACTTGAAATCCATGAACGTCCATCAGACGATTCACAGTCGCCATAGATATGGGCGACCTATCGTGCATGAATTTAAAATTCCCGTCAAGAAAACGATTTAACACGCTGGGCATGATGGTGTACTCTACAAGGTCCGAATAACGTTGCCCAGTCAACCGCCCTTCAACTCTAATGAGGTCCCCCGAATTCGCAGCCGACATCCAACCGTGCACGTTCACTGAAAATCTTCCGCTTCTTTGAACTTCTTTAATATAAGGCCGTTCAAAGCGCTCACCAATTGGTCGCCTAACCCAAATCTGGGAATAAAGAAGCGTTGGAAATAATATAAACTATAAATTATTTAATATCTAACCTGTCCGTTGTGACCGACAACAAAAACCTTTTCGTCCGTGAAAACTACGTTTTCCCAATCTTCTAGTTGCCATTCTAAATGATCGTTTGCAAAATTGAAACGACCTTCAATGTTTGCAACAGATAGTTTCTCTTTTTTAACAGCTATTCTACCATGCAAGTTATCTTTCACTAGGGAACGGCGAACCGATCGTACTGAAACATCGAGATCAAGATCAAGCTTCAACTGTCTAGCAGTCAGAAATGGGTTGTTTCTGGAAGTCCTTGCCAGGCGTCGCCGATCATTTGGTGAAAGCTCTGATGGTCTTCCATCTCAGGTTATCGACGCCATTATTGAATTCACCATTTTGGTGTCGATTCACCCACAAAGCCACGGTGGTTGGAGATATATTTAATAGTCGACCAATATGTCTATTTGAATAACCTTCATTGTGCAACTGCACTATTTGATGTCGAGCAATAACTCGATTTTCCATTTTTATAGACAGCGGAAAATTAGGTTTACGAATTTGCGAATTGATTGAAAAAATTACCAATTATCCTTTTTATTCAATCAAGAAAAGTCAGGAAAGAGGTTGTTAGGCTTAACACTTTTCAATAAATAAAATGTTAAATCACGCGCTGATGATTTAGCGCGTTGAGCTAACGCGCGCTTTTAGATTCAAAATGCGTCACCTGAAAGCAAAAACCACGTAACTATAACTATAATTAGTATAAAGTTACGTGGTTTTTGCTTTCAGGCGACGAATGGTTCTATTGAATATTTAAAAACGACACACTCTATGTTTAAACTTCCATGTCATTTGGAGTTGTAGTTGTTGAGTTATTAGGGAAAAATCACGCCATAAGAGTGCCTTGATAAAATTAGTTTTAACTTAATATTTATTGTATTAAATATATTTTATTCTACGTATTTAGAATAGAGCGATTTAAAAATAGCCGAAGTGTGCTTGGCCACTTGATTTCGAAAGGGGTAAAGGTTTAACCAAATTTTTGTTTAACCAGGAATGCTCAAGAAAACTACATCGAAGCGTGAAAGTTTATACATTATCATTTTTAACAAAACATCGTTTGAAGAGAAATAATAGATATCACAATTATAACACAGACAAAACAAATTTTAGAAAGCGATAGATCGCCAACTCCTAAAGTTTGACATTAAAATGCTAGTTGGTCGACTAACATTCTTAAAAAAGGTTTCGTTATCGACTCTGAAAAGTCTAATTCCAAAATGCACCAACTCTAAAAAGTCAGAAAGCGAGACCCTGACAAGCGACTTCAACGTTTTCAATAGTTGGTTAGTCAAGGTCGCGGCAATGTTTCGTATCGGAGTCCGCGTCTCAATGATCTTAGTTAGAGATAACAAGTATGAAACTAAGCAAGTGTAAGTGGAGTTGGGCCGACTACCGGAAAAGAGGCTTGAATTCAATTTACGTCACGAAAACAAACGTGAGTCTCTAACCCGAACCAACATTTTGAGCTTGGAAAAAAATGGGCTACTGGGGATTGTTTTGCAATTTCGGTCTAATATCGGTCAACTTTAATTCGGTCCCCCGAATTCTGTGAAGTGAATATGCCCAACTCTGTTCGTGGCGAACAAATAATAATAATAATAATCCGCTTACAATGTTAGAAAAATCGCACAAAGGTAATTTGCACAATTTCTGTCAAGTGTGCAAAAATTAAAATTTGGTATTGCAAGTTTGAACGCAACCTACCAACTTCCCAGAAATTCATTTTAAACTTGACCAATCTGCACACCCCGTTTGAAATTTACGCATTTATTTATACGCCGTGCCAAATTTGCTCGCTTCCATCGAAATTTGTCCACTAAATCGACCAAAGTTTGCCCAAAGTTTCATCAGGTATTCGAAATTCGTGCACATCTGGTAGGAGATGCGCGGTTTTGAATGGCTCATTTGCGCAAGTTTGAAGAAAACTTTAGCCCGATTTAGTCTGTAAACTTGATGTGCATAATTGTCCTCCTAAAAAGTTGAGCAGAGTTTCGCAAAAAACTGCCCTTTTACAGGAGTGCGATCAAGATTAGTGAAATGAGCCTTCCCCTGCTCTTCGTATACGACCCTTCTACTTAAACTATTTTCAAATATCATTTTCTGAATTTAATTTTGAATAATATTTTACGTGTTAGTTGCCACAGCCTAGCGTTATTTAATAAGAACGACGTGACGTTAAACTCCCTGAAAATAAACGGGAACATGCAATAATATAACGCGTAATTTACTAACTCTCCTGAAATAGCAATGAAATAACGAATAACTATAATAAAATGCCGACCAAATACGCCAAAAAACCCAGACACACAAACCCGAAACTAATTAAAAATGTCAAAAAACCCAAACACATAAATGTTAAACTAATTAAAATGTCAAAAAACCCAGACACATAACCCGTAAACTAATTGAAAACGTCAAAAACTAACATATAATAGCTGGAAACTGATTCAACACGCCAACAGACGCGAAAATATTACTCCGAAACTAGTTAAAAACGCCGACATATTAATCCGAAACTAATTGAAACTCCAATAAACGCCGACATATTACACAAAATCTAATTAAAAATGTCAAAAAACTTCGCCATATTAACCCAAAATTAATTGAACGTCGATATAATAGTTCAAAACATAAAATGCCGACCAAATACGCCAAAAATCCCAGACACACAAACCCGAAACTAATTAAAAACGTCAAAAAACCCAGACACATAAATGCGAAACTAATTAAAATGTCAAAAAACCCAGACACATAACCCGTAAACTAATTGAAAACGTCAAAAACTCACATATAATAGCTCGAAACTGATTCAACACGCCAACAGACGCGAAAATATTACTCCGAAACTAGTTAAAATCGCCAATAAACGCCGACATATTACACAAAATCTAATTAAAAATGTCAAAAAACTTCGCCATATTAACCCAAAATTAATTGAACGTCGATATAATAGTTCAAAACATATCTAAAACTCGAAAAGATCCCGACATATTACCCCGAAATTTATGAAAAATGCTAAAACAACACCGAAATATTACCCTGAAAATAATTAAAAATGCCTAAAAACGCCCCCTGATTACCCCGAAACTAATTATAAACCTCAAAAACGGCGATAAAATATCTCGTAACTATTTCTTAAATACTGACCAAACTATAAAATATGAATTCAATATCCTAAAATATCGAAAAATCTACGAAGATATTTAAAAAAATCACCGTCAAAAATTGTAAAAAGTCGTGTAACCGAGTTGTCGGCTGATTCCTCGCTGCCAACTAAAACTGACTTAAAATTTGAAATTAATTTTGATTAAGCTTTAAAAATTCGTTTTTTTGTTTTTGGTTTTCCCTCAATATGTCGGGAACCACTTGTCCGATTTGGAAAACGATACCGGTACTGGAATGGAAATAATTCGGCGCACGAAATTGGAGAATTTCAATTGGTTGAAAAAGCGATGTTTTATTTTTAAGCCTTGGTTAAAAAATTCCTAAAATTTAAACAAGCCAAAAGTTTCTCCGTTCTTTAACCTTTCCAAAAAGGTATCATTCGACTTTCTACTCTTAACGGTTTTTGGAATATTTGAAAAACAAAGTGTCCAGAAACTTTTGTCCGGGACTGTACGTTGTCGGAGATACGTATGGTGATCTGTTTGGAGATCGCCCGAAATATACGTTACGGATAAACCGTTTGATAATTGGTCGAGAGTCACGGTGTCATTGTGTTGATTGGTGACTCGTTTTATTAGTGTTCGGTGATTGGTTTGGGGTTCCAGCGTTTACGGTGATACGTTTTTACGTTAGTTACCAGACCTGATAGGACTTCGGTCATTGGCTTAGCCGTCCGAATTATAGTTTAAATTTTTCCTTCTAGGTGGTGTCGAGATCTACCCCAGAGAGGATATAAAGAGGCGCTGCTTTTCGATCGCAATCAGTCTAATATTCTCGGAGTTAACAAGTAGTCACTTTTTAAAGTTGGATTCTTTTCGTGGATAATGGTGCGAGTGCAAAATTTTGTTGGTATCGGGGATGCGGCGATGAAGGACGAACTTTAAAAAAAAATAGAACTCAGTGAAGTTTTACTACGCGCAAGAGGAGGAAGTGGACGGGGTAAACGTAATTAAAGTATTCTTCGGCCTTCAAAATTTAAAGAGTCTGAAGAATGTGGCTTAATTCTTTGGGTTGGAGCTTGAAATCCCGGAGTGGACAGCAAACTTCGTTCGCGATTTCGAACAAGGAATAGGACGAATTTCCGGTGCAGAATTGCGAGCGGGGGGATCTCGGAATGAGGTTTGTCCAACCATGTTTTTGTTTGCTTTAAGCCCTAAAAGAGAATTCGTTGAACGCTGCGGTGGAATAATGGATGCGCCCCGACCTGTCCGGATATCTGTCCAAACAAAATATTCTGCGTCGATTTTTGGCCCATCAATTCGCTCCCGCCGCTCCGCGAAAGAAGTTCCTTCCGCGTGATGACCCAGGTTATATACGGCCCTACCGGCATGGGAAAAAGTTATTACGTCGAAAGCAACTTTAAGAATCCCCTTGTTGTTTCCCACAAGGAGGACTTAAAATAGTTGCACGAAGATGAATACGACGGTATTAATTTTACGAATTTGGCGTTGCGTCCTGGGAATTCGAACAGCTTCTGAGATTCTTGGGAGTGGATAGGGATTCGACCCAGGACGTGAAATACGACTCTGTCACCATCCCCGTGAACATGCCCAGAGTCGTAATTTGTAACGATCTAAGTCATATTTGGCCTCCTTCAATGAAGGATCCGCATCGCGCGGCATGTTTGTGGAGGATGGTGGTTCGAGAGCCTGAAGCCAACCGGGGTCGTCCTCTCTTACGAAGATCCCGAGGTAACGGACGCCAACTTTCACGCCTGGCCAGCCCTTGTTTTCAAAACGCCGCAACGGCAGCGTCAGAGATAAGGGAGTGCGTCTACCGATAAGGGGGCACCTGCGGGCGGGGGAAACGGGCCCCTATAGGGGCCCCCCTTTTGCGTACATTTTCGACAGGTCAAAAGGTCAATAGCTGGGGGCACCCCATTTTAGGGTCAATAGATGATTTACGATGTTACCCTCATAAAACCTGGGTCAATAGGTCATCTGCCCCTATGGTGGTGACACGATGTTATGCAAACAGCTATAAACCGTTAAATATGGTGAAACGGGCCCCTGTGGGGGTCCCATTTGGAGGCAATATGCGGCAGGTCAATAGGTTAGATGATTTACGATGTTACCCCTGGGTCAATAGGTTATCTGACCCTATGGCGGTGACACGATGTTATGCAAACAGCCGATCCGTCATAGTTAATATCTGGAGGCACCCCATTTTAGGTCAAAAGGTTAGCTGATTTATGATGTTATAACCCATAAAACCCAGGTGTTAACCCATTTTAGGTCAATAGGTTATCTTCCCCTATTCGGCAGGCGGTGTGGACTGACACGATGTTATGCAAACAGCCTACCCGTCATAGTGAATGTCGGGCCTAGGGCACCTGTCTTTTCGAGTTGGTAATAAATAGTTCAATGGGTTTTCGCCGACAAACACTTTCAAACACTTTCGGGCCCCTAAGGGTTGTAAAAGGGTACCGTAAAATAGCGGGTGGTCATCGGTAAAAGTGTTTTGGAAAAAAAAGAGCAGAGTGTATACAAATTATAAGGTTTTATTATTGCTCCCAATCGCTAGAAATTGGCTTTTTTTTCCCATTCACTATAAATCGCAGCAGTTTGCCCGAATTAGTTTTATCTCTCCGAAATAATTTATGTACCCAAAAATGGACCGCCAGTTTATTATTCTTTTTAGGGGGATCTCTATGGGCGTTTAACATTACAATAAAGCTAAAGGGTCCAGTTTGGGGTACATTTGGTCCGAAATGGGGTACATAGGGGCGAAAATGGTGACTTTGGGTCCATTTTTGGGTACATCCGAATTTCAATTGGAAAAACGAAGAACCGTAATTTGTTCCACCCATCCCTAATTTCCTTAAATTTATTGCTATAATTTATTTATCGCTGGCGAACCCTAGAATATAATTAATAAGGACAAGTTATTTAAATTTAATTTAGAACTTTTGTTTACATGATTACGACTAATCCGATATATAATCCGTTTAAATCGTAATTTATCTATATAATTGTAATTAATTCGACATTTTAAAGGGTTGAAACGAACTACCTTCTGCAACTTGTATAAATAATTTAATTAAAAGTTCTAACTCACGTATTTGTAGTGTCTAGCCGCAGTATCGTCTGACATACGAGGGACAGCGACAGTGGACCCAGGAACGTTATCTACACAGCTTCGGTTAGACATGATGCTCGAGAAACGGTTTGTAGTGTACTGCCGATGGATGACGGGGGTGAATGTCTTATATATAGCGATAATAATTTGATGACTAACGGGAGAGGCGGGGATAGAACCTTCCATACCGGAAGTTATCTTTAAACTAAATTTATCAATAAACCAAAAAACGGATTTAAACTTTATATATTTTATAAAAAAGCTAATTGCATACAAATTATTAAAATAAACAAATGACTAAAATATACAAAAAGAAATATTGACAAATAACTAATATATAGAAAGGAATTATTTACAAATGAAAAAATATATACAATAATTAGAGGCTGTCGATGAGTAGTTGTTGGAGCATGTCGTGGAACAGCCCCTCTGTGTCGTATACAGCTTGGGACTGCTCCTCGCTGTCGGTGTACGCGAGACACGCTCCTACCTTCCATCGACACAACTCGCTTATTTCGAGCGAAAGTCTAAAAAAAGGTGTGGAGGTTTGTATGACGTAAATTTAAATCGTATGAAATAACTTAAAATTACCTTTGAGCGAAGGCCACGACTTCGAGACTGGGTTGGTGGTCTGCTCCCATGAGGTTCCTTTTTAGAAAAAAAGACTGAGCAACACGGAGTTTTTTGTAAAAAAATATATGCGTACGTTATAAGCGAGTCGCTAGGTGGGAATAACCGGAGCCTAGGGTCAATTTGGTCTAAGTCGACCGGCTCTACGGGGATTACATCCGGATATGGGGTGTCTAATAATAGAATTAATTAAAAAAGGAGACAAGGTATAAGATAAAGAATGTATTTATTTTTTATAAGAAAACACGGTTATGGAAAATGAGATCTAATAAAACCGCCGACATCGCCAGACGGGGAGGTCGTCACCGTCAGGAACGCCCGGGCCTCAAAGAGGGCCGAAACGTCTCTGATGAGACTAAAATATATATTTTAAAATACGGAATATATTATTATCAATATTTAGGTATAAATTCAAGCTTACCCATCCCCGTCAATGACGAAACCAGGTCCGGCGGTAGGGATTACGTCGGCGGGTCGCTGGAATTGCGGGTCCGGATAACATCCTTCACCCTCCGAAGAAGAGCGACTCCAGCTACCCGCTTCAGCAGCGGCCTCCAAACCCTGCGGGTTGAACCGGTGTTCACCCTCTTGCACTAAGGCGAAGCTGAAAGTATATATATTATTATTAAAAACCCCAGCCAAAATCGAAAAAGGGTTTATTTTGGGGGAAATATCAAAATAACATTAAGAGATCACCGAACTAAAAAACTCACATGTCGACGTCCTCATCCGAGAACAGAGGCGATGGACTTCTGGATGCCATGATAGCAGAGTTGTGATGTCTTAAGGATCCAGTTCCAGGGTTTTTATACCAAAAGGACCCCCATACCCACTTTGAGGGGCACCCACCATACGTAGGGGCCATTTGGGATGTAAAAACAAAAATCTATGAGAATCCCTCGTAGTTTAAACTGAAATAGTTAAAAGGATTTATTCCACATAGTTTATGGGGGTCCATAAAAGTCTACGCGCAACAACATTCATTTATAACCATTTTTCGACAAAACTTTGAGACGTCTTTTTTAAAAAGTTTTTGAGTATATAACTCTTTTACCAAGACCATCCTTCGACGCTTAAAAACAGCTGTGAAAACAATCGCTTTTTATAAACATTTCGATGTGTAAAAAAAGCACACTATTTTAACAATACCCGATTTGACGCGTCATGTTAATTTCAGGAGTCGCGCGTGGATCAAACTTAATTTGCATCGTAAAAAAGGTTAGGGTTGACACAAAAAAAGAGCCCCTAAACCATTTTCCCTTCAAAGAAAAAGACCGTAGGGGCCCACATCGTTCAATTAAGACTCGAGCGGCGTGGGCCCAAAGGATTCCACAGTAAGGGTTTGGGGTCTAATAAAACAGCGGCTCGTAAAAAAATTTGGGGCCGCTCGGAGAACAAGAAGGGCACCGTCAAAAAGTTTTTTCGTATATTCACCCCAGTTTTGTCAAAATAGTCAAAAGAGTTTTCTGCGTTTCTTTTGAAAAACAACATGTGTCAGCGATAAAAGGATGAACCGCCAGAGGCCTCCCTTTTTAATTTTTTTTATGGTTAGCCACTGCCTCTCGCTATCAAACAACTCTCTATTTTTTGATATGAGAGTTTCGTCTGACTTGAGAAGCGTACTATATTTAGCCAAATTAATTGAGAACTTGGGCCAAGTAACCTGCTATATCAGTTATATAAAACCTGAAATTATTTATTTTTTTTGCATTCTAATTTAAACATCACTTTAAAAACCTTATGCAAGTCAGAATAGTTGTGTAGAGTACTAATAACGTAGATAAATATTTAGTGGTTCAGTTATGTGTAGGGAAGCTTGTTTGAAGATAAGTTTAAAATTAATTTGGAAAAAAACTTGAGCTTTTTAAATATGATACAGGGTGGATACCAAAATTTCAAAATAATATTTAATAAAAAGCTTGCTAAATGAAATTTTTTCACTTCCTAACAAAATCAATAGGTGAACACAGACTTAAAAAGATAATTTTCAACTATAGTTAACGGTAACTTCCCTTAAATTTCAAACTGAAAACACTAAAGTTTCATGCAATCCAATAACTTGGACTTTTGAAAAAATTTCACTAAGAATCATCACATTAAATGGGAGCTACTCTGCATCGTAAAATTAAAAACTCAAGCAATTTTTTTGCCCAAATTCATTTTTAACTTATCTTAAAACACGCTTCCCTAAGTCTGACTAGCTCTGTAGGTTAATACTAAAATAGCTAAATATTTTTTGGTGGTCAATAATTTTGATTCTGAGTGAAATATTTGCATATATTACAGTATTAGTTGAAAAAATTTCATTTATGTCCATTTTAAATTTTTTGTTGTATCGCATTATAATATTTTTTGCCGCGTAAAAGAAAAATAATTTTTGTAATATATAATCTTATAAAATGTTTTGTAAAAAAATAAATATTTTTATTATCTTATAAATCAGACTCGTTATTTCTCGCGTCATTTTTGTTTTTAGATTACGTAATTAATAGTTCATTGGTGCATAATAACGTAGAAAATGTTTTGGGTTCATTTGACCTGATGAAAACTTTTCATATGGTAAAGTTACTGGACTGAACTTTGACTTTTGAAAATTTTTCACTCAGAATCATCACATTAAATGGGAGCTACTCTGTATCGTAAAATTAAAAACTCAAGCAATTTTTTCCCCAAATTCATTTTTAACACGCTTCCCTAAGTCTGACTAGCTCTGTAGGTTAATAATAAAATAGCTAAATATTTTTTGGGAGTCAATAATTTTGATTCTGAGTGAAATATTTGCATATATTACAGTATTAGTTTGGCTAATTATTTTTTTTTTCATCTGCTACCTTACTCAATGGGTGAACATAGAATAACAAAGGTAATTTTCCACTATATTTAAAGCCAACTTCCCTTACATTTCACTATGAAAACACTGAAGCTTCTTTCAATGCGATAACTTAATTACATGCAATTTTTTTGCCCAGAATTACAATAATTGAATCGAAAAATTATCCAACTCAGCTTATCAGACTTCGGCAAAAGTGGTTTTTAAGTGATGGTGATAAATAACAAAATATACTTCAGCTTTTCAATAAAATTTACTGTTAATATAACGGTTAATCGACGAACAGGACTATAACTGTTGCGTACAGCAACTATCTAGTAACTCTAACGGTAAAAGTTGGTACTGGAATTTACCTGTTAAAATTTAACAGGAATTTAACAGGAAGCTACAGTAATTTTTCACAGTGTACCATATGAAAGTATTATTTTTCAAAAAGTGCATTTAAATTGAAATGAGGCCTATTTTTGGATTCCCCTTGTTCCTCCTTCTTTAATCCCAGCATGTTTCCCCTTTTATCATGGTGTCTCTCCAAAAAGAGCCAAAAATCTTAAATCAGTAGGTCTCGATCCTATTTATTTCCCACCATCCCAAATTGTCAGCTTTATTATGTAATAACAAAGAACCAACTGCACTCCTCGACAAGGCCATCATTTATAAAACCCCCCGTGATTGTGGTGATTATTACAGGGGGGGCAATGCCGTCGCCCATTTCATCAAAGACGTAAAGACCCCCAAAAATATAAACAACCCGTACAATAATTCTCCCCCCTTAGCGAACACCTTCGTGTTTTTGGGGGACCATAATGCTAGGCGGGACTCAATAGACATACTAGCTCAACCCAAAATTACATAAAACTCATTTCAATGTACGCGAATCCATCGAAATTTAAAAAAATAAATCGGCGCAATGTTTAAACCGTGATGATAGTTCCCTTTAACGTAGCCACGTTTTCTCCACTTTTTAAAACGTGTTTATGGTCCTCACCATCTCACACACACACAACAAACCAATTCATCCTCTCGCAGAATCCACCCATTCGGACAATAGTGCCCCCGAGCGCGAACGAAGATATCGACCCCGTTGCTCATATAACACGTCGACGGGGTCAACTCGCCTTTGAGAAAAAACGCTCGCGGCTAAAGAATAGTACCCCCCCACTAAATGTATGCATAAATATTTTTTCGTCCCAAAGTTTTACCATCGTACTGTCAGACTTGTAAAAATCCTTGAAGAAGGAGGAACAGTTCCTCCGAAACGATCGATTTTTTAAATAAATATATTGTGAATTTTAAAAACGGTTAAAGTCTCTTTTCACTAAGTATTTTTAAATATTTGAATATCGGAATTGTATTTTGCCGCGTTAAAAGTAGAGTTTAGATGTATAGTCGTTTTAAGAAATACTCGTGATATGGGTTCAAGTGGCAAGCATATTTAAGTACTACAATGATATTAAAATAAAGTTTAAAAATATTTCCATTCTACGTTACTTTAACAACGAATATTCTAGGACGTCAAAACACTCAAATCCATGTTTCAAATTCAAATTAACCGCGCAAAACACTTAAATCTATGTTTTCATTTGATTTTTAAATTAACCGCGATCCACGCCCCAGACCGCGCCCTTCAAGGGGAAATCAGCGCACGCGCGCAAGTCGGCGAGGTGGGGAGGGCTTCGTATATAAACATATTGTGTTCAGGCCAACTTTTTCACTATGATATAATGTTTTACTAGTCACTATATAATGTCTGAGTTTTACGCGCACTGTGATTTTCGCAACTTACATTATACAGAGATGCTAATATATTAGTGGTATATAAACTGTGTATAATATTTTAGTTCACAGGGCGTCGGTTAACGCATTACAGTTACATTAACATCTCTGCAAAATATCGCGCTAATCATTCAATCAATCAGCTAAAGCACATATCGTGATGACTACATGTAAGTCGTTCCGGCTTCGTAGGTATGTCTCATAAATAAATAAATAAATCTAACCGTCATATTAACATTTGTAATTACACATATGGTACTTTCATTACTTGAAACTTCAGATTAGTTAGATTGTATCGCTAATTAATCCACTGAATATTTTAGTATCCCGTTTTTGTGAATAATTCCAAACCGAGTTAGTTTTGTTTGAAGTTACGAGCAGACTTGTTTCAATAAAGTATTAAGTTTTCCCCTTTCGATAATAACTCGTGGAGGTTTAAGATAATAATAGGTAATGACTAAAGTAGCTAAACGCTCTTATTAATTTTTGACTAACGTAGTTTAATGATAATAGTAAGTAATGACTAAACGCAAAATTTAACCATGGTTAATTTAAACTAGTAAATAGTAAGTAATATACTATAGAGACAGATACTTCATGGTTTAAAATAAACTTTTATTAAAAATAATATTGGGGAAGCTTTTTCGAGCCCACTCGTTCCTTTTCAACCCAGATAGAAATGGCTAAAAAATCCCAATACACACAGATAGAACGCGTAAAAAGTCATAACCTGAGCGACGCGCGTAATCGGATAATACAGAAATATAAATTACTTGATCAAAACGTTTTACGAATAATTTTGAGAGCTTTATCTATTGAATAAAAGTTAACCATCCCCAACCTCAAAGGTGGAATCGCGCTTAGATAGAAGACCCGATATGTTCGCGAATTCCGACAACGACCATAATTTCAAACTATGTTTTTTATTTCTTTCTTTTATTTTGTTTAATTATATACAGGGTCTTTTTTTTGCTCGGAAAAGTGTTTTTTTTTTCAAAAACTATTTATAGTGCCGATTTCAAATTTGGAAGGTCAATTCTCTATACCGGGGGACATCAGTTTGAGAAATTTGAGCGTTTTCGGTAATGTTTTTCACCAATTTTGAAAAATTATTTTTCGACCACTAGGTGCGAGTAAAAAAATTTCTATTATAAAGTTGTAGGCCGTCATCGAAAACCCTTAAAAATTGTTCACTCGACGAAAAAAAATTTATTTATCAGTGAAAATTCGAGCTTGAAAAATTTACAAGTTGGTGAAGCCAAATTACGATTGTTTGAAACGATAATTGAAACCGAATTACCTAATCCAGTTGAAACTTTGGTTAAAAAAACGACCGGATTTAAAAAACACGAGGCTATAGGTCAATCCTAAACATGCATTGGGTATTTAAAGGAAAACTTTGGGAGATTATTATCAGTGTTTGGTAATATTTCGAACAATGCCTCGTTATTCAGTAGCTGAGCGTACCGAGATAGTTGCCATTTACTATGGAGAAGCAGCGCAAAACCTTAGAAGAGTGACTGAAGTCTTCGCAGAAAGACATCCAAATGGAGCACCATCTGTAAATACAGTAAGACGAGCAATTCACGATTTCAATCAATTTGGTAACTTGCAACCTAGGTTTCGCGGATTGGGTCAACCGGATTTAGACTTCGAGAACAATGTACTCGCGTACTTTGTGGCATATCCTCGTCACAGTTGCGCTAACGCCGCTGCTGATTTGGGTTGTTCTGCAAATCGTGTGTGGAAAATTCTTCGTAAGAATCGCTATCACCCATACAGAGGTACGCTCCACCAAGGACTAATTGACGGAGACCATCAAAGACGTTATGAATTTAGCAACTGGTTACTAAATGCTGTCCAAGAAGATAGACAATTTTTGCGCCATGTTTTGTTCTCCGACGAAGCGTCATTTTCTAGAGATGGGCCCTTTAATCATCAAAACAGCCATCTTTGGTCTGACATCAACCCACATTGGGGTTTTGAATATCATCACCAGGTTCAATTTGAACGGGTCAATGTTTGGGTTGGTCCCTTTTTCCTGCCGACGAACCTCAACGGCCAAAGGTATTTACATTTTCTACAGAACGAACTGAGTGACGCAATCGACGACCTTCCATTGGCTGAAAGACGTCAGTTGTGGTTTCAGCAAGATGGCGCCCCTCCGCATTTTTCCCGGCAAGTAACTGAGCACCTCAACAACGAGTTTCCTGAAAGGTGGATAGGGAGAAATGGTCCAGTGCATTGGCCAGCAAGGTCACCTGACCTAACACCGCTGGATTATTTTCTCTGGGGATTCGTTAAAGCAAAGGTATACGCCACGCCCATTGAAACTAGGGAGGAACTCATTAGACGAATAATCAGTGCTTGCCGAGACGTCACACCAGAAATGGTAGAGAAAGCGTTTGAGAACTTAATTGTCCGCGCACAAACCTGTGTTGCAGCCAATAGTGATATTATTGAAAATGTTTTGTAAAAATTTATGTGAATAAAATATCTGCATTTAAAAACCAAACGTGTACTACGTTTGTATTAGACTTGTTCCCTTTTCCATTATCGTTTCAAACAATCGTAATTTGGCTTCACCAACTTGTAAATTTTTCAAGCTCGAATTTTCACTGTTAAATAAGTTTTTTTTCGTCGAGTGAACAATTTTTAAGGGTTTTCGATGACGGCCTACAACTTTATAATAGAAATTTTTTATCTCGCACCTAGTGGTCGAAAAATAATTTTTCAAAATTGGTGAAAAACATTACCGAAAACGCTCAAATTTCTCAAACTGATGTCCCCCGGTATAGAGAATTGACCTTCCAAATTTGAAATCGGTACTATAAATAGTTTTTGAAAAAAAAACACTTTTCCGAGCAAAAAAAAAGACCCTGTATATTTAAAATTGAAGCTGAAACAAATTTTAAAATGACTTGGTTTCCCATAAGACATGCTACCCTCCCCACCTCGCCGACTTGCGCGCGTGCGCTGATTTCCCCTTGAAGGGCGCGGTCTGGGGCGCGGATTTCCCCTGGACGCGGTCTGGGGGGCGCGTCGCGGTTAATTTAAAAATCAAATGAAAACATAGATTTAAGTGTTTTGCGCGGTTAATTTGAATTTGAAACATGGATTTGATTGTTTTGACGTCATAGAATATTCGTTGTTAAAGTAACGTAGAATGGAAATATTTTTAAACTTTATTTTAATATCATTGTAGTACTTAAATATGCTTGCCACTTGAACCCATATCACGAGTATTTCTTAAAACGACTATACATCTAAACTCTACTTTTAACGCGGCAAAATACAATTCCGATATTCAAATATTTAAAAATACTTAGTGAAAAGAGACTTTAACCGTTTTTAAAATTCACAATATATTTATTTAAAAAATCGATCGTTTCGGAGGAACTGTTCCTCCTTCTTCAAGGATTTTTACAAGTCTGACAGTACGATGGTAAAACTTTGGGACGAAAAAATATTTATGCATACATATAGTGGGGGGTACTATTCTTTAGCCGCGAGCGTTTTTTCTCAAAGGCGAGTTGACCCCGTCGACGTGTTATATGAGCAACGGGGTCGATATCTTCGTTCGCGCTCGGGGGTACTATTGTCCAAATGGGTGGATTCTGCGAGAGGATGAATTGGTTTGTTGTGTGTGTGTGAGATGGTGAGGACCATAAACACGTTTTAAAAAGTGGAGAAAACGTGGCTACGTTAAAGGGAACTATCATCACGGTTTAAACATTGCGCCGATTTATTTTTTTAAATTTCGATGGATTCGCGTACATTGAAATGAGTTTTATGTAATTTTGGGTTGAGCTAGTATGTCTATTGAGTCCCACCTAGCATTATGGTCCCCCAAAAACACGAAGGTGTTCGCTAAGGGGGGATAATTATTGTACGGGTTGTTTATATTTTTGGGGGTCTTTACGTCTTTGATGAAATGGGCGACGGCATTGCCCCCCCCCTGTAATAATCACCACAATCACGGGGTTTTTATAAATGATGGCCTTGTCGAGGAGTGCAGTTGGTTCTTTGTTATTACATAATAAAGCTGACAATTTGGGATGGTGGGAAATAAATAGGATCGAGACCTACTGATTTAAGATTTTTGGCTCTTTTTGGAGAGACACCATGATAAAAGGGGAAACATGCTGGGATTAAAGAAGGAGGAACAAGGGGAATCCAAAAATAGGCCTCACTTCAATTTAAATGCACTTTTTGAAAAATAATACTTTCATATGGTACACTGTGAAAAATTACTGTAGCTTCCTGTTAAATTTTAACAGGTAAATTCCAGTACCAACTTTTACCGTTAGAGTTACTAGATAGTTGCTGTACGCAACAGTTATAGTCCTGTTCGTCGATTAACCGTTATATTAACAGTAAATTTTATTCAAAAGCTGAAGTATATTTTGTTATTATCACCATCACTTAAAAACCACTTTTGCCGAAGTCTGATAAGCTGAGTTGGATAATTTTTCGATTCAATTATTGTAATTCTGGGCAAAAAAATTGCATGTAATTAAGTTATCGCATTGAACGAAGCTTCAGTGATTTCATAGTGAAATGTAAGGGAAGTTGGCTTTAAATATAGTGGAAAATTACCTTTGTTATTCTATGTTCACCCATTGAGTATGGTAGCAGATGAAAAAAAATAATTAGCCAAACTAATACTGTAATATATGCAAATATTTCACTCAGAATCAAAATTATTGACTCCCAAAAAATATTTAGCTATTTTATTATTAACCTACAGAGCTAGTCAGACTTAGGGAAGCGTGTTTTAAGATAAGTTAAAAATGAATTTGGGGAAAAAATTGCTTGAGTTTTTAATTTTACGATACAGAGTGGATCACATTTAATGTGATGGTTCTGAGTGAAAAATTTTCAAAAGTCAAAGTTCAGTCCAGTAACTTTACCATATGAAAAGTTTTCATCAGGTCAAATGAACCCAAAACATTTTCTACGTTATTATGCGCCAATGAACTATTAATTACGTAATCTAAAAACAAAAATGACGCGAGAAATAACGAGTCTGATTTATAAGATAATAAAAATATTTATTTTTTTACAAAACATTTTATAAGATGATATATTACAAAAATTATTTTTCTTTTACGCGGCAAAAAATATTATAATGCGATACAACAAAAAATTTAAAATGGACATAAATGAAATTTTTTCAACTAATACTGTAATATATGCAAATATTTCACTCAGAATCAAAATTATTGACCCCCAAAAAATATTTAGCTATTTTATTATTAACCTTCAGAGCTAGTCAGACTTAGGGAAGCGTGTTTTAAGATAAGTTAAAAATGAATTTGGGCAAAAAAATTGCTTGAGTTTTTAATTTTACGATGCAGAGTAGCTCCCATTTAATGTGATGATTCTTAGTGAAAATTTTTCAAAAGTCCAAGTTATTGGATTGCATGAAACTTTAATGTTTTCAGTTTGAAATTTAAGGGAAGTTACCGTTAGCTATAGTTGAAAATTATCTTTTTAAGTCTGTGTTCACCTATTGATTTTGTTAGGAAGTGAAAAAATTTCATTTAGCAAGCTTTTTATTAAATTTTATTTTGAAATTTTGGTATCCACCCTGTATCATATATTTAAAAAGCTCAAGTTTTTTTTCCAAATTCATTTTAAACTTATCTTCAAACAAGCTTCCCTACACATAACTGAACCACTAAATATTTATCTACGTTATTAGTACTCTACACAACTATTCTGACTTGCATAAGATTTTTAAAGTGATGTTTAAATTAGAATGCAAAAAAATAAATAATTTCAGGTTTTATATAACTGATATAGGACTTAACTTGACCAAATTCTCAGGTTACTTGGCCCAAGTTCTCAATTAATTTGGCTAAATATAGTACGCTTCTCAAATCAGACGAAACTCTCATATAAAAAAATAGAGAGTTGTTTGATAGCGAGAGGCAGTGGCTAACCATAAAAAAAATTAAAAAGGGAGGCCTCTGGCGGTTCATCCTTTTATCGCTGACACATGTTGTTTTTCAAAAGAAACGCAGAAAACTCTTTTGACTATTTTGACATAACTGGGGTGAATATACGAAAAAACTTTTTGACGGTGCCCTTCTTGTTCTCCGAGCGGCCCCAAATTTTTTTACGAGCCGCTGTTTTATTAGACACCAAACCCTTAGTGTGGAATCCTTTGGGCCCACGCCGCTCGAGTCTTAATTGAACGATGTGGGCCCCTACGGTCTTTTTCTTTGAAGGGAAAATGGTTTAGGGGCTCTTTTTTTGTGTCAACCCTAACCTTTTTTACGATGCAAATTAAGTTTGATCCACGCGCGACTCCTGAATTTAACATGACGCGTCAAATCGGGTATTGTTAAAATAGTGTGCTTTTTTTTACGCATCGAAATGTTTATAAAAAGCGATTGTTTTCACAGCTATTTTTAAGCGTCGAAGGATGGTCATGGTAAAAGAGTTATATACTCAAAAACTTTTTAAAAAAGACGTCTCAAAGTGTTAGATATTTTTTGGTGACAAACGTTTTGTCGAAAAATGGTTATAAATGAATGTTGTTGCGCGTAGACTTTTATGGACCCCATAAACTATGTGGAATAAATCCTTTTAACTATTTCAGTTTAAACTACGAGGGATTCTCATAGATTTTTGTTTTTACATCCCAAATGGCCCCTACGTATGGTGGGTGCCCCTCAAAGTGGGTATGGGGGTCCTTTTGGTATAAAAACCCTGGAACTGGATCCTTAAGACATCACAACTCTGCTATCATGGCATCCAGAAGTCCATCGCCTCTGTTCTCGGATGAGGACGTCGACATGTGAGTTTTTTAGTTCGGTGATCTCTAAATGTTATTTTGATATTTCCCCCAAAATAAACCCTTTTTCGATTTTGGCTGGGGTTTTTAATAATAATATATATACTTTCAGCTTCGCCTTAGTGCAAGAGGGTGAACACCTGTTCAACCCGCAGGGTTTGGAGGCCGCTTCTGAAGCGGGTAGCTGGAGTCGCTCTTCTTCGGAGGGTGAAGGATGTTATCCGGACCCGCAATTCCAGCGACCCGCCGACGTAATCCCTACCGCCGAACCTGGTTTCGTCATTGACGGGGATGGGTAAGCTTGAATTTATACCTAAATATTGATAATAATATATTCCGTATTTTAAAATATATATTTTAGTCTCATCAGAGACGTTTCGGCCCTCTTTGAGGCCCGGGCGTTCCTGACGGTGACGACCTCCCCGTCATTGGCGATGTCGGCGGTTCAGCTCGACAGCGACCTGCAAACCCTGCGGGTTTTATTAGATCTCATTTTCCATAACCGTGTTTTCTTATAAAAAATAAATAAATTCTTTATCTTATACCTTGTCTCTTTTTTTATTTAATTCTATTATTAGACACCCCATATCCGGATGTAATCCCCGTAGAGCCGGTCGACTTAGACCAAATTGACCCTAGGCTCCGGTTATTCCCACCTAGCGACTCGCTTATAACGTACGCATAATTTTTTTTTAAAAAAACGCCGTGTTGCTCAGTCTTTTTTTCTAAAAAGGAACCTCATGGGAGCAGACCACCAACCCAGTCTCGAAGTCGTGGCTTTCGCTCAAAGGTAATTTTAAGTTATTTCATACGATTTAAATTTACGTCATACAAACCTCCACACCTTTTTTTAGACTTTCGCTCGAAATAAGCGAGTTGTGTCGATGGAAGGTAGGAGCGTGTCTCGCGTACACCGACAGCGAGGAGCAGTCCCAAGCTGTATACGACACAGAGGGGCTGTTCCACGACATGCTCCAACAACTACTCATCGACAGCCTCTAATTATTGTATATATTTTTTTCATTTCTCGTTTGTATTTTTCATTTGTAAATAATTCCTTTCTATATATTAGTTATTTGTCAATATTTCATTTGTATATTTTAGTCATTTGTTTATTTTAATAATTTGTATGCCATTTGCTTTTTTATAAAATATATAAAGTTTAAATCCGTTTTTTGGTTTATTGATAAATTTAGTTTAAAGATAACTTCCGGTATGGAAGGTTCTATCCCCGCCTCTCCCGTTAGTCATCAAATTATTATCGCTATATATAAGACATTCACCCCCGTCATCCATCGGCAGTACACTACAAACCGTTTCTTGAGCATCATGTCTAACCGAAGCTGTGTAGATAACGTTCCTGGGTCCACTGTCGCTGTCCCTCGTATGTCAGACGATACTGCGGCTAGACACTACAAATACGTGAGTTAGAACTTTTAATTAAATTATTTATACAAGTTGCAGAAGGTAGTTCGTTTCAACCCTTTAAAATGTCGAATTAATTACAATTATATAGATAAATTACGATTTAAACGGATTATATATCGGATTAGTCGTAATCATGTAAACAAAAGTTCTAAATTAAATTTAAATAACTTGTCCTTATTAATTATATTCTAGGGTTCGCCAGCGATAAATAAATTATAGCAATAAATTTAAGGAAATTAGGGATGGGTGGAACAAATTACGGCTCTTCGTTTTTCCAATTGAAATTCGGATGTACCCAAAAATGGACCCAATGTGCCCTTAAAACGACCAAAGTCACCATTTTCGCCCCTATGTACCCCATTTCGGACCAAATGTACCCCAAACTGGACCCTTTAGCTTTATTGTAATGTTAAACGCCCATAGAGATCCCCCTAAAAAGAATAATAAACTGGCGGTCCATTTTTGGGTACATAAATTATTTCGGAGAGATAAAACTAATTCGGGCAAACTGCTGCGATTTATAGTGAATGGAAAAAAAAGCCAATTTCTAGCGATTGGGAGCAAAAATAAAACCTTATAATTTGTATACACTCTGCTCTTTTTTTCCAAAACACTTTTACCGATGACCACCCGCTATTTTACGGTACCCTTTTACAACCCTTAGGGGCCCGAAAGTGTTTGAAAGTGTTTGTCGGCGAACACCCATTGAACTATTTATTACCAACTCGAAAAGACAGGTGCCCTAGGCCCGACATTCACTATGACGGGTAGGCTGTTTGCATAACATCGTGTCAGTCCACACCGCCTGCCGAATAGGGGAAGATAACCTATTGACCTAAAATGGGTTAACACCTGGGTTTTATGGGTTATAACATCGTAAATAAGCTAACCTTTTGACCTAAAATGGGGTGCCTCCAGATATTAACTATGACGGATCGGCTGTTTGCATAACATCGTTTCACCGCCATAGGGTCTGATAACCTATTGACCCAGGGGTAACATCGTAAATCATCTAACCTATTGACCTAACCTATTGACCTGCCGCATATTGCCTCAAAATGGGACCCCTACAGGGGCCCGTTTCACCCTATTTAACGGTTTATAGCTGTTTGCATAACATCGTGTCACCACCATAGGGGCAGATGACCTATTGACCCAGGTTTTATGAGGGTAACATCGTAAATCATCTATTGACCATAAAATGGGGTGCCCCCAGCTATTGACCTGTCGAAAATGTACGCAAAAGGGGGCCCCTATAGGGGCCCGTTTCACCCCCGTTTCCCCCGCCCGCAGGTGCCCCCTTATCGGTAGACGCACTCCCTTATCTCTAGCGTCGTTGTTATTAAGAGCCTGTAAACGTGGAATGTCTTGTTTCAATTCCCTCGGGATCCTTGATTTGGGGGTCTGATAACGTCCGACCGACGTCAACCGCGGATTTTGGGGCGTCCTACGAACGAAGGCAGTTAAGATGCGAGTGTGACGTCAATCGGATTTCCAAAGGATAATTTTGTGTTTTCTGGTTAATGATCTGTTCTATTAAAAATATTTTAAAACTAAAACCTTTTATTTTATAATTTATGGCTTTCTTTTACAAATAAAAATAAAAAATGCCGCACTGAAAACGAATCTCTCGTCGTACGATGGCAACGTCATAATTCTTGGAGATTTCAATTTGCCTAAAATCAATTGAGCTGATTGCACATTTAATAGATGCGAGTTTTACGTTAAGCAAAAAGCCGAAGTTTTCATAGATTTTATTAACTATTACAATCTATCTCAAATAAATGATATAAAAAATTATCAGGGTAGTCCAGTCGTAAAATTAGATACTTTTCATCCAGCTTTCTGTGTTAATTACCATGGTAACGTGGAACACAATTCTGTAATTTCAAGCTCAATCTATCAATTTAAAGAGGGAAACTACACCAACCTCTACCAGTACATTGCCTCCGTCGATTGGTCTACTTTGTACTCCAGCTCCGACGTCAATGAAGCCGTAGAAATACTTACCAATACATTACTATCCAGTTTCGACAATACCATACCTAAAAGGAAAAAGAAAGAATTGAATAACAACCTGAAAGCCACTTATATTTACCCAAATTGGTTTTCTCCCGAAACGAAAAAGGCTCTTCGGAAAAAAGGTATCTCCACCGTAAAATGAAACGCCAGCCAAGCGACGGAAATACACAAAGGTACAATGCTCAACGCTCCATATCGAAAAGCCTAATTTCTCGCGATAAATTAATTTACGCCACTAAGATATCTAACTCCGCTGGGGAAAATCCAAAAGTCTTCTGGGACTACGTCAACAGAAAAAGAAAAGGACCAAGACAAACCATTACCCTGATGAAGGATGACGTACCCATAACTGACAATACCTCTATAGCCAAGGAGTTTTCTACTCTGTTCGCCAGTGCTGCGAGAGACAATTGCGCTTCTGAACACACAACTCTAGGAGACGCCATACCTCCAAACAACTTATTTCAACTTAATATCACTGAAGATGACGTCACAGAGTCCATCAAGAAGCTAAAACCCAATACCTCATCTGGGTTTGATCGTATACCCAACTTCTTGCTAAAGGGGTGTAGCGAACCCCTAAAGAAACCTTTGGCATTCATTTTCAACTTATCGCTTACATCCGGCGTATATCCGACCGCTTGGAAAACAGCCCTGATTTCTCCGATCTACAAAAAAGGCTTCAAAGGAGACCCAGCTAATTATAGGCCAATCTCGGTTTTAACTTCTCTCAGTATGGTGTTTGATTTTATCGTCCAACGTCACCTATATAATTAGTTCAAGCTATACCTTCCTGATAGTCAGCACGGGTTCGTCAAGAGACGATCAGTGGAAACAAATCTACTTAAATTTTGCAATTTTGTTGACCCAATCGTAACCAAGCGTGGACAAGTTGATTGCATCTACATAGATCTGTCAAAGGCCTTTGATAGGGTGTCCCACCCACGCCTTATAGAGAAGTTGAAAAACCATGGTCTATCTGGCTCTATTCTACGCTGGTGTCATGATTACCTATCAAATCGATTGAACGTTTTAAAATGCAATGGCCAAATTACTGACGTCACCTGTGACGTTCATCAGGGTTCGTCATTCGGGCCTCTACTTTTTAACGTTTATATTCATGATATACCGCCCAGTGTAAAATGGTCGAGCATTTTTCAGCTGGCTGACGACCATAAATTTGCTAAAGAAATTAACCATTTCTTGGACTGTCAACTCCTTCAGCAAGACCTGGATCAACTATATATATGGTGCAGTCAAAACAACATTCCAATAAATGCTGCGAAAACCGTCGTAGTGACGTTTACCAGAAAAACCAATCCGGTCTTTTTCGACTACAAAATAGATGGCATTCATCTGACTTGGGCCAAAACAGTTAAGGACCTCGGGGTACATTTCGACAGTAAGTTATTTTACAGTGAACATTTCAGTCAAACCGTCGCAAAAGCAAATATACTTTTAGGTGCATCTTATCGAATTTCTCGTGTACTAAGTTCGCATTTGTGCTTTTTAACATTATTTAACTCTTTAGTAAAACTTGTATACTCTACGGCTCAATAATTTATGCCGACACCCGCGATTCTAACATCAAGAAGGTCGAAACTATTTTTAAAAAATTTTCTTATCTTTGCAAAACTTTTAAAAACGCTGATTATTATACTAATTCAAATCTGGACAATGTTAAACAATCCCTAATCAAAGTTGACATAAAATTTCTCCACCGCTTAATTAATCATAAAATTACTTGTCCTTTACTTTTGCAATCTCTCAATTTTAATTGCGGCAGCCATTGCTCTAGAAAAAGAAATTTATTTGATATTCATGAGAAAAACTGTCGAGCCGTTAATAGAATAATGAATAATTTTAACGTATATGGCAATAAAAATGATTTGTTCAACAAAGCTATACTAAAAAATAACCGAATAGTTTTAGAAAAGTTAGGGTGAACCTTACAATATATATATATTTTTTAATTTTATAATTTTATTTATTTTCATGTAATATGATATATACGACACTACAAAAACAAGTGGCTTAACTTAATTTAATTTAATGGTTTTTGTATTTAGTGACGACTGTGTAATAACTTGCTGGTTTTTGTAAAACTGTTTTATTGCACAATAAACTCCTATTCTATTCTATATATATAAATATATAAATATATAAATATATATTTATATAAATATATATATATATATATATATATATATATATATATTTATATATATATTTATATATATATTTATATATATTTATATATTTATATATATATTTATATTTATATAGATATTTATATAGATATTTATATTTATATATATATTTATATATATAATTATATATATTTATATATAGAATAGAATAGAATAGATTTTTATTGTGACAAAAACAGTACAGTTGCACCAACAAGTTAAGCCACAGTGGTTAATATCAAGTTTGATACAAAGAATGCGTATTAGTTTTAAAATTAAAATTAAATTACGTACGCATGTATAACACTGTATATATTTGGTATGATAGATAAAATTTGGATTAAGGGTAATACCAAAAGTCACATTTAAAAATAGGAAAAAAAAGTAAATACATAGGAAAAAGTTAAGTTTAAAATTCATTAAATAGTACAGAGCTAGGTAAATTCAGTCAATTTAATTATAAGTCATTTACATAGCCATATTTATTAAAAATATACATTAACCTATTAACAGTGCGAGTGTAAGTGCCATTTAGATAAAATAACTTTCTATTTCTAGAACAAAAAGCTCCACAATAAAAATTAATAAACTGTAAGATATTGGGGCAATTAATTTTTTGGTTAATAAGTCTGTGTATAATTTTTACATCATTTTTGATCAGCGTTGATCGAAGAGAATCCATGTACAGTGTTTTAAGATTATTTTCATAATCGCTTAAAAGTATATTGTCATTAAAAGTCTTGTATAAGTGTATACATTTTTTAAAAACGTTCTCGAGTTTATCAATATTTGTGTCACAGGTGTCGGAATAAATTACTGAACCATAGATAATGGTAGATTTAACTAACGTTTGAAATAAACTCTTAAAACACTGTTTGGAATTTAACTGGCGAGAAATTCGATAAGAGGCGCCCAACAATTTTTTTGACTTGGCAACAGTCAGGTTCACATGTTTATCGAAAAGTAACTTGTGGTCAAAGTAAACACCGAGGTCTTTAACGGTGGTTGCCCTCGGTAGGAGAACGCCATTAATAGTATAATTGTAATGAATCGGCAGGGTTTTTCGCGTATAGGTAACAACAACGGTTTTAGCGGCGTTAATGGGAATATTATTATATGAGCACCATACGTGAAGTTGATCTAAATCTTTCTGTAATAGTTGACAGTCCGAAGGAAGACATATTTGTTTGGCAAACTTATGGTCATCGGCCTAGAGTTATTTACTCCGGTGGGTATGTCATAAATATACACGTTGAAAAACAGTGGTCCCAACGATGACCCTTGTGGCACGCCGCACGTGACCTGATATTTCACATTCGTTGTTTCCCCATAACATTTAATGTAATTAGTTCGTTTCGCGAGATAGTCCTGACACCAGCTAAGAAGAGAGCCGGACAGGCCGTGTTGGTGAAGCTTCTGTAAAAGGCGTCGATGAGATACCCGATCAAAGGCCTTCGACAGGTCTATATAGATGGCGTCGACCTGACCACGAGCAGTGACAATAGGATCAACGTAATTGGCAAATGAGAGTAAATTGGTTTCCACGGAACGTCCCTTCACGAAACCGTGCTGGCTATCAGGTAAGTAGATTTTGAACCAGTTATAGAGATGGCGCTCTACGGAAAAGTCAAAGACCATCGCGAGAGAGTCCAGGACAGAGATAGGTCTGAAATAAGAGGGGTCACCTTTAAATCTATTTTTGTAAATCGGGGATATAATTCCAGTCTTCCAAGTAGTTGGAAATATACCAAATGACAGTGATAAGTTGAAGATGAAGGAGAGCGGTTTCCGTAGGAGATCGCTACATCCCTTTATTAAAAAATTAGGTATGCCGTCGAAGCCAGAAGAAGTTGATGGTTTCAGTTTTTTGATGGACTCAGTGACATCATCTTCGGTAAGGTAAAGTCTAAAAAAATTATTTGGTGAAGGTGGGTCACTTGGATAAAAATTATCTGGATTACTGTAGTCACTAGCTGCATTCGTAAAGAGTCTCGAGAATTCTTCGGCGATTAGGGTATTATTTGTGATAGGGTGGTTATTTTTTATAAGCGATATGGTTTGACGCGGCTCTTTCCTTTTTCGATTTACGTAATCCCAGAAAACTTTCGGATTCTTCCCCACAGAATCGGATATTTCTGCAATATAATTTGATTTATCTTGGTCAATTAAACCTTTCGATACGGTAGGTTGAGTTTTGTAGTTTTCTATATTAATATCACTAGGTATGCGCTTCTTTTTTCTGTGAAGATATTTTTTCTTCTTTAGTGATTTAATCGTCTCGGACGTAAACCAGTGGGGTAAGTATTAGTTTTGTTAACATTTTTCGCGTTTGCCACTTTTACTTTCTTTTTGGGTACAGAATGATCGAGCGCTGATAGCAAGGCGGAGGTAATTATGTCGACTGCGTTATTTACGTCAGTAGCGGAGTATAAATTAGACCAATCGATAGAAGCGGCATACATATACAAGCTTAAGTAGTCGCCATCTTTAAATTGAAACGATGTACCAGTGTGCGCGGATAAATGTTCTAGGTTTCCATGGTAGATTACAGAAAAAGCTGGATGATATAAGACTTCTTCGACGACAGGATAATGGGTCTCAACAGTGGTGGTATTGTTGTTGACTAGGCACAAGTCTAGACAATTATCTTGATGATTTTTAATATTATTAATTTGCGAAAAGTTACAGTGATGTGACAGGTCAAATATCAATTCTGCTTTTTTCTTGGAGTAGAACGGGCATCTGTCAGTGACGACGTGGTGCGACCAGTCAACACCTCGTAGATTAAAGTCGCCTAGAAATACTATATCTCCATCGTACGATGAGAGTATAGGCTTAATAACGTTGACGAGTTGTTCATATCTATCTACGGAAGTAGTAGGACATAGGTATATGTTACCAAGTAAAAGTTTTCGATTGTCAGACAAGAAAATTTCAAGCCAGACGGCCTCAAAATCCGCCTCTAAGTCACTCCTCCTATGGCATTTTATGGTACGAGAGACTGCAATAAGCGCACCTCCGCCATGAGTTACTCTGTCAGATCTATGTATTAAATAGGTCTCAGGAAAAAAATCGGAATCAAAATCACCAGGAAGTAAAAAGGACTCTGTCAAGCAGTAAATCGGTATTTCAAAAGATACAATGTTTTCAAAAAGTTCGTTGGCTTTTTTCTTCAAGCCTTGCACGTTTTGATAAAGAATTGTTAGGTGACTATTCATGCTGAGGTTTTGACGGTTAGATCAGGAGTATGTACTGTGACGTTTTCAAATTTTTGGTCATCTTTTAATATGCCAAAAAACTCTGTAATCAAGCAATCTTTTGGAAAGTTGTTGGGGTCAAAAAGTTTAGTAAAGTCTTCTTCCGCGCAAGTAACGTAGAATGATGCGTAGATGGGGTGCTTGGTTTTCATGCGAGTACAAATGACCGTAGTTAGGTCATTATCAGTTTCAATAAAATCTTTAAGTTCTTCATTTGTAACGCTTGTTGGTAGCCTAGATATAAAAAGTGCCTTTTTACGCGTCTTAGTAGCTCTGGTAATAGCTTTTATTGAATCTGTATCTTTCCCGCCGACAAACATTACTTTCTTGTCTCTTGGCTTCACTGTGGTATGTGGTGTATTTAATAAAGGTTGCCTAGTAGAAGAAAGCATAAAATATTTGTTGTTTGATGAGTTAGACTGTATATTTCCTAAATAAGGTGGCCTAGAATTCTTGGTGGCGGACTTTTTCACTATTTTCGAGTAAGTCGGCAATTGTTGTTTATTATTTACCTCGTTGAGACCATAGGAATCAACTGACGATTCAATGACGTCAGTAACATTATCTAGACGATTTTTTACAAGGCTATTGGTTTGAATATTTCCCGCTAGAGTATTATCACTATCTTCCCATGAAATAACATTTCCGGCGGATTTTTTCGAGAGATCTCCTCGGAGGTTATCTATGTCGATTTTTAAGTCAAAATTTTGCTTTTTGAGGTCTTCCACTAATGTGATTAGCCCTTTATTTTGTTCTTTAGAGTCATTAATGTCAGATTTAAGGGAATTTAACACAGCGGGAATCGAATTTAGGGTGTAGTGCATTATATCTAATATTCCACCCTTTTTGCGGGTGTCGTTATTCTTGTTAAAGAAGTCATTTAATAATTTCAAAAAATTAGAGCCACCACAAGAAGCTAATTGGCTTATATCTTCAGCTACACTCTCGTTATCTTCTATTTCGTTATCTTCTGATTCGAATTCATCATGACTAAGGGCCAAGGCTTGAATATCCTTTAGAAGCAGCCTACTTCTTCCAGGCGTGTTAATAAGCGAGTTGTCACTTTAATTCGATTTACAAATTGTACATTTAAATGTTGACTCACCATTAGCGTCGAAAAAGTGATTAAAATCGTTGTCCAAAATATTGTAGCACGCCGTATGTGAATTGGCACCACACACTTTGCACGGTAGAAATTTCTGTCTTCCGTAAATGCCGTAATCGCATGAATTACAAAGTCCACATGTACCGGCTTTTCCTTTTATTTTCTGTGGTTTTTGCGGTCTTAGTGTCTTCACATTCGTTTGAGAAGAAAGAGATGTCATATTAGTATTTTACCCGCTACTCGTTATTGCAACGGTAAGTCACCCTAAAAAAGGGAACTTTGAAGTTCGAGGAAAAAGCGCGGAGCGAAAAAACCATGCGACCGTTCACCGTGACAGCTCGTCAATATATATATATATATATATATATATATATATTTATATATATATATATTTATATATATATATATTTATATATATATATATATTTATATATATATATATTTATATATATATATATTTATATATATATATTTATATATATATTTATATATATATATATAAATTTATATATATATATATATATTTATATATATATATTTATATATATATATTTATATATATATATTTATATATATATATATTTATATATATATATATATTTATATAGAATAGAATAGAATAGAATTTTATTGTTCACCAACACAGTACAAGTTTTGCACCAACAAGTTGGTGAACGTGTATTCAGTCGCATAAAAGAAAAAATTACAAAACAATACAATATAGCGAAATAAATAGCACTGATATTGTCAAATTGGAATATCTATTGTGTCAAGGTTATATAAATAAGACTAAAATACCAAATATAGTATAACCCTTGCGAGTCCTTTTGCATCATAGTCCTTTTTATATAGTAAGGTTGACCGTCGAAATTGATATAAACAATAAACAATTTAAATATAAAGGGGACAGAACATTAAGTTTAAAATTAAATTAAATATAAAACAACTATTAATTATCGACAGTTTTAGAAAGGGCTATATGTTTATTACTAAGTTTAAGTTGGGAGAACAAGTTGACATTTGAACCATGGGTATTAAAGTTATTCATTATACGGTTGATAATTTTACTATTAAATTTAGAAGTGTAGAATAGATTATGCTGTCTGGAAGATCTTTTAGGACAATTAAAATTTATAAACTGTAATATTTCGGAACAATCTATTCTCTGATTTAAAATTCGGTGTAGAAATTTTATATCCATTTTTAATAGCATAGAAGATATAGTTTCAATTTGTAAGGTTTACAGGGGTTTTGTTGAAGGTTTTATAAAAATAAATAAATTTCTTTGTACAGAGTTTAGAAGTGATATAGTAGACGGGCATGCACAGATATAAATTAATGAACCATACAAAATTGTTGGGACTACTAAGCTTTTATATAATTTAAAAAAACATAGTGGATAATTTAATTGCTTAGAAGTGCGATAGGACGCGCATAATAGTTGGTTCCCTTTAATCTTGGATTGCCGGATTTGATTATTGAAAAGCAATTTACTGTCAAAGTGAATACCAAGATCTTTAACATTTGACTCTCTTTTCAGTGTTATACCATTTAGAGTATAAGGAAAAATTATTGGGTTTGTTTTTTGGGTGAAAGTGAGTACTACGGTTTTCTCTTCATTAATTGGTATATTGTTTTCGATACACCAAGAGTTTAAATTTAAGAGGTCATTCTGTTAAGCTAGACAATCGGAAATATATTTAATTTTGTTCGCCAATTTGTGGTCGTCAGCCAATTGAAAGACCTTGGAAAGCTTTATAAGGGGCGGTATATCAGAGGTATATACATTAAACAGTAGTGGACCTAACGAAGATCCCTGGGGAATACCACAGTTCACGCTATATGACACATCCGTAACCTCTCCATTAACTTTAATATAGTTTGTTCTATTAGTTAAATAATCGAGAAACCAATCTATTAGTGAGCCGGAGAGTCCATGTTTTTTTAGTTTATTTATTAGATGAGGGTGAGAAACCCTATCGAAGGCTTTCGATAAGTCTATGTAAATAGTATCCACTTGTCCGCGATTGTTTACCACCGGGTCAATATAGTTCACAAAAGAAACCAGATTAGTGTCGACGGCGCGACCTTTCACGAAACCGTGTTGTGTTTCGGGAATATGTATTTTGTACCAATTATAAAAATATTTTTGGGTAGTAAAATCAAACACCATAGCGCAAGCGTTTAGGACGGTAATGGGATGGTAATGGGACGGTAATGGGACGGTAATGGGACGGTAATTGCTCGGGTCTCCTCCGAAACCCTTTTTATAAATTGGGGAGATAATACCGATTTTCCAATCGTTGGGGAATATTCCATATTTTAAAGATATGTTAAAAATATACTTTAAAGGTGCTATGAGTAGGTCTTTACAGCCCTTGAGTAAAAAGTTCGGTATACCGTCGCTTCCTGACGTTGTCGTCGGCTTCAGTTTCCTTATAGCTTCGGGTATATCGTCCTCAGTAGTTACCAATTTAAAAAAATTGTTGATCAACGCGCTTTCTTGTTTGACCGTAACTGTAGGATCCGAATTGTCGCTAGCAACGTTAGAAAAATGAGTAGAGAATTCTTGCGCAATCGCTCTACTTTCGGTGATAAAATTGTTATTATTTACAAGAGTAATCGAAGTACGCTTTCCCTATTGTTTCTCGTTAACGAAGGACCAGAATTTTTTACTATCGCTACATATAGACGAGCTAATTGATTTCGTGTAAGCTGCCTTATCTCTTCTAAGCAAACTTTTAGTAAAGGTACGCTGAGCATTGTAGTTATCGTAATTTAATGGAGAAGGAATTCTCTTATATTTTCGATATAGATATTTCTTGCGTTTAAGCGCTTCCTGTGCTCAAGAGCAAACCAATTTGGATGCTTTGCTTTGTTACAGTAACTATTTCTCTTATTCTGAGGTCTCTTCGGTATAGCCAACTCCATAGCGTTCTTAATGCAATCGGTAAAATATTGTACGGCGGTATTGACGTCATCTATTTCGTAAAGCCTGGTCCAGTCGCAAGACTCGATATGACGATAGAGAGATAAAAAATCGCCTTCCTTATACAAATAGGTATTTTTCACGTTCCTTGTAATATATTCCAGCGAACCAAGATAAGTAACGGTGAAAGCAGGGTGGAACGGATCTATTTCGACCACTGGGGAGTGATTATTTACCATGACGTTTTGGCAGTTCGTAAGACACAAGTCTAAAGTATTACCTTGATGATTTGGGATATTATTCCTCTGAGAAAAATTGCACAAGTTTGCCAAATCGAAAATAATTTCACTTTTTTTTATTACGTAGTAAGAGCAGTTCGCAACATCCCAATTAGACCAAGATACTTTGGGAAGGTTGAAATCTCCAAGAAAGATTATATCTCCTTGGTAAGATAAAAGAGTGTCTTTAATAAGACTAAAGAGATGGGAGTATCGCTCGACCGACAATGAAGGCGGCAAATAAATATTACCAATTAATAATTTGCGTTTGTTTACAATGCTTGTATCTAGCCAGACAGCTTCAAAACCTAACTCCAGGTCTGGTCTACGAATACAGTGGATATCTTCCGATATCGCTATAAGCGCTCCGCCACCGTGAGTAACACGATCTGATCTATGGACATCATAGCTTAGGGGAAAAATCGCTGCTAGATCTATCAGGCAATAAAAAGGTTTCAGTCAAACAGTAAATTGGTAGATTGTCGGAAACAACGTTTTCAAAAATTTCGTCGGCCTTTGTCAATAGCCCCTGTACATTTTGATATAAAATTGTTAGAGTGTCGCTATTCATACTCCATTTGCATCAGAATTTTTCGAATCTTTAACGGCTAGTTCTTTAGATGCGTTAACATCAGTTGCATAGTCAAATTTCCGATCATTTTTTAAATCGCCAAAAAATTCGGTTATTAGACAATTAAGAGGGAAATTATCTTGGTTGATAAGTTTATCGAATTCGTCGCTGTTGCATGTAACATAAAAAGAGGAGTAGGCGGGGTATTTGGTTTTTAACCGTATACAGTTCACCGTTGTCATTTCGCTATCTGACTGAATATAGTTTTTTAAATCAACGTCAGTTATAGTAGGAGGTAATCTTGTAACGAAGAGGGCTTTTTTTCTCAATTTGGCTTGTTTTGGTTGCCTTTCAACTGCTTTTATAGCATCCGACGATTTCCCACCAGTCAAAAATATCTTTTTCCTCCCTTTTATTTCTACTGGTTGATCTTGCTTCGACTTTGGCTGTGAATGTCGCAGGAATCTCCGGCTAGAGGACTGCGCAGTGGTATTCTGAGATAAAGCGTTTGCAAACGAGCTTGATTTAGTATGACTCTTAACCTTGAAATTATTGTTGGTCCCTACATTAGGAAGCGTATCGATTTTAGCTAATTCGTCCACGTTCTCATCATTAAACATACTGACATTTATAGGTATATCACTTCCCCCTTGTTTAACAAGAGTAGCTACGTCACATTTTAAAGCAATATTTTGACGGCTTATTTCTTCGACTTGGGTTTTCAGTTCATTATTTTCAGTTTTATAATCACATAGTTCCATTTATATAGCTTTAAGCATATCAGTAATTGATTGGAGGGTAATGTACAACTTGTCAATGAGGCTATCGTTTGAGCGAACGTTACTATTAGGCATAAAAAATGAATTTAAGATATCAGGCAAATTTAAACAAGATGAGTGGTTCTGGGTAGACGACGCCTCATTTGCATATTCAGTATCCTCCACGTCTGAGCTGTCGTCGTAAGCCAAGGCTTTAATGTCTTTTAAGCGAAGCCTATTCATTCCGGGCGTATTTATGAGTGAATCGTCAGCCTTCTTTAATTTACAGAGGTCACACTTAAATATTGACTCACCGTTATCATTGAAATAAATCGTATAGTCATCGTTCAAAATATCGTAGCACGAAGCGTGAGAATGAAGTCCACATGCCTTGCAAGGCAAAAATTTTTGACTACCATAAACGCCGAAATCGCACTTGCTACACAAACCACAAGGGCCAGGAATTCCTTTAGCTTTCGGTTTCTTTTACCAATTCCTTAACTCTGGTGTGGGCAGATTTAGAACTCATAATTGTCAACGGCGTAGGCTTAGGCCTAAGCCTCTGTCGCTATATATATATATCTATAAATAAGAAACTGAACTAGAAAAAGTTATAAATGAAAGATATTAGCAATAATTTTAATCAAGACTGTGTTCAAGTTAAAAAAAAAGAAATTTTGGATGTAATTATAGTTTCTATTTTCACGATCAACAGATGACGTTATCTTCCTATAGAGAGAGCCTGAAGGTGCAAAGAGAGCCCTGTGGCTTAGAAAATATAGTCATGGGTTTTCCTCCAATAACAATACTAATATAAATAAACATGGCGTTTTAAGTCTCTTTTTTACTACCAACGCTTACTCGACTTGTGTGGAGCTTGAGATTTTAATTAGGCATGATATGTGTAATTCTATCATGGATTAATGAGGTTAATTATTTAATGATTCTACTTAAATTGAAAAGTTTATTGACTTATATAACATCAATTAAATTCATATAATTAGCTTACATAGAACGTTGCCAGCTCCTTTAACCACTTAATTTCTTTTATAATCATACAACATTTTTAATTTAACATCAAAAAATCAAATTAATTAGGTTATAACTCATTTCGATTACTAATGTGCAAAATAAATATGTACGTAGTTATTTTATCTTTGCAACAACGAAGCTGACGTCTATCGGATTGAAAATCAACGCCAGAAGCCTAAAATAAGCTTTTCATTTGAAAAATATTGTGCCGTATCAAGCAATGAAGGCTACCTCTCTTTCTAGATTTTGATCATACCACCCTATTAATTTATCCCTGGCTAACTACCCGAGATTTCAAAAATTGGTTTAAATATTTCGATTAGAATAGTAATAATTCAGAACTAAACACGCGTACTCATTTACAATTTAAAATTTTCTTAGTTTACTGTTACAGTTTTAAGGCTGAAATTTAAGGGAAGAGTTTATAATATATAAAAGGTGAGGAAAACCGATTTAAATTATTTTAAAAATATATTTCGCTTTTAAAAATTCCAAAAACAAGTCTTTCAACCTTAAACATTTTCAATATCTGCGCCTTCATAAATCTCAACTACTCCCCCTTTATTCAACCTTTCAATTGCTTTTTTTTAAATTCTTATTGGCCTGAAAGCCATATTTGTTTTTGATATAATTTTATATTTTTCTAAAAAATGCTATAATCCTATTTCATAGCTTTTTCAAACAATTTTGAAAAATGGCTGAGTAATGAAGTCGGTCTGTAAGTCGACATTTTTTAAATGTTTCTGGAAAAATACCCGTCTGGAAACTCAAGTAATAATATGAGTTAATGGTTTAGTTATAAAGGCATTAACTGCTTTTAATGTTTGAACGTTCAGTTCGCTGTCTCCCGACGAAGAATGTTTTAGGCTGTTTATGCAATTTAAGATTTCATTTTCACTCACTGGTTTAAGGTAGTCACTATTTGTTTTAGAATTTAGGGGTGCATCAAATGTAACAGAGTTTTGGTGTACTATTCTTTCTATAGTCTCGGCTATTTGGTCGCAAATTTCTGAGAAATACTCGTTTAAAGCATCCGACACTGCTTGAGGTTAACTTTTCGAATTCAGTAAATTGGTTTTTTATTTTTATCTCAAATTCATCACTGACTGTTTTACTTTTTTATCAGGACATATTTCTTTTATTACTTGGCATATTTTTAATGGGTCATTTTTGCGTTATCTATTTTAATTTTATAGAATTTATCTCTAGTCAAACGGAGGAGTTACAAATTGTAATATCGCATAAAAGGGTTCCTTTTTGGGCATTGTTTTAATTTATCTCGTTTTCGTATACTTATAATTAAACTATTAGTGATCCATTGTTTTAATGGTTTGGTTTAACTCCCTTTATTAATAATCACATTTGGTCTTATTTTGGCTAATCTAACATAAAATTTTTATGTATCAATAAAAAGATAAGTCTTGATTTTTATAATTTTAAGAGGGATATACGTTTTTGCCTTTTTAATATTTAAATTCAATAGTACCATTCGGTGATCAGTGAGACAGATATCGTTAATTAATGAGGAGGAATCATTATCAGCCTTAGACACGTTAGATTTAATGAAATAATGGTCTATACACGTATAAGTATTACTTGTAGAGCTTGTATAGTTAGACACATAAGACAAGAAGCCATTTGAATTAAACATTTCTAAATACTCCTCGTTAATTGAACCCACAACCGTATCCATGATATATTATGTTTATAGTTATAATTTTGTAACTCGGCTTCTAAATCAGTTATGAAATTATTGATATTAGAATTTGGGGATCTATAAATGGCTAAAATTCTACATTCTACAATATCGGGAGGGTAATTTTTATAGTTGCTTATTAATTTCTTCTTTAATGTACGCTACTATACCATCATTTTGATTGTAGAATGTAGTTGTTGGAATAGTTTTATAGCCCTTAATCTTATAGAGCTTATTTGGAACATTACTAAGCCAAAACTCGGGTAGAATTCATTTATATACACACAAAATTCATCAAAATTTTTTTCTTAACTTTTAATATTTTGCTGAATAATTTTCAACCCATTTTTCAAAAGAAATGTATTACAAGTATTTAGGTCATTAGCAGTTGAATTAGTATAACTTAAATTATGAAGGTTTAGTTCCATTTTTTTGTTAATAACATATAAAGTTAAATAAATAGAATAAATCAGTGCAAGTCGTTGTGGTTTTTAATACGGGATATTTTTGTACTTTCATCTTTGTGCATGAATATATCTCCTGCTGAGGCCCAGACATTCTTATGGCCATTAACTTTAGCATGTTGTTTGGTGTCGTATAACAATTTTTTATTGTAAGCTGTTAATTGATCAATTAAATAAACTGGGTTATTTGGGAGATTTATTTAGCAGAAAAACCCTCTTTCCTTTTTCCTTTATACACTTTCATCTAGGTTTTTTTAATTTTATCATTTGCGGACTCAAAAATTATTGTCGTTGGTATTATTTTACCTTGGCTTATTTTTATTTTCGGGAGTCTATAACAAACGATAATGTCGTCGGTATCGCATTCGTTTTTAGTTTCATCAATGCCTATAATTTCAAAGTTCCGACGCATCAAAAACCTATGAAGACTGAATTCTTGACTGTCTGGTTGTGATACGTGACGCTCAACAGTGATATGTTGAATAGTTAGTAATTCCTCCCGAAATGATGTCCATTTGCTTTCCAGACTGCTGCATGATACGGGTCCATCCCAATCCAGAGTTGCTGTAGGACTACGACAATAGGTGCTAAAATTCCTAGTGGGTCAACAACCTTTGCTGTGTCTGATAGAATAGTTCTCCTCGTCACAATTCTTCAAGACTTGTGTAGTGTTACCCTGAATATGAATTGATCTGCAGCTGGTTGCCAAGAGTCCCAATGTTTTAATTGCTTCATCGTTATCGATTCGAAGAGGACTTTGAATTTCCCTCAACTTGGAAGGTATCGAATGTAGGAAAACCGGGTTGTTTGCGGCCCACTTTCTCAACACAAATCCTCCATTTTTGTTAAGTTCATCAGCTCCGTTTAAATTTGGAATAGTTTTGACAGGGACTCCCCTTTAGTCATAAGATTGTCTACGTAGAAATCTTTGGCGAGTACCGAGAAAGCCATCGGAAAGTTTTCCTTTTCGTCGAGTGCTACTTCTTTGTGTACCTTAACTGCAAGGTATGGTGCTGATGCTGTACCATATGTCACAGTAAGCGGGCGGTAGTCTTCAATGGGTACCCGTTTATTTGGTGTCCAAACGATTCGTTGAAAATAGATATCTTCGCGATGTATCAAGAACTGTCTAAACATTTTTGCTACGTATGAAACCATCACGAAGGTGTGGAAACGATATCGTAAAATTTGGTTTACGAGATCAGCTTGGATCTTAGGGTTTAACCAGGAGAATGTCATTTAGTATTTAAAATGATGTAGAATAAATTATAGTACCTAACGTTATAGCTTTGTAAAGGACATTCGCCAAAACTGTTTTTTTTTAGAAAAACACCGTTAATTAACAAGCGTTGGTGACTGAGTAGTTAGAGTACATGTCCTGCACGAGGCAGACCGTGGATCGATTCCCGGTCGGCACCAAAAAATCGCAAATTGATAGTAAGACGAATACCGTGTACAATTGGTGGAAAACCTGCCATTGGACGTTGAGAGGTTGCATAAAACTCAGCACTCGGTCCGTCCCAAAGTTATTAAGAAGGAGAGAAAACGCCCATACAAACACAACAGATTCAACATCCACAACAATATGTTTGATCAAAGTCTATTTTGACTCGTTACCTTTATGGAGTATTCATCTTCACTCTCACTGAATGGTGGACTTATAGCTCAAATGTGTTCCGTGAATAATTTAGTGAATTTGTATTTCCAAAAGTACGATTTGCGTTGAATTCTCCGAAAGTTCAGGAAGTTTCGCTGTTTTTAAAGTTCATTTTGGACCTGTACATGTTTCAATTTAACTTTTTAAGTTTATTATTCATTACTCTCACTGAACGGTTCACCTAAAGCTTTATTTCATACTGTTATATGTTATATATTGAATTTGGAATTCCAAAAGTAAGATTTGCGTTGAATTCTCCGAAAGTTAGGGAAGGTTCGCTGTTTTTAAAGTTTTGGACCTGTACATGTTTCAATTTAACTTTTTAAGTTTATTATTCATTACTCTCACTGAACGGTTCTCCTAAAGCTTTATTTCATACTGTTATATTTTATATATTGAATTTGGAATTCCAAAAGTACGATTTGCGTTGAATTCTCCGAAAGTTAAGGAAGGTTCGCTGTTTTTAAAGTTCATTTTGGACCTGTACATGTTTCAATTTAACTTTTTAAGTTGATTATTAATTACTGTAACTGAACGGTTCGGCTAAAGCTTTATTTCTTACTGTTATATTTATATAGTGAATTTATTATTCCAAAACTAAGATTTGGAGTGGATTCTCTTTTTAATTTTATTATTCAATACTGTCACTGAACGGTTCGCTTAAAGCTTTATGGGGTAGATTTTAAAATGAAGCTTCGAGAAACAGCAATTTCTAGAGTAAATTTCCATCCGATAGTCTAAATTATTTACTTTTAAGGAAAAGTATTAAATGGCTAAGTTTTATTTTGTTTCTAAATTAAAAATTAATTTTATTGAACTTATACATTTTTATAGTTTAGTTCTAAGTTTTGTAATTTATATGTTAACTACTAATACTTTTCCATCTTTCGAAAACTTATCGTAAAAGTTTAATAACCTAATATAATAAATTAAATTTTTTAAATTTTAATACAGTGTTCGTGTTATTTCAATCAAATTGTACACTTGTTGCTAGATTTTTCCATTATCTTGTATTATTAACGTTTTAAAAGAAATTTTAACATAAAGTTTGGCTTTTTGTATATTTGTTCATAATACGATATCCAATGAACGTCCTAGTTTCATCCTTATTGAGCCATGATTGAACCAAATTAAAGGCCCAAAGACATATCTAGGTTTATAGAAAGACATCCAGGGGACGACCGCAGTCAGACGTCCGAAAACTCGTCCCCGGAATGTACTACGGCTCTAGACAAACCGGACATTTGGTCGTCCTTTAACGTCCAACCGACGTCAACCCCGGATTTTGGGATGTCTTACGGACTAAGGCAAGATCCGAGTGTGACGTCGATCGGATGTCCAAAGGAAGTTTTTGTGTTTGCTGGGATAGGGTATTATTCTTTGGGAACCAAATCCCTCTGGACGAGACAATGAAAGCCCATGTAGTTACTTTCTTGTTAGGAAAAGCTAATTAATTTTTCTATTAACTTTGCGCGAGACTAGATTTGGACTTTGTGGTCTTACGCAGCAACTAATGACCTCGGGTTCTCCCAGGGGACAGCAACATCGCAAATCACAACATAATCAGTCTTCGAAGATTAAATCTGGCTTGTATAGCCTACCATCGCGGTCCGTGATCCACGGTTCCACCATTGCTTTTGTCTGCTTATACCCTTTAGTTGTGACCAATAGGTCGACTACCTTATGGCGTTTAATTATAGCAGCTTTAGCAATGGTACAATCATTTAAAATATGGGATAGAAACTCAATTCTGTTTGGACAGAAGTGGCAGTGGCGGTCCACTCTGTAACTAGGGGCACCTTTGAAAGGCAGCAAGTTCAGACGGGTCTTGATCTTCCGAATTAATTATCTTGAATTAATTGATTAATCAAGGTTTGTAAACATACCGTTAGATTTGTTTCAATTATTGCCTTAATCCAGTCCTGCACCATACGCGGTATTTAATAATCATTCGCTCCAGTAAAATTTGACCGCCGACTTAGTCCATTCGATTAGACCTAATATGTTTTAGTATTGATTTATCAATTTAGAAAAGTATGGCGTGGTAATAACCTCAAGGATTACTGGATCAGAATTTGTGTCTATCAATGCCATAGACTGGTATATTAGTTCGGAAGGAAATCAGACCAAGTCCGCCATCCGGGGCTGGTGCATAAAATAAGGTCATTTCAACACACGCCTAGTAACGCCTTTAATTTTATTATCCTGAGTAGTTAAGTCCCAGAAGGAAGAGGTTAGTACGGCGTGCCAATTTCCCCGAAAGGAAAGGTTGGTCACGTTTTATCGTAATTAACATTCAACCGTTAGGTCTTTGCTTCGTAGGGAACATTAGCCCGTAGAACCCAATCATATATTCTAGGTAAAAAAACGTATTTAGGTAATTTAGTAGTACCACAAAGAATTTTGTGGGAAATGAAATTTAATTTAAATTAATTTTGTTTTATATCTTCCATAATTTTTTAAACAAGCCAATTTTTTACAGAGTTAAAAAAATTAATCTATGAATTTTAATTTAGGTGTATCCATCTAGCATTGTGTAGATAATTTTGGGAATTATATTTACAGTAATAAAGTATGGTAAATGTTTAAATAATTGGCATAAAAATAAACATTCTGAGCATTCAAACTTAATCCTCTATATAAAGGCGTCTTAATTATTCAAAAGCTTAACAAGTGAGTAGACTGAAATTATTTTTATTTAAGGATCAGTTATCATCAGTACTGAACGAGTCATACAGCCAGCATAGGGCTGGAGACCCACCATTCAAGTACTGTTGATTAATGTTTGCCTTTGTTTCTTTAAATTACACTTTGCCTCGGTGAATAAAAATAACAAATGGTTGGTTTTTAATTTGAAAGCTCGGCAGAGTTGAAAACTCTTGATACATGATTGAGATAAAAGTAAACGATGAAAAGCTCTTCACAAAGTATGCTATTCTTCCCCATAAACACTCAAAGGTCTGTGTTTTACTGAAAGTTTTACCAGAATTAGCATATTTCTTTTTCTAACTAAAACCAGTTGAATACCTTTTATCTTGTTATCTAAGAACTTAATTTGACCAAACCAATGTTAAGTAAAATATTTAACATAACATTCAATATGTTTAATATATTAAATTACATTCAATAATATAAAAACTTCTGTTCAAAATATTTAAAATGAAACCTATTAGTTTTAGGAAAAATATGCCCTGTGAGGCAGAACAAAGGGACAGCTATTAAATAAAAAATGCTTTATTCAAAGCAGTTGGAAGGTTGATTTAAGGGGTAGTTGGGATCTATGAAGGCACAGATATTGGGAATGTTTCAGAATTAAAGAGATATTTTCTTGAAATTATTTTAAAAAGCAAAGTACAGGGTGTCTCAATTTGCTCGATCAGGCCATTTTCCTCAAAATGTAATTATTCTAGGCTTCTGAAAATTTCAGGGTTTATTTGCTAGGTATGAAAGGCTTGGGTTACTTAATTTCAGAAAAATCGAATTATTTTGTGCCGTTTGGGAAAATTTATTTTTTTCACCGGTAGGTGTCACGCAAAATGTTTCAATAGAAAACTTGTAGGGTATAGTCGAAAGTGTAAAAATAATTTTGGTTCGGTTGAAAAAGACCTATTTTTCACTGAGTTTGGAGGTCTGGGGAAAAACAAGGTGTACTGGCAGGCAATAGCCTTTAACGAATTGTAGGTTTCAATTATAAGATTTCGAAAAATAAACAAATACTAATTAGCCCAAGTGACAAATGTTTTTTAATGACTTCTACAAAATGTTTTCAAAAATGCCACCTTCTGATGCAATGCACAAATATGCACGATGTTGCACATTGCGAAATGCTCCCCGAACCATTTCTGGAGTCACCCGGAGACATTCTTCGATGATTCTTTGACGTAAATCTTCAACGCTCGTCACAGGTGTTTGGTATACTAAGTCCTTTACGAATCGCAAAAGAAAAAAGTCGAGAGGTGTTAGATCAGGGGATCTTGCAGGCCAACGAACAGGACCAGTTCTTCCGATCCATCTTCCAGGAAACTCGTCGGTTAGATATGCAACCACGTCACGATAATTGTGAGGTGGCGCCCCATCTTGCTGGAACCAGATGCGTCTGTACTCGGCCAGAGAAATGTCGTCCAACACGTTGGATATTTCATTTTGAAGGAGCTCCAAGTAGTTTTGACCGTTCAGACTATTTGGCAGGAAGAACGGGCCAATAATTCTGTCACCTAACAGACCAGCCCACAAATTTAAGTGAAACTTTACTTGGTGGCGGTGAGGAAATCCCCAGTGTGGATTCTCGTAGTCCCACATATGTTGGTTTTGACAGTTGAAAGGCCCATCTCTTCCGAATGAACATTCGTCGGACATCAGTAGTTGATCGTGAAAATCCTGGTGTGCGTCAGCCATGAGACAAAACCAATTGCAGAAGTTGAGTCGGCGTTGTCTATCACCGTCATGCAGTCCTTGGTGAAGTGTCGCTCGATAAGGATGAAAATGGTGTCTTTTGAGTGTTCTCCAAACGTAGGTTCGATCCAACCCTAAGTCAAAGCTGGCAGTCCTGACGCCCGCTCGAGGATAGGCGACGAAGTAGGCAAGTATGGTATTTTCCATGTCGATGTCCTGGAGACCACGACCCCGAAAACTCGGATTGATATTACCCCAGTTGTCAAAGTCGCGGACCACTCTAAGAACCGTTGTATGACTTGGTCTGCAATTGGGAAATCTTCGTCTAAATAACTGACTTACTAGAGTAGCATTACGACGACCTTCTCCGTAAAATAATTCTAGCATGTGGGCGCGCTGATCTCGAGTGTAAAAAGGCATACTGGACAACAATCGGCCAAGCTGAGATAATGTTCAACTTTGAAATGTAAACGCTTTAAATACTACTCGGACAATTGACATTTCACTTTAAAAAACAAAAATTAAAAATAAACGTAATTTTTGGTCTACAAATCTTTGTTTGATGATCTTACTCGTAAACACGTCAAGATGGATAACGTGGTCTTTGTCTACTTTGTCTAATTAGGTGTTGAACGTAATAATTCTCTTTAACAATAACTTTTTGCAGATCTGATTATTAACTACATAGCTGACAGCATAAGTTCCCTAAAATAAATGTACATATGTGTTGTGATTATGTACGATTGTTTACGTTGAAGGCTATTCCCTGCTAGTACAACTTGTTTTGTCCCCCGTACTCCAAACTCAGTGAAAAATAGGTCTTTTTCAACCGAACCAAAATTATTTTTACACTTTCGACTATGCCCTACAATTTTTCTATTGAAACATTTTGCATGACACCTACCGGTGACAAAATAAATATACCAAAACGGCACACAATCTTTCGATTTAGAGTTTTTTAAAGTCTTTTTGCCCCGCTTTATACGTGGGGGATAGGCAGCGGTGGGGGCTCATCGGTGGCGATTGTTCCGCCGTCGGCGGGATGACGTCCACATCGTCGTCGTCGACGTCTTCCCGACTTTTTTCTACCTCCGCTGTGGCGCTGCTGCTGCTGCTGCTGGTGGTGGTGGTGGCGGCGGCGCTGGTGGTGGCGGCAAGTGCGGGACTAGCATTTGGCGAAAATGGGTCGAAAGAGACGAGCACGTCCACCCCTCCAGCCACCCTCGTCCGCCGGCCCTCAATGGGTCGGAGTGTGCAATAACTGGTGGCTTTACCGGGGAGTCGGGGTCTGGCTCTTGTAACCCGTAAGGGCGGTGGCGCACTGGGAGATGTTAGCTCCGTCCAAAGGGTCCTATCTCCAATCTCTGACTTCGGTAAGGTGTGGGCTGGATACTGGGCTTCGGCCCAGGCTAATGGAGAGGGGCCGGGAAAACTGGCCACCTTGGCGGATTGGGTTGCCTGCTGTGGGGCGGCGGGCCTCCGTACGAGGGCATGGCGGTCCCATCTCCCGGCCTTTTGGATCACACCGGGATCTCCGGTGCCAGCTGTGCCGGGTTATGCGGACTGCTGTGTGCCTGTCATTCCCCTTTAGGCGCTCTCTCCAAAGGGCTTGGCTCCCTGCCTCTATAGGTGGGGTGTCGGCCGGAGTTGCTAGAGCATCCGTTATCTATCCCACTGCTGTGTGCGAAGTGGTAGGCTGGTCGTCCCATTGTTGCACCTTTTGCTGGTATTAAGCGGGGCAAAAAACTTTTAAAAAACTCTAAAAACTTTATTAATAATTATTATTATTTTCATCATCATAAATTTTTTTTTGTTTTTTCCCTCTCTCTTTTTGGTGTTTTTGCGCGAAACTTGGCCCGCGAACAGAAAACACTTTTTGTGTTTTTTTTTGATTTTTTAGGGCTTGCGCTCTCCATTTTTTATTTTGTTGGATTTTGGTGGCGCAATAAAAACCGTCATTTTGGAAAAACATTGTTATTCGTAATTCGTCGTCGAAACAGTCCTGGGGCGAGCAAATATTTATTTTGCGCGGGGGTTTTGTTTTTGGTCACGTTGGACCGTGGATGTTTCTGAGCCTTGTTCTCTCTCTCTTTTGCTGTCTTGGTCGCTCTTTAGTTCTATTCTCGCCGCTCCCGCCGTTTACATGCGCTTGCACTCCCGAGTCGTTTAGTCGCGCTCTTTTAGTACCGCCGTTTACGCGCGCTTGTACTCACGAGACGTTTAACACCTTAAATGGCTTGTTTCTTGCAATATCTCAGTCCCTTAATTGGGCTTATTACCTCTAGTATTTTCCCCCACCCTAAACCCCAACTTTCCCACCTTGGTCCCGAAAGTATCTTTGATAGACCTTAAATGGCTTGTCTTAAGAGGGTTTTAACACCTTAAATGGCTCGGTTCTCGGTGATATTGGCCCTTTTTTGGGCTAATTACCTCTAGTATATTCCCCCACCCTAAACCCCAACTTTCCCACCTTAGTCCCGAAAGTAACTATGTTGGAATCAAACTATTTCGGAACAAACTATGTTGGAATAAAAATTTGTTGCTAATATTGCGTCGCATGTAATTACCCACGGCCGTTGCTTCCCTAATCCTAACCTAACCTAACCTGGTTGTTATTGTTGCCGCGGGCGTGCCAGCAGCTCCACCACATTCCTCCCTTTGGACCATCCGTGGTACGTTTTTGCTCTCGCTAACTTGGGGTTTTGCGGGGGGGGGGTTTCGTGTTCATCAACCCGTTTTTAATTTTGTCTCTGCCGTCTCGCAGCTTCGACCTCAACCTGGGTACAGGCTTAGCGCCGGCCGGCATCCTCGACACCTCTTTACCTTCCGCTTCTCCTGCCACCCGCCGTCAATCCTGTTGCCGTTTCTCCTGATCCAGCGGCGCACCTTTTCGACGATTTGTTGGGACGACGACTGTTGCTTTTCACCACCGCCGCCTCAAGAATTTAGAGGATGATGATTATGAACTTAATAAGAATTTAGAGGATAACGATTGACGACGGGAGGACATTGATGATAACGCGAAATATTTTATATATTAACGTAACTCGTACAGTCTCGCACGTATGCCAAATATAGAGTTATAAGCGTAACTCGTCTCTTTGCCAAGAAACAGCGCTCACGGCCGAAAACCTGTAACGTCGGGGGTTGCGGGAACGCCTGAGAGCGGGGAATAACGAGATTAGGAGAGGATTTACCATAAGCCAGAATCCCCCAGGAGAGGATTTACCGTTAGGCGCAAGAAACCCCAGAAGAGATGCGGACGCAGATAAAAAACAAAATATATGTTACACGAAATTTATCAAGACGACGTTATTAATACGGACATTGATCAGTCGTGCCAAAAAAAACCATCAATCATCTGGGAAAAGGGGCGGAGACATCTCCGGGTCGGCGGAAACGACGACGACGGCAGGCGGAGCAACGGGATCGTCGGCGACATATTATTATTTATTTATATTCCCCCGTTCCGCTAGGCACTACGGGGGATTTTACTTAATTATACAAATTATTTTGTAAAGATAGAGATGTAAGAAATGTCAGAAAAGTCCCACTTTTTTGTCTTCATATAGTTAAAACCTTAACAGGGCAAGCCTCGACAAGACTTTTAAAAGCCCGATGAAAGGGAAAAAGAAAGGCGATAAAACGGACAAGGTGTAGAATTAAAAGACAATAAAAATCAGCCATCAACCAGGACATAAGTCTCCGAAGTGACTGATTATGAAACGCATTAGTTTATCGAAAACAATCATCTTGTCTATGAGTTCCATATCTCCGAAGTTGGCTCTAGGGACCAGATGGAGAGTGAGAGGACAATTAACTAAGAAGTGCTCAGAATCACCTGTGTCTGACCCACAAACACAGGCAGGACTGAGCACATGACCTAAACTATGCAGGTAGCTAGGGAACTTACCGTGACCACTGAGAACCTGCGTTGAGAAGTGGTTAGGGTTGACCCTATCGTCGCCTACCCTAGAAATGAAATTCCTAGTAATAATACACTTAGTGCTGTCGCTCCAACTGCTCTGTCAATACCTCTTGGTAATGCCCCTTAAAATAATTTTAATACTACCCTTTTCGGGTTTATTCGAGTGGACCACCTGATTTAGTAATGCACCCTTGGCTAAAGCATCCGCTCTCTCGTTACCCAAAATACCACTGTGTGCTTTAACCCAGTTAAGGGTGATTTTGGCACCATGATTAAGAATCAAATCCCTTTTGTTTGCACACATACCATTAGGGTTGGAAGAATTTCCAATGGCCCGTAGAGAAGATAGACTATCAGAAAAGATAACTACCTCTTCATCATGGGGTCGCTCCCTAGCGAACCACTGAATGCTCTCCAAAATGGAGTAAAGTTCAATATAGAAGATACTAGGTTTATAACAAGTGTCTAGACGAAAAGTCTTCGACACCAGTTCCAAACCATTAAAGAAGCCAACGAATGCCGCTGCTGTGGCATTTTCCGATAGCGAACCATCGGAAAAGATATCTAAGCCTGCATTAGTGGGAATAGCGTCTCCATGTGAAATCTCTACACGAGAGGCCGGATGGCGAAGCCAAGGGTCATTCGGGTAAAGAAAATTTCCACCTACCACATCGTAATCACAGTGTTTAGCTGCCATCTGTTGGTGAAAAGACCTAAAGATGGTTGCTTCCTCACTTACAATGTATTCTATCGGGGTTAAGTTGGTAATTACCAATAACGCATCAGTAGAGATAGTACGATAAACACAGCAGACTCTTAGAGCTGCTATTCGTTGGATTGACCTGAGCTTTCGAATCATTAATGAATTATCCGTCTCGCGCCAGCACCGTAGGTGACAATACGCTCAATACAACCTTTATATACCACCCTCAAGGCTCTATAATCCAGACCCCACTCGACCTTAGCAAAGCAGGCAATGAACTGAACGAGACGAGTGACCTTATTCTTAACCTCCTCCAAGTGAGGCAAGAAACACAAAGTTTGATCCAAGGTAACGCCCAGGACTCTAACAGTCTTGACATTAAGGATCCTCTCGTTGTTGAGAGAAAAAATTGGAAGCCGATTCATCACCTTTGATTTAGCAAAGGTGATTGCAACGGTCTTCTTTGCACAAAACTTCAACTTGTAAAGTGTACTCCAACTATTGAGAGTATCCAGAACTTCGTTACCAAGGACCTTAAGACCCCGTCTCGAAGAACTCCAGACCATCGCCTGTAGGTCATCTGCAAAGGCCTGGATAGCACTCGCAGTCGGGTAAACCCGACTCAGAGCACCATCCATCACTATATTAAAAAGTAGAGGTCCGCTACAGGAACCCTGTGGGCACCCCTTGGTGAGTGACTTACGAAGAACACTACCGCCTATATCAATGGAAGCTACTCTGTTGCTGAGAAAACTCTTGTACAAATAGTACAAGTTTCTAGGACAAGCAACCTGCTGAAGTCTCGACAGAACACCGGGTACCCAGACATTGTCAAAGGCCCCTTCTATGTCAAGGGAGATAAGACTGGTGTGCAGACCACTCTCTTTATTATGCCTAACGTTCTCGACGATGTTATATAAAGCATGCGTCGTAGAGCGGGCACGTTTAAACCCATATTGGGCTGGGTTCATAAGACCTCTATTATAAAGAGAGTAGTACAGTATTCTTGATAAAAGCTTATCAAGAACCTTGCCCACTACTGATAGTAGAGATATCGGACGGTATGATCTAGCATTCCGCCTATCTCTCCCTTCCTTATATATCAATGCAATCCTAGCCACCTTCCAAATTTTTGGGAAGTGACCAAGAGTCACACATGCATTGTAGAGGCGCACGAAAACCAAGGGACAGACCAAGAACATAATCTTAAAAAATTCGATAGTGATGCCATCGAAACCCGGAGCTTTGCCCCTTTTGAAGGAATCGATGACATCTAGTACTTCCTCTTCTTTAAACTCTACATCGTCCGACTCGATGTAAGGAGTTTGGACTGACTCTCGGATTCCCTTGTGTACTTCAAGGTCATCCTCCTGCGAGTCGTCCTTAAAAAGATAATTAAGAATAGTTTCATATGTTTCGGTGAGTCCCTCTGTCAGCGTGCCATCCTCTCTTTCCACAGTGGAGACATCATTTTTACGTTTGGCCTTGCCAGTTGCCAATTTATAAGGAAGATAATAGGGATCTTCCCGAGACACAGAAGAGCAAAAGTTCCGCCAAGACTCCAACTTAGAGGAACTGATAAGGCACCTGTACTCTCGCTGAAGAGCCAAGTAGACTTGTTTGTAGCGTTCCCTCACCAAGGGATCCATAGCCACCTGCATACGTTTTCGCGCAGTACGTACTAATTTTCGCGTATTACCAAGACCTTCGATCCACCAGGGAGCCGAGTTATACGTCTTAGCAGCAGCATTACGTTTTAAGCTAAGCTTACTAGCATCGTGAAAAATGTCCTCAATAGAGGATGCTACACTATCAATCTGATCCCTAGAGTCAAGTGCTACCCTACTTAGAGCACCAGAGGCAAATTAATCCGGTCGCGAAAGCGGTCCAGATCCAGATCTCTCAAATTAACGGGTCTATTATTCTGGATGATTCTTCCCAAAGTAATGTTAAATAGAATGTAATTATGTCGATTTGGTTAGTCCAACCCTATGCATTAAAATATCTGATAAGAAGAATTTAAAACCACTTTTGCATAGTAAAAACCGTATTTATATTACAATAAACATAAAATAAAATGTTTATTCTAAAATAAATACCGTTTTTACTGTGCAAAAATGGTTTTAATTCTTCTAATCAGAATGTAATTATGATCACTGTTCGTAATATCATCAGAGACATACCAATAAGTGATCACATCAAAAACATTCATGGAAGAGTGCGTAAGATCGATCCAACTAGATCCATTGGAACTAGAGAAAGTAGGATCTGAACCCGGATCATTCAACAGGACCAGATCAAGAGACTCCACAAAATCAACACAGGCAGCACCTCTAGGACAATTATCCCTCGAGCCCCAGAGAGTATGGTGAGAATTGAAATCACCGCCAATTATCATTTTACGGCCTGATAATTTATTAATTTGCGTGGAGATACTATTTAAGTGCTCATCCAAGACCTCCGCCGGAGGAGGAGGTATATAGATGGAGAACACTACGAATGAAAAATCTCCCGCCTTAAAACCAACGACTGTTAAATAATCCTCGTTGAAAAGGCTTATGACCTGAAACTTCGCATTAAAGATGACAACTGCGGTTTTCGGGTTCACGTCAGAGCAAACCACCCTGGAAGAGAGCGGTAAACCAGAAAACCGCTTGTCCACCACATGAGGCTCCTGAAAAAGTGCGATATCGATGTTGTCTTCTTAACAGGACTGCCTTAGGGTTGAGGTTGCGACCTTCCCTTTGCCTAGATTAATCTGGATAAATTTAATTTTACTTTCCATTAGGCTTGATACTGAAGTCAGTGCTCGATCGCAAATATTGCAGCTCCCTCATGTAAAGTGGACAAAGGTTGAAATTTGTCTTCTTATCCCTATTGCTTCGGACACAATTTACACACCCTCTAATGGCATTGTCACAGTCAGTGAAATTGTTCTTCTGACCCACAAAGAGAACAAATTTGCTTAGCGACTTGATCGCAATTTGCCATTACGTGTCATATATTCATACAATTGAAGCATCTAGGGATAAAAAGATACTCCCTCCAACTGTGAATTTGCCATCCAATACGAAGTTTCTTTTTACCTTGTTTGAGATTATTAAAGACGGCATTAGGGATCTCAAGAACCCAATTTTTGCCAGCTTCCCTTTCTGCCATCTTTTTAGTGTTAAAACAAAATTTGGCAGCGATTTCATTCTCCTCACACTCAGGACGATTGCATTCAATTAACTTGCGAACGAGATCCTCCTTAGAGGTCTCGGAATCCACACCAAAAACAATGATCCGTGGTCTACCAAGCGACAAAGAATCATCGAAGCATGCCGCCGGGTGACACCAGAAATGGTTCGGGGAGCATTTCGCAATATGCAACATCGTGCATAATTGTGCATAGAATCAGAAGGTGGCATTTTTGAAAACATTTTGTAGAAGTCATTAAAAAACATTTGTCGCTTGGGCTAATTATTATATGTTTATTTTTCGAAATCTTATAACTGAAATGCATGTTACCTACAATTCGTTAAAGGCTATTGCCTGCTAGTACAACTTGTTTTTCCCCCGATCTCCAAACTCAGTGAAAAATAGGTCTTTTTCAACCGAACCAAAATTATTTTTACACTTTCGACTATGCCCTACAACTTTTCTATTGAAACATTTTGATTGACACCTACCGGTGAAAAAATAAATTTTCCAAAACGGCACAAAATCGTTCGATTTTTCTGAAATTTAGTAACCAAAGCCTTCCATACCTAACAAATAAACCCTGAAATTTTCAGAACCCTTGCATAAATACATTGTGACAAAAATGGCCTGATCGAGCTTATTGAGACACCCTGTATAGGGCTTATTTTTTCCCTTTTTTGGTGTGCGTTCCTGATGAGGAACTCTGAGATCTTTTCCGGCGGCTTTGTAGAACATTACGCGCCGTGGTTAATGAATATTCATGTCATTTTTGCAGTTCTGGTAACGTCGCGAGTATATCCTGAGCCCGTCGGCAAAAAATCTTCTATTTCTGAGTCGGACATGCTGAAAAAGTTCCACGGTTCCTTTCGCTCGTAGATCGGGCATTCTTTAACGGGGTGTTGCGAATTTGGAGAAGACTTCGAGTCAGGTTCATGACGAGGCGGAGTTTTCATTACCGAGGCGTAGCTCCCGCAAATTTTTGGTGATTCCAGAGTCTTGTGGGAAGATCCAGACAAAGAGAGGCCCCAGCCATCTTCGCCCTCAACGAAGTTTCATGCTTCTTGTTCTTCTTCGTCCGTTTTTTCGAGATTGTCACTTGCGTCAGTGACCGCTGACATATCCGTTACTTCTGGTGTTACAACACTTCCTGGGTTGTCCGAGCTTTTGGGTGCCGGGATCTGGTCTTGAATATCCGTGCCTTGTTTTTCTTTTTCGGGCAATCCCAAACCTGATGACTGTCTTTACGAGAGTAAAAACACATGCGCTGAACCCCTTGGTATACGATTTGAATGCGATGACCGCTAATTGTCATCAGATTGGGGATCGGGCTCTTGATCTTGACTTCAAGGCGTCGGTTCCCATTCCGGATGTCTTGAAGTGGGCCCTTCTGGAACGTTTCGCACGACTCCGAGAGCACCTCACAATAATTCTTCAACGAAGATTTCAAAAATGGTAACTCCCACCAACATGGAGCATCTTTGATTGTGATCTGAGTGACCGGATCGGCCACTCCTATGATATCCAAGTGTTTATCACCGACAATGATGCCAGCATCGACGGCCTTCTGGTAGCAGACGGCATCTTTGAATGTTATTTGACATTCGGACTTGGCGAGCATCTGGAAAACGGTGATGCTCTTAGGGCCAATGCAGTCGAAAAGAGCAATTGCCAAGTCTTCTACATTGACCCCGTCGAATTTTATTCTTGCAGTGGCCTTTTTCGAGGTCAACGGCAAGGACTGCGAAGTGGATGGCTTCGACGTCACGGCAGGCATGGCGACGATGGTGGCGACCGCCGAAGCGGAGACCGGAACTCAGGAACCGCTGAGGATCGACAGACGGCAACTGGAAGGCAGGAACAGCAACTGGAACTGGCACTGGACTGGCAAAACGAACGGCAACTTCTGGCGAGGCAGGGTGGAAAGCAAAACGAGCAGGAACACTCGCCTTTAAGGCGTAGAAAACACTTCTCGCCCCTCGACTAAGATATTGGTATAATTCTGCAGAACAGATATTACACGTTGATCTTAGCCAAAAGGCGGAGAAGCGATAACCGGCAAAGGGGCCGTTGATGGTTGAAATCGTAAAGGAGTGAGATCGACCATTCTTTATATTTCATAATTACGTCTAAGCTGATTGTTCGTGGCTGGAGATGACAGCGTGTGTAACCTTCACGACTGACTGAAGAGAGCAACTTCTTGATTACAAACAAACAGATCCACGGCCATCCAGAGTTGTCAGCCGTCAACGGTAATATCAAGCTGAAAACATTGGTTCTCGACCCATAAGCGAAGGTTAGCAGCGTCGATTGCGGTCATTTTTTTGGAGGGAGACCACCGGGGAACACGGCGTGCCGGAGAATGCTCTCTGTCTCTCATTAACGCGGTATTTGAGACTTTAAAAAAAAATTATTTTTAATTATTTTCTTGTCCACCACATGAGGCTCCTGAAAAAGTGCGATATCGATGTTGTCTTCTTAACAGGACTGCCTTAGGGTTGAGGTTGCGACCTTCCCTTTGCCTAGATTAATCTGGATAAATTTAATTTTACTTTCCATTAGGCTTGATACTGAAGTCAGTGCTCGATCGCAAATATTGCAGCTCCCTCATGTAAAGTGGACAAAGGTTGAAATTTGTCTTCTTATCCCTATTGCTTCGGACACAATTTACACACCCTCTAATGGCATTGTCACAGTCAGTGAAATTATGTTCTTCTGACCCACAAAGAGAACAAATTTGCTTAGCGACTTGATCGCAATTTGCCATTACGTGTCATATATTCATACAATTGAAGCATCTAGGGATAAAAAGATACTCCCTCCAACTGTGAATTTGCCATCCAATACGAAGTTTCTTTTTACCTTGTTTGAGATTATTAAAGACGGCATTAGGGATCTCAAGAACCCAATTTTTGCCAGCTTCCCTTTCTGCCATCTTTTTAGTGTTAAAACAAAATTTGGCAGCGATTTCATTCTCCTCACACTCAGGACGATTGCATTCAATTAACTTGCGAACGAGATCCTCCTTAGAGGTCTCGGAATCCACACCAAAAACAATGATCCGTGGTCTACCAAGCGACAAAGAATCATCGAAGCATGCCGCCGGGTGACACCAGAAATGGTTCGGGGAGCATTTCGCAATATGCAACATCGTGCATAATTGTGCATAGAATCAGAAGGTGGCATTTTTGAAAACATTTTGTAGAAGTCATTAAAAAACATTTGTCGCTTGGGCTAATTATTATATGTTTATTTTTCGAAATCTTATAACTGAAATGCATGTTACCTACAATTCGTTAAAGGCTATTGCCTGCTAGTACAACTTGTTTTTCCCCCGATCTCCAAACTCAGTGAAAAATAGGTCTTTTTCAACCGAACCAAAATTATTTTTACACTTTCGACTATGCCCTACAACTTTTCTATTGAAACATTTTGATTGACACCTACCGGTGAAAAAATAAATTTTCCAAAACGGCACAAAATCGTTCGATTTTTCTGAAATTTAGTAACCAAAGCCTTCCATACCTAACAAATAAACCCTGAAATTTTCAGAACCCTTGCATAAATACATTGTGACAAAAATGGCCTGATCGAGCTTATTGAGACACCCTGTATAGGGCTTATTTTTTCCCTTTTTTGGTGTGCGTTCCTGATGAGGAACTCTGAGATCTTTTCCGGCGGCTTTGTAGAACATTACGCGCCGTGGTTAATGAATATTCATGTCATTTTTGCAGTTCTGGTAACGTCGCGAGTATATCCTGAGCCCGTCGGCAAAAAATCTTCTATTTCTGAGTCGGACATGCTGAAAAAGTTCCACGGTTCCTTTCGCTCGTAGATCGGGCATTCTTTAACGGGGTGTTGCGAATTTGGAGAAGACTTCGAGTCAGGTTCATGACGAGGCGGAGTTTTCATTACCGAGGCGTAGCTCCCGCAAATTTTTGGTGATTCCAGAGTCTTGTGGGAAGATCCAGACAAAGAGAGGCCCCAGCCATCTTCGCCCTCAACGAAGTTTCATGCTTCTTGTTCTTCTTCGTCCGTTTTTTCGAGATTGTCACTTGCGTCAGTGACCGCTGACATATCCGTTACTTCTGGTGTTACAACACTTCCTGGGTTGTCCGAGCTTTTGGGTGCCGGGATCTGGTCTTGAATATCCGTGCCTTGTTTTTCTTTTTCGGGCAATCCCAAACCTGATGACTGTCTTTACGAGAGTAAAAACACATGCGCTGAACCCCTTGGTATACGATTTGAATGCGATGACCGCTAATTGTCATCAGATTGGGGATCGGGCTCTTGATCTTGACTTCAAGGCGTCGGTTCCCATTCCGGATGTCTTGAAGTGGGCCCTTCTGGAACGTTTCGCACGACTCCGAGAGCACCTCACAATAATTCTTCAACGAAGATTTCAAAAATGGTAACTCCCACCAACATGGAGCATCTTTGATTGTGATCTGAGTGACCGGATCGGCCACTCCTATGATATCCAAGTGTTTATCACCGACAATGATGCCAGCATCGACGGCCTTCTGGTAGCAGACGGCATCTTTGAATGTTATTTGACATTCGGACTTGGCGAGCATCTGGAAAACGGTGATGCTCTTAGGGCCAATGCAGTCGAAAAGAGCAATTGCCAAGTCTTCTACATTGACCCCGTCGAATTTTATTCTTGCAGTGGCCTTTTTCGAGGTCAACGGCAAGGACTGCGAAGTGGATGGCTTCGACGTCACGGCAGGCATGGCGACGATGGTGGCGACCGCCGAAGCGGAGACCGGAACTCAGGAACCGCTGAGGATCGACAGACGGCAACTGGAACTGGCACTGGACTGGCAAAACGAACGGCAACTTCTGGCGAGGCAGGGTGGAAAGCAAAACGAGCAGGAACACTCGCCTTTAAGGCGTAGAAAACACTTCTCGCCCCTCGACTAAGATATTGGTATAATTCTGCAGAACAGATATTACACGTTGATCTTAGCCAAAAGGCGGAGAAGCGATAACCGGCAAAGGGGCCGTTGATGGTTGAAATCGTAAAGGAGTGAGATCGACCATTCTTTATATTTCATAATTACGTCTAAGCTGATTGTTCGTGGCTGGAGATGACAGCGTGTGTAACCTTCACGACTGACTGAAGAGAGCAACTTCTTGATTACAAACAAACAGATCCACGGCCATCCAGAGTTGTCAGCCGTCAACGGTAATATCAAGCTGAAAACATTGGTTCTCGACCCATAAGCGAAGGTTAGCAGCGTCGATTGCGGTCATTTTTTTGGAGGGAGACCACCGGGGAACACGGCGTGCCGGAGAATGCTCTCTGTCTCTCATTAACGCGGTATTTGAGACTTTAAAAAAAAATTATTTTTAATTATTTTCTTGTCCACCACATGAGGCTCCTGAAAAAGTGCGATATCGATGTTGTCTTCTTAACAGGACTGCCTTAGGGTTGAGGTTGCGACCTTCCCTTTGCCTAGATTAATCTGGATAAATTTAATTTTACTTTCCATTAGGCTTGATACTGAAGTCAGTGCTCGATCGCAAATATTGCAGCTCCCTCATGTAAAGTGGACAAAGGTTGAAATTTGTCTTCTTATCCCTATTGCTTCGGACACAATTTACACACCCTCTAATGGCATTGTCACAGTCAGTGAAATTATGTTCTTCTGACCCACAAAGAGAACAAATTTGCTTAGCGACTTGATCGCAATTTGCCATTACGTGTCATATATTCATACAATTGAAGCATCTAGGGATAAAAAGATACTCCCTCCAACTGTGAATTTGCCATCCAATACGAAGTTTCTTTTTACCTTGTTTGAGATTATTAAAGACGGCATTAGGGATCTCAAGAACCCAATTTTTGCCAGCTTCCCTTTCTGCCATCTTTTTAGTGTTAAAACAAAATTTGGCAGCGATTTCATTCTCCTCACACTCAGGACGATTGCATTCAATTAACTTGCGAACGAGATCCTCCTTAGAGGTCTCGGAATCCACACCAAAAACAATGATCCGTGGTCTACCAAGCGACAAAGAATCATCGAAGCATGCCGCCGGGTGACACCAGAAATGGTTCGGGGAGCATTTCGCAATATGCAACATCGTGCATAATTGTGCATAGAATCAGAAGGTGGCATTTTTGAAAACATTTTGTAGAAGTCATTAAAAAACATTTGTCGCTTGGGCTAATTATTATATGTTTATTTTTCGAAATCTTATAACTGAAATGCATGTTACCTACAATTCGTTAAAGGCTATTGCCTGCTAGTACAACTTGTTTTTCCCCCGATCTCCAAACTCAGTGAAAAATAGGTCTTTTTCAACCGAACCAAAATTATTTTTACACTTTCGACTATGCCCTACAACTTTTCTATTGAAACATTTTGATTGACACCTACGGGTGAAAAAATAAATTTTCCAAAACGGCACAAAATCGTTCGATTTTTCTGAAATTTAGTAACCAAAGCCTTCCATACCTAACAAATAAACCCTGAAATTTTCAGAACCCTTGCATAAATACATTGTGACAAAAATGGCCTGATCGAGCTTATTGAGACACCCTGTATAGGGCTTATTTTTTCCCTTTTTTGGTGTGCGTTCCTGATGAGGAACTCTGAGATCTTTTCCAGCGGCTTTGTAGAACATTACGCGCCGTGGTTAATGAATATTCATGTCATTTTTGCAGTTCTGGTAACGTCGCGAGTATATCCTGAGCCCGTCGGCAAAAAATCTTCTATTTCTGAGTCGGACATGCTGAAAAAGTTCCACGGTTCCTTTCGCTCGTAGATCGGGCATTCTTTAACGGGGTGTTGCGAATTTGGAGAAGACTTCGAGTCAGGTTCATGACGAGGCGGAGTTTTCATTACCGAGGCGTAGCTCCCGCAAATTTTTGGTGATTCCAGAGTCTTGTGGGAAGATCCAGACAAAGAGAGGCCCCAGCCATCTTCGCCCTCAACGAAGTTTCATGCTTCTTGTTCTTCTTCGTCCGTTTTTTCGAGATTGTCACTTGCGTCAGTGACCGCTGACATATCCGTTACTTCTGGTGTTACAACACTTCCTGGGTTGTCCGAGCTTTTGGGTGCCGGGATCTGGTCTTGAATATCCGTGCCTTGTTTTTCTTTTTCGGGCAATCCCAAACCTGATGACTGTCTTTACGAGAGTAAAAACACATGCGCTGAACCCCTTGGTATACGATTTGAATGCGATGACCGCTAATTGTCATCAGATTGGGGATCGGGCTCTTGATCTTGACTTCAAGGCGTCGGTTCCCATTCCGGATGTCTTGAAGTGGGCCCTTCTGGAACGTTTCGCACGACTCCGAGAGCACCTCACAATAATTCTTCAACGAAGATTTCAAAAATGGTAACTCCCACCAACATGGAGCATCTTTGATTGTGATCTGAGTGACCGGATCGGCCACTCCTATGATATCCAAGTGTTTATCACCGACAATGATGCCAGCATCGACGGCCTTCTGGTAGCAGACGGCATCTTTGAATGTTATTTGACATTCGGACTTGGCGAGCATCTGGAAAACGGTGATGCTCTTAGGGCCAATGCAGTCGAAAAGAGCAATTGCCAAGTCTTCTACATTGACCCCGTCGAATTTTATTCTTGCAGTGGCCTTTTTCGAGGTCAACGGCAAGGACTGCGAAGTGGATGGCTTCGACGTCACGGCAGGCATGGCGACGATGGTGGCGACCGCCGAAGCGGAGACCGGAACTCAGGAACCGCTGAGGATCGACAGACGGCAACTGGAAGGCAGGAACAGCAACTGGAACTGGCACTGGACTGGCAAAACGAACGGCAACTTCTGGCGAGGCAGGGTGGAAAGCAAAACGAGCAGGAACACTCGCCTTTAAGGCGTAGAAAACACTTCTCGCCCCTCGACTAAGATATTGGTATAATTCTGCAGAACAGATATTACACGTTGATCTTAGCCAAAAGGCGGAGAAGCGATAACCGGCAAAGGGGCCGTTGATGGTTGAAATCGTAAAGGAGTGAGATCGACCATTCTTTATATTTCATAATTACGTCTAAGCTGATTGTTCGTGGCTGGAGATGACAGCGTGTGTAACCTTCACGACTGACTGAAGAGAGCAACTTCTTGATTACAAACAAACAGATCCACGGCCATCCAGAGTTGTCAGCCGTCAACGGTAATATCAAGCTGAAAACATTGGTTCTCGACCCATAAGCGAAGGTTAGCAGCGTCGATTGCGGTCATTTTTTTGGAGGGAGACCACCGGGGAACACGGCGTGCCGGAGGCTGCTCTCTGTCTCTCATTAACGCGGTATTTGAGACTTTAAAAAAAAATTATTTTTAATTATTTTCTTTATACGCTGTTTCTATATAGTTCGCCACGACGATAATTTATTTTCGGTTTTCTCTCGGTCTATTTTAAAAAAGTGGCAACATGGTCCCGTGCTTAATAGATAATTAGAAAAAGTAAGACCTTGATCATAAGGAGTTTCCTCCAGCAAGCCTCCGAGCGACGCAACACCTGCACGCTTAACAGAACAGCTGTAGAGAAGTGTCAGGAGATATGGCACTACGAGTTGACAGTGGTGGCCCCGTAGTACGCGCCCCGGCATAGGCAACACAAAAACTCGTTTTTTCCAATTTCTCCCGCTTTTAAACGTCCCTTCAAAATTGAAAATGGCCACCGCGTAAGATACAAACTACTATCGACATTGCGCCCTCTGGAAGCGAGATATGTATAACAAAACATTCGCGAGATCTTTGACTTTCTTAAGAGACTTGTCATATTAGTTTTCTCTATTTTAAACAAATTTGTGAGAGCTTCAATTATCCTTTACGATTTATCGCCAAACTTACTGTTTTTCTATAAACCATTTTCTAAAATATGAAATTAATTTGCAATAATAGAGTCGAGGGGATTTTAATTTCTAATATTTTGTATTTATATTAACCGTGAACGTATACGCACTTGGAGAAGAGGAAAAACGAACCTCGCGGTACCATCCTGCTTATACTTGGCATCTAGAACTCGAGCCACGATTCACTCTTCCACATACTTCACCGTAAGGGAAAACCCGCTTTCACCATACTTCTTTCTAAAAAACAACCATTCTCGCTCCAGGGTTTCTCTACAACCAAGTACGAACCGGTTATTACTACAGCGATAGTACCCCAATCCTCGCTAGGTAGCACGTTGTAAATAACTTATATGGTGTCCGTTTCGAGAACGGAGTTACCACGTTTCGGGAGGTGGTAAATTTTTTTGTTGCCAACGCGAATGTCGAAAAGCGGCCGGCTGTGAACTCCTAGTCATGTCTCCTGTTAGTATCGAAAGTGACTTCAAAATATCATATCGTTGGTAACGTACGAAAATTCCGTAAAAAAATTACAAAACAAATCTGCCCGAAACTTCAAAATGATCTACTAGCCAATGACGACTTTTCCTCTTATTACGTCAGAAAGGGTATATATATATATATATATATATATAAATACATATTTCTTAAAACAAATTGATGTTTAATTTTTGATTCATTGGGAGGGGTGGGCCCATCATGGAAGAACTGCAATACCAGGCCAACCCGTGGTGGAGGTGGAGCAAGCTCCGACTTCTCCGCCTAGGTTAGGTTAGGTTAGGTTTTAACACTAGGTTTAGTCATGTTAATTTATGGTAAGGTTATGGTAAGGTTAGGTCAGGTTAGATTATGGTATGTTCCGTGGTGGTTATGTTTTCTTTTACTTTAAGCGCGAGTTTGAATAGTGCGTTCTGTTCTTCGAACGTTACTACGTTGACGTTTATCACCCCGCCGTAGAAATGCGCGAGTCGGACGATGAAAGATCCGACCACGAAATGCCCGTTTTAACCGATTCCGAAGAGGAAGTGGCCGGCTTAACCTGGTGGACTGAATCGGATACCTCTGAAACGGCCAGTAGTGGTGAGAACAACTAATATTTTGTTTTTGCTTGAACTCTTTTATATATAATTAATTAAAAACAAAAATTAACCCAAAAATGTGTAAACAAATAACACAAAACAACTAATCAAAATCAATGGTGGGAAAAGAAACCCCCGTTGAGCTTGATTCTAGTTTGTTTCCGTTAAACGACTCGGAAATAAATCCTCGTCTATACCAGCGTCTCTTTAATTCAATTCAAATAAAACATGTTAGTACCACACTTTTAAAATTTATACAGAGTTGGTTAGTTTTTTATATTAAAAAATTAATAAATAATCATACAATAACGGTAAGGAAAGGATCGATACGTTTAAATCCACTTCTTGTGGCTCTTTGGTATGAAATTCAATGAAATTATTAATCTCGAAGATAAAACAGCGAAAGAATGAAAAATTTCTTATCTTACCTTAAGGAGGATCGTAGAAATGGTGGAGCTTACCTAACCAACGTTCCCCATTTTAAACCGCAATTCTACGGAGTAATCAGCTACATAATATATACCCCGGTTTTACAATATTACCTTCCACTTATTAACCCCATCTAAATTTTCCAAATTTATAGGGTTACCAACCACGATTTAAACTCCCCCAATTCAACAGGGTTACCAATCACTAACTTAACTTGTCCAATTATGCTAAAGAAATTATGGAACCATCTACAGTCCGTATTGTAGCGTATGTCTTTAGTGTCAGTTTGACTTCAAAAAAATTGCTAGTTATTTCCAAGTATTGGCTCCGGACGGCGCCTCCCCAGCCTCATACTAAAAAAGCGATGGGCCGTCTATAACCGGACCTATAGGACAGTACCGAGCCTTACGCACCGAGCATAGTCGGGCGTGGAATGTTTTCTTTAAGTATTGGCGCCTTCTATTTAAGTTCAAAGAAAGAACTATATACCGTAATCTATAATTGGTATTGTAGCGTATAATATAATCCGTCTATAGTGGCAGTGTGTCGTAAGGCTAATTTTTCCCAAGTATTGGCGCCTGACGGCACCGCGCACTCAATTCGCTCGAGCGCTGGGGGCGCGCGACGCCTCCCCAGCCCCGTACTAAAAAAAGCGATGGGCCGTCTATAACGCGACCTAGAGGGCAGCTCCGAGCCTAACGCACCAAGCCTTACGCACCGGGTATACTCGGTCGTTGAATGATTTCTTTAAGTATTGACGCACCCCAAAACTAAACCGGCTCGAAAATTAACGCGGTTGACAAACTCGAGAAGCGCTAATACGTTTAGCGGCATCGACGAGACTTTATACAAAAAAAACAACGACTTTCACGTAACTAGCGGGATTAAATAAATACGCGGTTGTATAACGATGATACTTCATTAATTTGAATAAATACCTTCGTTAAACGAGTTAAGGCAACGTTTTTGCCGGACAGGCCGTCAATAAACGTCACGATTGCCAAAGCCACAGCGCCAGGAAGCGTAAAAGAAGAGATAACCATCGGAAAAACCTTCGTCCAACGGGAAACCCATTCAAATAGGATAAAGGCGACACCCGTCGACCAAACCCGTTATTAAGATAAGTCATTACGAGTTTAAAACGGTTCGCTCGTGTAGTCCGTATTTAACGTATTCATCATCCATCAGAGAAAGCGCCACGTAACGCGATCAACCGCAGCCGTCTTCTACAAAGTAAATAAGTACTTTCAGATAACGATAAGACGCCGTACCTTAAATCTTTTATCCTTCTCAGATAGCATATTAATAATATTTCGAAAAAATTACGTGCATGTCAATAGAAGTTCTACGAACTGAGGAACTTCCTACCTATATGTTGGTTAAAAACAGTTTATTTTGCTATTGTCCAATCGATAATTTCCTATGGTATGGTTGGATGGGCTGGAACGTATAAGGCTACTCTGGAACCCTTAGGAGTTATCCAGAGAAACATTATAAGAATTTGTTTGAAGAGAAATCGCTACGAACAGAATGTTAACCTATATAGAGACGTCTCAGTCTATACTATTAATCAACTGTACGCTAAAATCATTTTAATCTATACTTACAAAAATCGAGAATCATTAGCTTCTCAAACGATTTATAGTACCCGTGGTATTACGAAGAAAAATTTACCAATTGAGAAACTGTTTAAATCAATTGGCCAGAATCATATTACTTATCTAGGGCCAAAATTATATAACTTATTGAACTCTGAAATTAAAAACTGTACTAATATAAAACTATTTAAACGCAAAATTTGTCAATGGATCTTAAATCTTAAGTAGAATGTAACTCGATTGTTTTTCAAAGCCTTGATTTGATTTAAAAATTTTGTTATCCCCACCACGCACAAGTTTCCCTCATGTGGTTGGGGTGATGAATTAAACAACTTTAAACATATTTTTGTAATGTCAACATCAATAAATTATTATTATTATTATTATTATTATTATTATTATTATTTTTTTTTGGTTAAGACGTCTTTTATTTTACAATGAAGTTTTACAAATGGTGGAAGAAAGAAACATTATTATACGTGTGTGGTTTTTTTTAAGGAATTTGAATCCGAATCTTTGGGTCATTTTTGACAATGGTAGCTTTTGGAAGCGGGGAAATTAACATTTTACAAGTTCAGAGCAGTGTAAGATTTTACCTTGGAAATAGCTTGTTGCAATCTGGAATTTTTTTGAGTAAATTAGTATTCATATGGGTTATCAGCCTGGGTCAATATCACAGATGTTTACTTTATTCAGGGTATGCGCTATGTTTTTTAGGTTTAAGCCCTGTTTGCAGTTTTCAGTTAAGACAAATTGTTTGATTTTTTCATTGAATCGTTTTTTCAAAAAATTTAGAGGGTGTTGCAAAGCGTCGTGACACACAGAGAGAGAATAAATTGATAATTTTGCTGTAGTTAGAATTAAACATTTGACAAAATAGAAATCATCTTTAGTTAGGTATAGAACCCAATAATTTTTTTATATTTAATGAGAAGGTTTTATCAAAGTCTCGAATAGTTTTTTCAATGAAATTTAGAAAAAGAATGACAGTGGGGCACGTGAAGTATATGTGGGAAAAGTCTGCTTGGGAGGCATTACACAGGGGACAGTTTTTATTAAAATTTGGAAAAGCGTGGGAGGCCGAAACTGGAGTTACTATTTTACCGAAAAATAATCTATAAATTAAGTTGTTTTCCTGGGCGTTGAAGGTACTCGACCAGCAAAAGTTCCAATTTATACCGGACGAGTCCTCACATTGAATAATTTGAGGGATATTCTCGAGTGGGTTTACGCTCTTTGGGAATAACTTCGAAATTACATTTTTGGAGATGGTTTTTATTGGGACGATTTTTTATTTTGAGTGTAGAATAGACGGTCTGTCATGTTAAAGGGGTTTGGGATAAGGGGGTGTCGTTTAAACAGCGTTCGAATATTGGGAAAAATTTTGGAGATTTGAGTAATGATATTATCTAATTGGTTTTTAGCGTGTCTGATTCTGGGTGCGTTTTTAGGAAAGATTTCTTCTATTGTCTTAAAGTTTCGGTCAGTAGTGTTGATGATGTCTTTGACATATCGGAAATCCGCCAATTTCCAATACGGTTCAAGGTGGGTGTTAATGAAGGGGTTGTCAAATAATGGTTCACTTAGTAGGTCTTTAAATGAGGACGGGGGCTCCATCTTGTGATCTAGAGAGTTCCAGGTCTCGAGAATGGAGCAATAAAATTGTTGCGTGTTAAGTTTGGTGTAGTTCATTTTATACGCGAGGGCCTCTTATCCGTAACAGTACGGGTTCGATCGTTTTATATTGTGAAGAAAGAATTCGGTTTCAGTTAAATTTTGGATGTTAGTAATTCTTTTGATGGTTTGAATGTGAAATTTTTTAAATTGAATGAGTGGATCGTATAGACCGATACCGCCGTTCTTACACGAATTGAAAAGAATATCAAGTGGGAGCCAATGCTTTTTACTATTCCAAATGAATCGACTGCAGGTGGATTTAATTTTTTTAATGTAGTGGTCTGGTAAAGGTATGCATGGTAAGAAATACCACAATTTTGATAATTCATTGTTGCATAGTAACGCTCTGCTCTTGTACGAAAGGGTCTCCAGGAAACTAGTCTTGGACGATAGAGTGATTTGGAAATTGTTTAAGAAAGTGTCCAATAAGCGAGATTGCCAGTTCTCGTTAGGGGTGAAGTCGATGCCTAAAATTTTGATGCCGTCGCTTGACCATGACAGACCCAGAGGGGTGTCCGTTCTACCGGACCAAGCTCCAAGCCACAGCCCATTACTCTTGCCCATGTTGAATCGCGCGTTACTGACTTCGCAATAACGAGCTATTTCTACGGCAAGCAGCTCAAAGCCCTCGTTCGCCGACAGAAAGATGTTGAGATCGTCGGCAAAACAGAGGTAAATCAGAGCAGCGGTAAGTAGCGATGGCCTGAAGCTAACGTCCGTCAGGGCCACTCGACAGTGGCGAAGAAAGGGTTCTAAAGAAAGGATGAACAAAAGGCTGGATAAGGGGTCTCCCTGTCTTATCCCAGAGTTAACGGTAAATTTCGCGGAAAGGGTACCATTAATTTTAAGTCGAGCAGCGGCGTTATTGTAACTTAATTGAATGTACTGGAAAAGCTGACCTGATATACCGATATGTCGAAGTATATCAAGGAGGTAGCCATGGTCCACGCGATCGAAAGCTTTGGCCTGATCAAGCGATACTATCGCCAGCTCCTGGTCAGGGTGGTCCGATACGTAATCAAGGATGTCTCTTAGGGTGTTAATGTTGCTATGGATCGTTCTGCCCGGTAGGGAGTAAGTCTGGTTCTAATCAATTATAGATTGCAAAGCTGGGGATAATTTTAACGCGAAGCATTAAGATAGAAGTTTAGAGTCATTATTTTGTAGATAAATTGGACGAAAGTTTTGCAGGCAATGCGGATCGCCTTTCTTATAAATTAAAGTAATGATAGAAGTGGTGAAGCTATCGGGCAATTTATTGAACTTTATAGAGGATTTGTAGACAGTAAAGAAGAAAGTACGAATTTTGGGCCACATAAACTTTAGTAACTCGTTAGTTATACCGTCTGATCCGGGAGACTTATTGTTCTCCAGAGAAGCTATTACCTTGTCGATATCGGCTAACGTTAGGTCGCTGTTGCAAATGCTGTTGTTTGAGTTGTCTAATGTTGGTAAGATTTTGATGTATTCGGTTATCTTTTCCGGACTCTGTTTAGATGTTTTAAAGAGGTCACTATAGAATTTTGAAGCTTCGCGTAAAATTTCTAAATGATTCGATGTTAATTCACCGTCAGATTTTCTAATAGTTTTAATGCAGTTAATGCTTTTTCTAGCGTATTCTAAATTAAATAGGTAGTGTGATGGAGTATTAACGAGAGTTTGGTGATTAATTTTGCTACGCAGAAGAGCGGCTTCTGATTTTTTGATCTCCAGGGAGTTTAGATGCGTCTTTATGGTGGAACGCTCTTCCTCGGTCTTATCGTGGTTTAATAGTTCGTTTTGTAGTTTGATAATTTCGTCATCATTTTTGCTATTTTTAAATGAGAACTCTTTGACGAAGGTTTTAATTTTGGTTTTAAAAACGTCCCACCATTTGATGCTCTTCTCGCTTAAGCCAGGAAAGTCGCTCAACTGTGAAACTAAGAACTGGTTAAATAGATTATGAAAAGTTTTGTCAGCTAATAATGAATTGTTAAAAGCCCATAAGTGTCTATGGTCAGAACTGGACCCACCGTCTAAGGTCCTCAGCCCATGTACGAGAGGTACAAGAGATGAAGACACATAGATACGGTCGAGCCGCGCCTGTTGGGACGCATTTGAGGAGCTTGTCCACGTCATATCCGACACCCCCTGTACGACCGAAGCGTCAAACAAGTTGAGGGCCATTAATAAGCTCTCCAATTCGCAAACAAGAGACGGACGGTGTTCTCTAGTGTTCTTCCGGTCATGTATGGGTAGCAACACGCAGTTAAAATCACCCAAAATCATAAAATCGCGGGTTTTGTTGGCCAAAACGTCAGATTTTATAGCGTATAGCGCATCTATGGCTCGTGAGTTAGACTGACTTACGTAAATGTTGAAAATGGTTAGAGATAAATTTGAATTTAAAAAAGATATTACTGATTTTTGAACATAACCACAGATTAAGTCGAGAACGGCTTTCACGGTGTATTGCTCGCTTCGCGTGGTATTAACGAAAGTCGAAACTCCAGCTTGGTGGTTGGAATTACAAGAATAGAAAGGGGTGAATGGGTGACTTAGATCCCTTAGGTTTTTACAGTTATTTGTTAAGTACGTTTCCTGGCACATGGCGATGTTAATTTTGTTTAATTTTAGGAAATTTATTTCTTTTATGTATTCGATCGGGGTACGCAATCCCCGTACGTTATGTGTGCAGAGACTTAAATTCATAATTCATTAAAATTTAGAAAGGGGGTAGAAAGAGGGAAAGTTTAATATTTACGTTTAATATTGTAGATCAGAGTAGTAAGTCGTCTCGACTCATAAGAATTGACAACCTTTTGGCGCTCCATGATCTGGTTGACTAATCCAGGAATGTTCTGAGTGTAAGAGAGCGCAAAGTCGCGTATGTATTTTTTTCGCCTTTTCACAGACTCGAGGAAGTCCTCAAAGACGTCGTCTTCAAGGGCGTTCTTTTTTGATGGTGAGTTTTTCAGTGGTGATCCAATTTGCGTACCAACAGTGGGCTCTTCGGTAGGAGACACAGTTGTCTGTGGCTCGGGGAGTTGATTGTCAGTTGGTCGTGGCAAATTGGACGGCGAAGGATGCGGCGGGGATAGAGGGTTAGGCGTTGTTTCCTTTACGGAGGATAGGATCTCGTCGGAGGGCTTCGTAATAAGATCCCTCTTTCCTGTGATGCAATCCCCTGGCGGTAAAGTTTTACACGAAGGGTTCACAGGGGGGGCGGTTGACTGCGGTGGTGAAAGGCGGAGCTGGTTATTATCGTTAGAAGAAGTAGTGACTTGTTGATGAGAGTCCACTTGTAGGTTAGGTTTTTTGGCAGGTGAGCGAAGTGGTGTCGTCGCAGTAGAGATTAGTAAAGTATTCGGGGGGGGGCAGAGTTGCTAGTTGGCGCCGGTAGAACAAGTATAGTTTCTTGGTGGTTGTCTTCCAAGTTAGAGAGCGGGCCAAAGGGGTTAAACATTGGTTCATGTACGATAGTAGATTTGGTTGAGGATCGTGGGCTTTCACGCAGCGGAACAGTTATCCAGTCGGAACTGTCGCTAGTTTCATTATTGTGAGACTGTTGTTGTGTTTGGTCGGTGAAAGTTCCTGTTGAAGTGGTGAGAGGGATTTTAACATGGGTGGTATCGTCCTGGTGTTTTTCGTTATTTGAAGGTTGGGCATAGCAACGATCCGAGGTGTGGCCTTTTTGCTTACAGTTTTCGCATACTTCGTCTCCCACGAGAAGGAACATAGTATACGGGTTGTTGTCAAAGTCGAAGGATATTTGTGCAGGTAAAGGGTTGTCTTGATCCTGTATGAAGTAGGTTTGTCTCTTTCCATTGAAAAAATAGGAGCCTGACGTCTTGGATGTTATTGGAATGTAGGTAATATCTGAAGTTAGTTTACCATGGTTTTCTAGCATTGGCTTAATGAAGCTGTGCGGAACTTCGGGACAGAGACCCGAGATGGTAAGTTTCTCTGATGATCGAATTAGACTCCGACACGATGTGTGGATGCCGTTGATATCGAAACCGGCGGTTGTGAGATCATCAACCAGGCATTCACTAGATAAATAGGCCCAGATTTTGTTATGCGATTTTTTGTGAACGAAAACAGCGGCTCTATCTTGATGTAGGGCAGCGTCAATAGCACACCCGTAGTCCAAGCTGCTAATACCGGGAATCCCTTCAAAGACGACTGCTTGACGACGAGATACTGGTTCTGGTTGGGGAATTTTAGGTCTTGGGTTGATAATCTTGTTTACATATTTATTTGTGTTGCGTTGTTGGGGTTGTGGACCCTTTGATTTATGTTGAAATTTGATGGAACCTGGTGGTGTTGGTTGCTGAAGTTTGGTGGAACTTGATGATGGTAGTTGTTGAAGTATGGCGGAACATTTTGGTTATGGTTGTTGAAGTGTGATGGAACTTTCTTGTTTATGATGGAGTGCGGAGAAATAGTAGGATTAAGTTGACAAAGTTGCGGTTGAGTTGATTCGGGGATAATACCCGATGATTGAGCAGCGTCGGAATACGTAGCCCATGATTGGAACGATTCGCAGCACTTCAGACTTGATATTGTTGTTGAGAATGAAGCATTTTAAGGTAGAGATATACGCCGTCGCGTATCCAGTAACACTTTTAAGATTTTAAGACGCGGACTTTGAGAATAAAACGACGTTTAGCGCGAGAATTTTAAAAAAAAGAGAGAGAGAGAAACAGTTCTAAGCGCCCGCGCGCTCGCGAGATAAAAAGAAAACCCGACTTTTCAAAAGCCGTCGGGCCTAAATACCCGAAAAAAATTAAAAACTAATAACTTGATGATACTCGCTCAAGAACCAATGCACACGAAGTAAAATGCACTCTCCGAAAGCACGGAAGTTTCCTCTTTCGAAAGATAAAAAATTCAGTACTGTACACAGGAAAAATGCTAGGTAAAAGTGCAAGAAACGCGGAGCGAAGAAGCGACTTTATTATGCCACTTATATTATTATTGTTATTGTTATTATTATTATTCTCGGAGCTGCTATCGAAGAGACGCGTGTTGAATTCGCGATAGAATACGTAAAAGACTTCCTACGAGAAGACCGGCGACTAAAATGATAATAATCAACGAGAATTCATTCCTTTTATAGTCGAAAAAGCGGTGCGAAGATCATCCGCGTGTAGCCGCTTGAACCGCGTGATCTGTCGCGAAAGCCGTCGAGAATATTCCCGTAATTCAACATGCCACGTATTAACTATTTCTGTATTTCCGCAATTTTGCGGAACTACTATCCATAAGCGACATTCCCAAATGCTTCGAACAACCAACCCCTTACTATATTCCCCTTTTTACCGCGTTACCAAACGATACGTTACTCACTCAACATTAAGCGGTGTAACCCACCTCTTTGTATATTCCACATATTGCGACGCTTCTATTTAAATTACCCATCCCTCATTATAAAGCGTTACCCACCCCTTAGTATAATACTACCTATTCCTATTTACGCAATGTTACCAGATAACAACTAAACTTTCTCAATTTCGCGATTTAAAAAATAGAGCAATATTATATAATTAAGAAAATTATTTAATATATCATTAAAATTGGAAATACGAAAAACAAACAAATTTAAAAACGGCAGCCAAAAAATATCACGATAATTTTTAATAATTATTTTGTTTCCGCAGCGTCGCGACGTTCCGCTTCGTCTTTCGTCAAAATTTCTAATTCCCGCGAATAAAACCGTTAATACTATCTATACTATTTTATCGTTATTTAAAAAATTACTTACCCCGCGCCTAAAAGGGAGGAGAATAGTTTTCGGGTAATGACCCTTCAAACTGGCTATTGTTCGATCTTTAAAATAACCCTTTTTGTGCGCCGCTTTCAAAATTTTTGTCCACAAAGGTTTCCCATGTATGCCAGGCATGTCAAACCCTCCCGCACATTTTTTAACGAGTTTCGTTAAGACGGCGTTGTCTCCCGCCGTGTATAGACAGCGTTTCCCCCTAAGCGGTAAACGATATTAGCCTTCTCCGTTTCAAACGCTACTTAAATTTACGTACTTCAGATAACGAACTTCTTTCGACCCCTTACGAAATATAGCGTAGGTATCGTTTTCGTTTTTGACGGGTTTCTGGGGAACGGCGGTCGAAACGGCAGCCGCTGAAGAACACCCTGGCCACGCCGAGTCGCGCGTCGGTTTTTTTACGGAGGAAACCACCTCGGTTTCGGGATCCGTTCTTTAAGCGCATTCCCCGAAGAACCGCTTTTGCCGCACGATAAATAATCATAAAATAACGATGACGAAGAGATCGAGTCGTAACATTCCATTTTTTCTCTTTGGAACTAAAATTCGATGAAATTGTTAATCGCAAAGATAAACCAGCGAGAGAATGAAACGTTACCGAACTTACCTAAAGGAGGATCGTAGAAGAATTGAAGCTAACCTTACCAACGCACCCCCTTTTAAACCGTATTTCGACGTAGTTACTAACCGCTAAATAAATTCCCCAGTTTTGCAATGCTACCAGCCACTAATTAATATAACCCCGTATTACGACTCTACTAGCCAAACACGGTTTTAACAGTTTGCGGTATCACCGAAATATTTTAGTTCAATCGCCTTAATACGGCGCTGCCTATTACAAAATCTTACGAATGACGCTACCGAAAATGTATGTTATACCGTAAGCGGTGCGTTTGGAAACCATAAGCAACGCCCTCTACTCGTGATAAAATTAAAACCGCCCAATAACCAAATCCTGACAGGTATTGTATACGTTATTACCTCCCCGAACCTTTCGCCCGTCATCATCAACACGCGCTTTAAAACAACTATTACCTTTTATTTAAATTAACTACTATTTAAAATATACAAAGTCAATAATAAACATTTTAACAACTTTTTCTAATGTTTATTTTTCGTTTTCGTCACTCGAAATATATATTAGTAGAGAATAACTAAATATGAACCATTTTTTCCAAGATGGCCGCCAAGATGGCCGCCATAACCCCCCTTCCCCCCAAAACAACCCCAAAATATTTTCCAAAAACAAAATTTTTAACCTTGGAAAAATCGAAAAACATATTTTTGTTTTCAATCTCAAATTTCACCTTGAAGATGATCCTTGACCTCGACGCTCGAGCACTGTCCACCACCCCTAAGCCTCGGTCTATCACCCCAACAAGTTGGGACACGATCGGACAAGGTCGGCCCGAGATATCGGCGGTTATATGTGAGACCCCGTTAACAACTTATTTACTTTTGGTGTCACTTTTTTCGTTTTTTCGTTTTTTAACCATTTAAAAATGCTAATTTGTTAATTGCGAGATGGGGAAACGAATTCGCGACCTTCGCTTTACAGGCTTGACAAGTTTGTCTGTCACGTGCTATCCAACTTACCCTGTCGAAGTAAAATACATATTTTAAAACACAACAAATTGCAATAGGCCTGATTGGTCAATATTCGCCCAGTAACTTATGTTTTACCCCTGTTGAAATGAAACTTTATTTACTTTTGGAGATAAATAAATAATACAATAACGACATAATAAACAATCAATACATATTTTAAAAACACAACAAATTACAATGAATAAAAGCGGTATTTATTTAAGTAATTGTTTGTTTTTATTTAAATAATAGGCTTATTCACTTTCAATTATTTAAACATTTTGCAATTTTTATTAAACTATTAGTTATTTAAATAAATATTGAAATATAGCCGAGCTTATTTTATTCATGGAAAAAAATTAATCGACTGCCGAGCACTAACTTTTGCAACTCGAAAGACTATAATTTTACACAAATGGATGGCTGGTTAATTTTTAATAGTAAAATAATATATTCTAAAGTTGGAAAATAATTTTAAGTTACATAATCAATAAAAATTCCAAAAACCATTTATTGAAAATAAATAAAAAATAATTAACTTTTTTAAATTAAAAATAGCAACATTGTAAATAGAATTTTCTCTGACTATACGCAGTGAACGAACGAGTGTTTAACGGTGGCTAAATTAAAACAACATTAAGTTTAATAATTTTAATTATTTTTCAAATAAAATAATACTTACTTTAATTGATTTATAAGTTTATTTTTCTGATGAACAACGTTACCAGAAACACGCAAAGCCATCGTACAAGACACGGTATATGAAATTCTGCCGGATTGCGAGCTATATCTTTAAATTCATAAATTATAATTACCTCTAGGATATAACTGGTTCAACATTCTATTGTATTAGCCTCGTAAAACTGATTTTATAACCACACCCTAATTATCGTCATGCGTAGAATTTATAAACTCATTACAACCTTGTAAAACTAGTTTGGATTTTATAACCATTGACTGTCACACTTTCAAACGCAAAAATCTTCATAAAAATGGATTTTACCCTTATCTTGTCAAATACATTGTAACACATCTCCGCGGTAAAACGATAAAATTATAAACCCAGATCACGTTTCGCCAGGAGAGATTCAACAGAGCCAGTGAGAAGAAAAAACTGGTTTTTACAAACAACCGCTAGATAATTAATAAATCCTCTAATTTTAAAAAAAATTGTAAATAAAAATGAATGGTTTTTAAAAACAAAGCTTATTGACAATTTACTTTTTGAAGATACAATCGTTTATAATACTTAACAACTATTGATAATAATAGTATTAATAATAATAATACTTCGTTCGCAAAAGACTAAATGTATTGGTTACCAGGAAATTGCAATAAATAAGATAAAATAATTTACACCAATAACATTATTTTTTAAACAATTGCAAATTAAATTATATAAACAATAAAGATTAACAAAACAATCTCAAAATATGTACAAAATAGCCTATTTAATTAAGAGATAATTAGTAATATGAAAAAAATTAAAGGTTGTAAATATAGAAATATAAAAAACAAATTATAAGGACACACATAAATATAGTTATATTTACCTGAATTCGTAGTAGATATTTCTTTACTACGAAATTAGGTATCAGGTTTGAAATTCGGGCTAAAACTTGTAATTGTTAATTAGTATATTAACTAACAAATTATTTGATTTTAAGCTGTTGTAATGTGTTTACGTTGTTAAAAGAGCGGTTTTTATGCTGAATTCCCCTACACATTTGAACAACAGCATCATTGCTAATAATGGAATGGATTTGGTTTTGAATATAAAAATGTTTTTAAATTTAATTATTAAAAAACGTAAATAAATAAAAAACAGAATCATTTTTGTATTTTTATATTGTAAGCGTAGTTTCTATAAATCAATTATCTGTAAAAGCTTTTATTATAAATTAAGATAAAAATATAAGAATCATTATTAAGATTTCACTAGAATAAAGTGAATTTTCTCAAAAATACTTTTATCTTATATTAATAAATAATAAGTGTAACCTGGTACACTATCGAATGTTAATTATAAAACAATTTAATTTTATCGTATATGTTTTTATATAGAGGGAATTATTTACGTGTTTAAACAGGCAACGTAATTTGTTGAACTTGTGTGCTTTTTCTAACGTACGGTCGCAACGGTCTTAGATTTTGTTATTCTAATAAAAAGAAAAAACTAAACATTAATTAACACTAATTATATTCAGTTTTCAATCCAAGGTATCAGATTATGAACAATTTAGCTTAAATTATTATTTACTAATTATACGACATGTTCTACAAACTGTATCATATAACCGTTTTATTTGTGGATTTCAGTTTAAACAGCAGACCAGTTATCGTATTCACAATCACAAAGACATTTCAACTGTTAAGTACACGTTTTTTAATTTTACATTAACTGTGGAATTCAAAATATAAATATTAATTGCAGAAACATGATCCTAAAAAGGGAAGATATTTAAGTCGATTATTTTTTAATTTTAAACCGTTATTAACGTTTCATTATTAATTCTGTTAAATTCACAATGCGCTTCTGATTTCATCTGTTAGTTATTAAAATTTAAATATTCGGTTTTTATGTTTGCAGAGCGAATTTTACATTTGCAACTTATGTTAAATATGTTAGGAATTCTATTTATAAAAATATTTAAAAAAAATTAATTTAAATTTTATTTTTAATATTTGTAAAAAAAATTCAAAACAACCATTTACTTTCATTGAAGATATTCAAAAATAATTATAATTTATATTAACCAAAACGAACTTTGCAGATAAAAAAGGATGTTTATATATGTTGGTAAACAAGACAGCACAAACAAATATACTAAATTAATATTGATTTAATTAAAAAATAAAATTAAATTAAACCAAAAACAAAAATAAGAATAAGAATAATAATTTAATAGAAAAAATAATCAAAAGATTCATTAAAAATAAGTTTGAGCTCTATTAAAAGAAAAATTAATTAGTTTATAACAATTCCTCTATCCGTAAATAATATTTGTATCTGTTGTCAAATAGTTGAGATTTAAATTTAAAAAAAATAAGTTTGATATTTTGAAACAAATGTTAGGTTGATGTTCTAAATAAAATAGCCTTTGTTGAATATTTCAATTTGAATTGATTATGATTTTGTTGTTTTTGATGTATAAAAATCATTGAACAATCGCTTATAAACCCAATATCATTTTTCTTTATATATGTGCACGGTAACTTTCCACCAACTATTTTAATTTCTATTACAAACATTGAAGATTTAGGGCCCGGTGCAGAGACGTTTTTAAGAATCGCCAAATTGCGATTCATCGCCAAATTAACAGAAAACGCGCGTGCTATCGAACTTCGCGCCAAATCGGTGTGCAGAGACATCTCGCTCGCAAAAATAACAGGAAGTCGCTCTGTTTATTTTGCGAGTGGTCTTTGGCACTCGCTAAGCGCGAAAAGACGCAAAAATGGCAGAGTTTGTTGCTCTAATTGCCTTGCAGAGAGCCCAAGAAATAAATCGAGGAATAGACATTGAACGCGATTTAAATAGAGAAAGAGTATATCATGAAAGACCAGATCCTTTGGAATTATCTGAACGTGAGTTTTTAGCTCATTATCGCCTTCCAAGAACAGTGTTTATTAAACTTTTGGAAGAGCTAAGGCCCGACCTTGACCATGAAACACTACGAGGCCGGCCTGTATCTGCAGCATCTCAGGTAGGAATAAATTATCATAAGTAATCAATTGTTTTTCCTAGATTTTAATGCTTTGTTTTATAGATACTCATATGCTTGCATTTTTTTGCTACTGGAAGTATTCAGTGGGTGACGGCTAATGATCATCGCCACATGGTTGACAGATCAACAGTTTCTAGAATCATTAGCCGTGTTACAAATTCCATCAACCAGCGTATGCACCGATTTATTCAATTTCCATCTACCCAGGAAGAACTGAACCAAATATCTGTAGATTTCTACAAGAAATCTAATCTTCCTGGGGTAATCGGTTGTATCGACTGCACCCACATACCTATCCAGAAGCCATCTGGTCCCCGAGCCGATGTATATTTGAACCGAAAAAATAGATACTCAATCAACGTCCAGTTAGTAAGTTTTTAGAATTGCCAAATATTTAATGGTATAATTTTTTTGAAATGCTGAAATGATTATTCAGGTATGCGATTCCAACACCCGTATCCTGGACGTGGTTGCAGACTGGCCGGGGAGCACACACGATGCAAGCATCTGGGCAAACTGCGGCCTCAGGTCCCACCTCTCTTCTGCGAATTTGGATGGGTCGTGGCTTATAGGTGATAGTGGCTACCCCCTTGAGCCTTGGCTGATGCGACCCATACCTCATCCTGAAGATCAATCTCAAGAGAGGTTCAATCGCTGCCTCAGGAGAAGTCGAAGTTGCATTGAAAGATGTAATGGACTTTTCAAGTCTCTGTGGCGCGCATTGAGTGATTACGGAGGCAATTTATTGTATTCCCCTGAAAAGGTTTGTAAATTTGTGCACGCTTGTGCCATCTTATATAATTTCTACCTCAACGAGGGTGTGGAAATGCCCGAGCCTGAGGTAGTAGAACAAGATGACACAAGCGAAGTTGAACTCATTCGTGAACCCCCTAACCCTCAGTTGCAAGCTCGTGCAAATCACGTTTTGAATCAATTGGTTGAAAACTTGAGTAGACAAAGAAATTAGTCAATAAGTTTTCTACCAATTGATTTAATGTGATTTGCACTGACCCTTTTTTAAATATAATCCAATTTTTGTTTCAAAAACCAATTTTCTTATTTTAAAATTTAATTCCATTTGGTGATTTAAAAATTTAATCCATCCCTATTTTAAAATTAAACCTTGAATGGGGATACTTATATATCTAATTGCCTACAATTTAATCACGGGACCAGTGTTATGTGATCAAGGTCCGATAATAAGCTGGAAACTCACTTTTATATAATTCCAAGAAAAAATTGTTCTTTCATGATAATACTCTTTTTCGTTTTACTTATTGTTCAATGTTCTATTCCTCAATTTATGTCAAATTGCTCTTTGCAAGGTTTAAATAAAAAAAATTACCAACACAATATATGGTTCATTTTTCTAAGTGTAGAGTAGGTTAAAAATTTGTTACAAAGGTGGAGACATTGGTCAGTTAAGAAATGCATGAAAGAGGAACAATTAGTAAGGCTAGTGATGTAATAGGTAGGGGGGTCGGAATAAAGGTTTACAAGTTTTAGGTGTATATAGCGGGGGCCTTCACACGCAGGCGCGCAATTTAATAGGTAACTATCAACATGTGACTGTGTTGTAAATAAGAAAGTAGAGGTCGCCACGGGCAGGGTAGAGATCGGACTGAAGTGAGTGAGTGAGTGGGAAAAAACAGTTCAATATATGATGTAACTCAATGCAGTTAATAAATGTTTTAATTCTCTTGTATCCAAGCTGAGATTACTAACTTTACAACAGCTTTATGAAAGGATAATATATGGATAATATGGTATTTTAGTACTAGGAAAATGAGGTTGAATACAATAAATGGTAATGAATATTATGTGATTTTATGTGATCGAAAAAGTTGGTTTTGGAAAAATGCAAGCTGAAGACCGAGGCTGAAAGTAAAAAGGTAATAGTTTACATATATAATATTACATATCAGATATATACTAACTTATATATCATTTTGTGCAGGAGACCTCTCTGATGTTTGGGGAATGGTCATCCTGCCTTGGGGGCTGTAACCATCATATTGTGCATGGAAAATAAAATGCCACTAATATTCTGGAAATGATCCGAGAACGACTGAGCAAGGCTGGCCTGTTGCAAATGATCTAATTGCATTTGATGAAGTATGCCTTGCAATAAATCATTTAATTTTTCTTGGTTAGAGACCACAGATTGTGCTGTCTGGTCAAAATTATCTGTTTGGTCAGCTTCAACTAAAGTTGGCTCCTTTGAAGTTTCTCGCCTATGCCTTCGTTTAGTTGGTTTAAGTTTAGGCCTCATACTGTCACCGCTTTCAGAAATTGGAGGTTGAAATTCAACCACTTCGTTGCTGTGAGGTAATATACACTCATCTAATAATTCATAGTAAGCAGTTGTCAAACATTTTAAACTATCATATTTTTATAAACTCTACTTGATAGATTATTCGAAGAACACGCAGGAGGAGAAGAAAAATACTGTTTTTTCTTCAGAGGTTCTTCGTCAAAATTTGAAGCTAAATGAGGTATTTAATTGAGACTAGAGGTTACGATTACGAGGTATGCACCAATAGGAAATTGCAGATTAATTTACCTTTTCTCTTTATAGTTAAATCTACTACATCTAGGGGTAGGGGACTAACTAAAAACCGGCCAGCGTTGGGTGTTCCAACAAAGTTTCTGTTACTTGGCCCAGGCGGAGGGGTACTCCCAAATACATTTGATGTTTGTGGGGCAGAAGCAAGAGTCAAATTTCTCTTATTTGTCTTTAAATATTAGTCATTGTTATTTATTTTGCTATGTATTGAAAAATATTTTGGTGTATTTATAAAAACTAACCTGCTTCCTAATCTCAAAGGAGTCAATTCCACCAGCTCCTCCAGAAATCACATACAACGAAACCTCTCCAATTAAACAAACTACTCTCATTTCAAGATCTGATAGTTCTGGTATTTGGGATTTTCCTCCTCCAGTTTTCTTTTTCTCTCTTTCCAGGGCCTGGGCATTTTTTTTCACCCTACTTTTGAGGTCCTCCCACTTTTTTCGAACCTGTTGGCCTGTTCTGGTAGCCCCTTTCCCAACTGCCATGACCCCCTCCGCTATTTCGTTCCATGCAGCATCAACGTCCGCGTTGGTTTGGTACAATTTACCAATGCCCATTTCTCTTGTTATTAACTCTCGTCTCGCCTCTAAGCCGCTAACAAGGGCTTCAAGCTCCCTTGGAGAGTATTTTGTTTGACGGTCATCTCCTGCTTTAGGCTTTCCCATTTTGTAAATGAATATATAATAAAAAAATGTACTTAACGATATCAATAAAATATGTAAAACTTAACGAAATCAATAAATATATATATAAGAAAACTATCAAGACCAAAGGAGAGGAAAATCACGTTCCTCGCTGAATTTGCGCCAAACGATTCGAAAGAAAAGCAGACGGCTTTTCGCGTCAAAAATCGAGCTCTCTCATTGGCCCTTGACTTTGCGATAGAAAAATCCCAAAATAACAGCGTCGCCGATTAACAGGCATCGCTAAAATGTCTCTGCACCACGATTTAGATTGAGAGGATCGCAAAATAAACAGCTCGCTAAATCCGAATCGCTAAATTGCGATCCTGTTAAAATTAACAGGAATCGCAAAACGTCTCTGCATCAGGCCCTTAAACAACATTAGCAATTGGTGGCTCAAGGTTTTAACATAAATAAATAAATAATAATCAGCTAGGCTAATACCCAAGGCACCACCCTAGGCCTAAGTCGTCGAGCGACTTTTAAAGCCTTTAATTCAGGTGGTCGGGTTACAATGCGTAGGAGGGTGGTGGCCAGCCCTTCACGCGAGCCAACAGCTCCCTACACTAACTATTACCGTTAACCTCAACATTACAACCATTTTTCGTTCCGAATACAAGATCTTTACGACGTTCTAATTCTATAATAAAGAAAATCTACAATTAACGTGGAAATTGTAGATATCCTTTCCAATACCAAGATCCACATTTGGAAAAATTATAATTTTATTTAAAAATCTATTTCCGTCATAGTCCTACAAAACTGTTAAATGTACACATAAGACAAGAAAATTTACACTTATACGAAATGTTTATTATATTTTCTACAAAAGCATGTTTGGATGTATTATGCAATAACCGTATGATTAAATCTTATAAGAATTATCGCGATGTTTAGTGTTATTTAAAACTTTGAATGCTTGAATTAGTAAAATATTTCAAACCAGGCAAGAATAAGTTCCACTTAACCGAGAGAAGAGTATATGAATCGCAAAACACATTCTAGCCGGGGGCCACACTATTAATGGATAGGTAATTAACTTCTAGTCGTTTTACCTGTGGGTAAAAGTGATGAAAATGGAGTCAATCGAACCTCTGGTAATACTGTGATGTTATCATGTTGCCGAGCTTGTTCACCTTGGTATTAGGTATTATTTTTACGGTCTGTTATTGAACGTTCACAATTCACTTCTCTGTGATTCAATAGGATTTATTGACCATCGCCTTGATTAATGTGTATTGTATGTTACAATTATTACAATAAGTTTAATTTATTCCGATAGTTGGATTTACCACATACTATACAAATAATCCTTTAAAGTTGATCATAGCAAATTTAACATATTAATAATGGTGTCCTAGGTAAAATATTTACATGCCAAAAGAACATTATTAGATAAATAGACCAAGCTTAAAGACCATTTTCAATATAATAATATATCAAATGGGCTTTGAATTTTAAAATGTAAAATATATTATAACAGATTTGACATACTATGAATTACATTATTTTTGCGGTATTTATGAAGATTATAGTAGAATATCGCATTAGGAAACATTTCCATAATGTTAGTTTTAATGTAGTATGCAATTGTCAATTTAACAGTCCATCAGTTTGATATTTAGGAGGTGAGATAATATTAAATTATTTTAGAATAAAGTCTTTATCTTTCAAGATTTACTGGTTCTATTAAATAACATGGAACAATGACAACATTTTTATCATCAGAGAAAATCGATCCTATTTCTTTTGAAAGAAATTGTGCACCGTTTTTGCAAAATAGCGCAAATTAATGTATCTTTTGTTGCGATAAATTCTATATTATTAGTAATTTGAAGAAAAAACCCATGGGCAATTTCATATAAAATGGGTAAATTTGAATACATTTCGGCTAAATCAAATTAAATTGGGTAAGTTCTTATATTATTGGATTAACTGAAATTATTATGATTGACTTGATAATAAATTGAAAACTTTCGAATACATTTTGGTAAATTCTTGTATCTTGGGTTAATTGAAATAAATAAATTTAGTAGAAACAACATTGTCTACATTTATATAAATTTTAAGAAATTCAAATGTTATTTTTTATTTGAATAATTTTTGGTAAATTCCAATGATATTGCGTAATTAATATCATTTTGTTTAATTTTTTAATTTTGACTAAGTTCAATTTACAAAGTGTAAGTTCATTTACCATTGGGTGGTGCCTCAGGTATTAACTTAGGTGATTATTATTATTAATGGGAATAATATCGATACATTTATTATCTAATTAAAATAAATATTGGGTAAATTTATGTAATGTTTTTGTAAATAGATGAGTGTTTGCAACGAACAAATAGACCGAATTATTGAAGAATAACTACGGATTTTATCGGAACATGAGGTATTTGGTGGCAGGTGTTTTGAAAACAAATGGCATAATTAAGAACTAGCTCAAAAACAGGTAGCTGATTTAAACAGCCCTATAATATTACAAATCTTTGTAAAACTTTAGTTTTGGGAAATACCGCTAGAAGACGCCAGTCATATTTAACCATCATGTGATACGAGTGACTACAGCAACTTTTTCTTGATTTTTATAATCATCCAGTATTTATCAACGAATCTTTTCCGATGACTGACAGTCAGTAAAATACGTAAAAATGCATTTTGAAAGTAAAAGGATAAAGAGTTTCAACTCAAATTTTAAGGCAACCCTTTTTAAATGTAAACGAGTTGGCAGTTGTAGAAAGGGTGATCATCCTTTACTAATTCATATACAGCGTTATCCGAATTGCAAATTTGTTCAGGTTGAATCTACAGAAAATGTTCCCGTGCTACGCATAACGAACAATCCTTGGAATTTAAGCCCAATGCGATCTGAATTGGTACGAATACAATCGTTTAAAAATTTCCCGATCGATCACATAGACGTAAGAGATTTGGCACAAGCTGGTTTTTACTACACAGATTTCAAAGATTGTGTGAAATGTTTCTCCTGCAATGGAAAGCTGCTATGCTGGAAAAAGAACGATATTCCTTTCGAAGAACATGCAAAATATTACCCGAGATGTAAATTTGTTTTAAAGCAGAACTGTGGTAATATACCGTGCGAGTATCGTTCAAATCAAAAACCCTATTCTAGCTTAAACGATAAGGTTTTGGTCTATTGTTTAATTAATAATTAAATTAACAGTCTAGATCGAAAGAAATCTAAAACATTTTGTAGCATTTTATAATTAATTTTTTACCAAAATATCGGTCGATCGAGTACTATAAAAAATATTATTTAGTTAACATTTAAATTAAAACAAAAGATAAAATAAATATTAAATTGTTTGTAATTTAGACTAAAAATATTACGTTGAATAATAAAAAGGGTAGTATGAGTTTGAAAGACTTTTATTTTTGAACCTGTTTTCAATACTTATAATTGTGTCTAAACGAAAAGTTAACTACCGAAAAACTCCGAAAATGAAACAGTAAAAATGTTTCAAAGTTAAAAAACCAATGTTACAAACTTTAAAAAAATGTGTGTGGAATATATAAACCTTACGAACCACCATACAAGTTACAAGCAAGTGTTTTGATAGGTCACAAAACGTCAAACATCAAAGAAATTGGTAAATTATATAAACGGCAAAACTGACAATCAAATATACAATTATACAAATAATTTCAATCCTTATGTGCAAAGATTTATTGAAAAGTTACTCCATCGGATGATATTACTGAAAGCACCCGAATGCAATTTCTACAGGGTTAACATCCAAGGAAAAATTGAACGAATTTTTTACACAACGCTATCAACATAATGAAAAATTGAAATTATTTAGAAGTTTGTAAACTTTTGAAATTCCTTTGAACAAATTTTTTTAAACCTTATCAAGCTGGCTTATTTCATATTAACTTAACATTTTGGCTGAGGCAAGGAGGTTTGTACTTTTTTACAGACAAAAATACATTTAAAAAATCGAGATTGTTAATTTTGTGCGACATTATCATTCGTCTAACTTGTTTTCCTCGAGAACGGTGTAAATGACTAAAAACTATGCAAAATTGGTAGATTGAAATGTTTTTCGTGACAGTGTGCTCAATTCGTGTAAAACTGTTTTATAAAACTTGAAACTATTGCGAAAATATAAAATTTGTTAAGTAGTAAATTTATGAAATTTTGTTTTAATAAATATTTATTTAAATGTGATGGCAGAGAATACATTATTTATTTACAAACTGAAAACACTTTTTAAATATTGTACGTCATTTAAACAATGATCCATTAATTCCCTTACGTCAAATGGGCAATAACCTATAAATTGACCCAAAAAATTTTCTTCCACTTGATAATCCTGTGAAATACGAAAGGCGGCGTGGATTTCTACGAAATCACAGAGTGCGTCTCGCTTTTCCAGTGGTTTATAAAACTCTTGAAATTTCGAAAAATTATCAACCAATACAGAAAACATTTGGTTTACAGCAAACATGCTATTTCTTAACAGATTTAACTGTTCATCTATTCGCAGTTTAAATTCGTCTAAAGCTAGCACTTGCACTCTACTAAGTGAAAAACTGGTTGAATAGTTCATTTCGTATTCAAGATACTTTTGCGTAAAAGGTAATAATGACCACATAAATTTTCCAACATCGGAAGACACTTCAAAACTGTGATGGAAAGTACAATCGGAATAAGGATCAACGATCGGAATTGGCAGATTAACTTTTTTATTGATGTAAAGCTTGGATTTTCAATAATTGAAGACCATGATTTTGTGAGGGCGTCCCATGTTTGCAAGGAAATGATAGTGCTTTGGTTCCCATTGGAAATGTAAATTCCGGGCTCTTTCCGAAAAATTGATACTGTTACAACTAGTCGACTGTCCGACCTAAATTTTAAAGATACTACAACAACAAAAAAACAATTTTAAAACAATATAAGTTATTTTAAAAATACAAGTTTTAACGTACCCTTTTTAAAAACCATTGTGTGTTTAATGAATTCTTCAAGAGAAATAGTACCAAAAATCCACTTTTTTGGGATCAAAATACACAATTTTTGCCGAGTTACTTAGAAATTCCACGTAACGGCTATAAAACACAGTAAATTTAGTTATAGCTAGATCGAATAAAACGTGCAGGAATGGTTTAATAGAGGGCGTTTCTCACCGTTCTTCCTTATCGTAAGGCTTTTTCTCCCGGTATACCCTGGAGTTGGTGGGCGTAACGTTTTCCCTCACGCTAAGATAGCCCGCCGGCTAAGACAGTTGGGGAAACTCCGCCTCGATGAGGGTTGTTTTATCTGATTGTTTAGTATGTAATAGTATTATGTAAATTTATAACGCTACCAAGTAAAAACGGTTTTAAATGCGCGGTAGATGGCCAAATCAAATAGCGATTTATAATCCTCCTGTATTCATCCATACAACATATTATAAATATAACTATTAAAATATAACTTAACATTTTTAAAGACAATACAAAAGTAAATTAATTAAAATTTAAAAAATGCAGCCGATACATTAAAGCGATCATACAAAATAGTAAGAGATCAATTACACGAAACATCGTTAATTTGTTTGATTTATAATACATTTTAAGACTCGCTTTTACTGTCTGCTACGTTTTACAGTCTGTGAGGTTGATATGTTAATTTTTGGGTTTTAGTTCTTTAACAATTAATCTAGTTTACATCTAAAAAGACTAACTTATACCACCAATGTGTTGCTTATTTGAATAAAATTGATAATAGAACTTTTTTTGCAAAACTTTATTTTTAACATAAAACTGAAAAATGAATAATACAATGTTATAAAATAATTTTCAACTCTGAACCTGAAATTAAATATGTTTGTAAAAAATTGTTATAATTTGTTTTTAAATTATCTTACATCCTTCTAGCTATCACACTCTAAAATAAAAACTCTGATTTAAAATTTAAAACTTTATAAATATTTTACAACATTTTTTGTTGACACAAAGGAACTATCGTTAATAACATTTAACAGGCTATCAATAAAAACCACTAAATGGTCTATCGCCTTTAAGAACCCAGTTTTTGGGGCTCCTTCCAAAAGCATTTCGTGAGAATTATGCTCTTTTTGAAAATATCTCATTCTTTGTGCAATCAAATCCATTTCAAGTCTTCGATTTAGATTTTCCAATTCTTTATTTAAATGTTTAATCAGTTCATAGTCCTTAAACGGTTCCTTATTTTCTTTATAAGTCATTATTCGCCAACAAAAATCAAAGCGAAACTAGTTTGTATAGAAAGCGACGTAGTTTGTTTTTTCTAACAGACCACGTAATATAAACTACATTAACAACCCGATTTTAAACAGGTTACACAAAAATATTTTATCGTTACACCTTGAAATAAAAATTATAAATAAAAAATTTTTAAACTTTTTTTGTGATATTATTTTACATTTCCAATTTTGCAAGAATAAATGGACACAAATGAATCTGATTACCGCGAACTATTAATGGTTCATCACAATCTTTCCGTCTTTCAACAATTAAACCGTAGAAAGGGCGAAAAAAGCCCGAGGTGGATAATTCATCTTAACTCAATAATCTTTTTTCTTCCGAAATCCTTTGCAAATATTCGTTAGATAGGTTCCTTTCGTATGAAAGGTAACAAACTTTCAAGGAGTATTCTCTCTGCTATATATTCCGCTTGAAGTTTTCGTTTCTGTTTTTTCAATTCTATAATTGTATGCTGTAGTGACAACAATTCATTATCCTTACACAATTCTTTATTTTGTTCAGCACTCATTTTTTTCGACTGTCGTCAACAGATTTTATTCTGTTATGTGTCAAAAGTGATGAAATAGGCAAAATCCATAAAAATCAAAATTTTTGGTATTTGTTCATAGAGTGCCGGTTTTAAATAAAATTCTTCTTTTAATTTCGTTTTCCATGAAACCTAACGATCGATTTGTCGTTATAAAATACCAACGAGCTTGTGAAAATGATAAATTGACTAATCTAAGTTATATTTGCTGTTGCCAATAACTAAGTTTTTAAACCAATCTTGTGACGTATACGCTAAAATGTAAAATAATAATAGATGGCTGTATGTATTAAAAATGCAATATACCTACATACATTTTTGTAACGAAATTTTCCATTATTTAATATTTGTACCCAATTAAATTAATTATAAATATAATTAAAATGAAGCATAAGCAAGCGACAATAAAAACCATTGACTGTACGCTTAATAAAGAAACCATTCAAATTAAAAATACAGCCCTCTAGAAATTATAATAAATGTAATTATAAATGTATTTCATAGTTTACACATAATATAGGTTGTTTACATTAAAAGACGGGAGATAAATAACTCCATATGTCATCTTCAAAACTTATTGTAGCCTATTGAACCAGAAAACGTACAAATACAATAAACAGACTAAGATACGATAAGGACGATTTATTCTTAATTTGTTACGTTTATTCAATACACGAAGAGAAACGTTCACGAATGCAATTTTTTTCACGCGGACAAATACATGAAATTAAGTTTTAATACGCTTATAGTAGTTAAGATGCCTAAAAATTCCAGATAATAAGACGTACGTAAATTCTGGTACCTTACAATATTCATTTACCCAATTTTAAGTTTAATTTACGCTTAGATTTATCTTTGTTGTCAACTTATTTCAGAAAATTCAAACTGATCCCAGTTTTTTACAAACTCAGTGAAATATTTCATGCTTCACATTTATAATTTTTAAAGCTTTTAAATAATCGTTAATTTGTTTGATTTATAATACATTTTAAGACTCGCTTTTACTGTCTGCTACGTTTTACAGTCTGTGAGGTTGATATGTTAATTTTTGGGTTTTAGTTCTTTAACAATTAATCTAGTTTACATCTAAAAAGACTAACTTATACCACCAATGTGTTGCTTATTTGAATAAAATTGATAATAGAACTTTTTTTGCAAAACTTTATTTTTAACATAAAACTGAAAAATGAATAATACAATGTTATAAAATAATTTTCAACTCTGAACCTGAAATTAAATATGTTTGTAAAAAATTGTTATAATTTGTTTTTAAATTATCTTACATCCTTCTAGCTATCACACTCTAAAATAAAAACTCTGATTTAAAATTTAAAACTTTATAAATATTTTACAACATTTTTTGTTGACACAAAGGAACTATCGTTAATAACATTTAACAGGCTATCAATAAAAACCACTAAATGGTCTATCGCCTTTAAGAACCCAGTTTTTGGGGCTCCTTCCAAAAGCATTTCGTGAGAATTATGCTCTTTTTGAAAATATCTCATTCTTTGTGCAATCAAATCCATTTCAAGTCTTCGATTTAGATTTTCCAATTCTTTATTTAAATGTTTAATCAGTTCATAGTCCTTAAACGGTTCCTTATTTTCTTTATAAGTCATTATTCGCCAACAAAAATCAAAGCGAAACTAGTTTGTATAGAAAGCGACGTAGTTTGTTTTTTCTAACAGACCACGTAATATAAACTACATTAACAACCCGATTTTAAACAGGTTACACAAAAATATTTTATCGTTACACCTTGAAATAAAAATTATAAATAAAAAATTTTTAAACTTTTTTTGTGATATTATTTTACATTTCCAATTTTGCAAGAATAAATGGACACAAATGAATCTGATTACCGCGAACTATTAATGGTTCATCACAATCTTTCCGTCTTTCAACAATTAAACCGTAGAAAGGGCGAAAAAAGCCCGAGGTGGATAATTCATCTTAACTCAATAATCTTTTTTCTTCCGAAATCCTTTGCAAATATTCGTTAGATAGGTTCCTTTCGTATGAAAGGTAACAAACTTTCAAGGAGTATTCTCTCTGCTATATATTCCGCTTGAAGTTTTCGTTTCTGTTTTTTCAATTCTATAATTGTATGCTGTAGTGACAACAATTCATTATCCTTACACAATTCTTTATTTTGTTCAGCACTCATTTTTTTCGACTGTCGTCAACAGATTTTATTCTGTTATGTGTCAAAAGTGATGAAATAGGCAAAATCCATAAAAATCAAAATTTTTGGTATTTGTTCATAGAGTGCCGGTTTTAAATAAAATTCTTCTTTTAATTTCGTTTTCCATGAAACCTAACGATCGATTTGTCGTTATAAAATACCAACGAGCTTGTGAAAATGATAAATTGACTAATCTAAGTTATATTTGCTGTTGCCAATAACTAAGTTTTTAAACCAATCTTGTGACGTATACGCTAAAATGTAAAATAATAATAGATGGCTGTATGTATTAAAAATGCAATATACCTACATACATTTTTGTAACGAAATTTTCCATTATTTAATATTTGTACCCAATTAAATTAATTATAAATATAATTAAAATGAAGCATAAGCAAGCGACAATAAAAACCATTGACTGTACGCTTAATAAAGAAACCATTCAAATTAAAAATACAGCCCTCTAGAAATTATAATAAATGTAATTATAAATGTATTTCATAGTTTACACATAATATAGGTTGTTTACATTAAAAGACGGGAGATAAATAACTCCATATGTCATCTTCAAAACTTATTGTAGCCTATTGAACCAGAAAACGTACAAATACAATAAACAGACTAAGATACGATAAGGACGATTTATTCTTAATTTGTTACGTTTATTCAATACACGAAGAGAAACGTTCACGAATGCAATTTTTTTCACGCGGACAAATACATGAAATTAAGTTTTAATACGCTTATAGTAGTTAAGATGCCTAAAAATTCCAGATAATAAGACGTACGTAAATTCTGGTACCTTACAATATTCATTTACCCAATTTTAAGTTTAATTTACGCTTAGATTTATCTTTGTTGTCAACTTATTTCAGAAAATTCAAACTGATCCCAGTTTTTTACAAACTCAGTGAAATATTTCATGCTTCACATTTATAATTTTTAAAGCTTTTAAATAATTTTGTGTGGCAATATAAATTTAGTTTGAGGTCGATGCTATCAATTGTTAATAAAAATTATGCGTTATTGAGTTTTTATTACTAAACTTGGAGAGACTTATTTTATCAATAATTATATTCATCAAACAATCATAGAAGGGATGATCTGATTTAGAAAGAATTGGTCATATATACCCAGTTAATTTTTTAATCGGAATTGTATTTATACATTGTTGTTTTCTTGTAATAAAATTATATTAACTCTATTTTAACAAATTCTATATATAATCATATATACCAATATTTGTTTATATAAAAATTAAATAAAACATTTTTTAACTGTTGGTTTAATAGTTATTTAATTATTTTACATAAATTAAATTATAAACATTAAGTTGTGTTAGTTGGTTGAACCGAACCCATGACATCCTCTTTCCGTTTCTTTAAATTTCTGTTTAATAACAAGAAATAGTATATTATGTCAAAACTTTAGGTAAAGTCTTGGTTAAACATACTTCACACTCTACTACTGATGGATAAAATATTCTCTCACAAATCAATTGCGCTATTTTATCACCTCTTAAAATTTTATAATCAACTTTCCCATGATTGATTAAAACAATACCAATTGGTCCAGTATAGTCTATGTCAATAACTCCGGCTAAAACATCAATTCCGTAATGAAGGGCAAAACCACTGCGAGGAGCTTTTTAAACATGGTAAATTAAGAACTGATTTCTTAAATTTTTACAACATTATGAAAAATTTTACCAATACGACCATAGGTGTTTTCGGGAAGTAAAATTTTTAAATCTGTTTCTATTAACAATCTGGCTGCAGAAACCAATATATAATCATATGCAGATTTTAAATCTAAGCCTGCTGAAAATTTGGTTGCGCGAACTGGATCGAAAGCATTCTTTGATATTTTTACAAATTTTATTTCCATTTAAATCTAGTTCACTTTTATGTAAGAAAAATGTTCAAACACTTGTCTTATTTGAACTACGTCCCCGGAACGAAACAAATTTGTCAGTCAGTGTGCTTTCCTACCATGGAAATGTCACCTTTTTATACAGAATGTGACTGTATGTGTAATACTATTAACCGTAATTTTTTTAATCTGACAACGCCCTATTTTTATACAAAAGAATACGCATATCTAAAAAATATAATTAACATTTAACTATACTTAATGTATAATATATCCAAGGTTAGGTTTATAATTTAAAAAATAAGTATAGTTCATTTTTGTTTTAAATTTGAAATCACCCTTTTAATATGTTTAAAGGATATGTATTTACGAGAATGATGTATTATAGTTTACGTTTGATATTAAGTTAGAAGGTTACACCTATTATTTATAATTATAAGAAATTAATTATTTTTTAGACATAGTTATTTGATTAATCATTTCTAGAAATGTTTTTTTAAATATGTGACAGTATTAAAAAACTGCACCTTGACACAAATTTGATCAATATTTTTAACTCTCAGCATTCTAATTTAAATTCTTTACTAATTTATATATTTATATTTATCTTACAAAATAAATAAAAACTTGAGAATTTATCTTCAATTAGTTAATAGCAAGATATTTTTGTTTAAAACAATTATAAGTAAATAGATATATTAAGATATGTAGTATATAAAAAAATACAACTTGTGTAGAAGTCGAATTAAGCTCGGTATGTAATCATCCTTGATCTCAAAACACTGTGCATAAATTTTAATAAAAGGATCTATAGATATTTAATGTATAAGAACTAGAGAGAGAGTATAAAATTAAATAATTTTTTAGGTTTATATTTTACAATATATTCTTATAATTATACTAATTAACTATTACAAATTTTAGCCTAAAACATAATACCTCATTTTTTAGTTAAGAAGAAAAACTTCTACGAAATAATCTAATTATAAATATTTTTAATTATATCGTTATAATATTTCTAGTTTTTTACAACCATTATTTTTTTCATATTCCTAATAATATCTTTATTCGATGGTTTATTTTTTACAGATTTTTGGAATTGATTTATTTTTTAAAATCTTTATAAATCGTATAATTTATTTTGTAATTCTTCGCAAAAAATGATTTTATTCGAGTAAAATTTTATTTATTTTAATCTTATTGAGTGGTTTGTACTAGGATGGTATTCGTTACCTTTAGACTTTCTGTGGTCGCCTACAAATTTTGTCTTTGGCAAAATAAATATTATTAAATATTATAAAAAATTGTATCTTCAAAAGTAAATTGTTATTGAATTTTGTTTGAAAGAAATCTTACGTAGGAAAATAATAACAGTGGATTTTATAGAAAAAAGATTTATTTACATGTTTTAAATCATTTTACAAGTTTTTTCAAGATTTTGCAATACTTCAATAGAAGTTTCCGCATTGTTGGGGATTAAAATTTGTTTATTTTTACAATATTCTTCAAAATAAATAAGTGCTTCCAGCTGATTATCGCTCGGCATTTTCAAATCGTTTGTAAGCACAGGGTTAGACTCCATTAAAGAATTCAACGTTTCTTCAGCCATGTTAAGAATATTCGAATCTATACTTTCTTCTTTACTAGTTGGTTCAACATTTGAGTTCGAAGGTTGAATCTTACCGTCGATTACTAAATCATCGTACCATTCTTGATTTTTTACGTTAAACTCGTTCAAATAATCAATAATTTGATCGTCTAATAGTTCATCTCCGAGTGTGTATTTCTGGTGTTTTGAACTTAAACAATCACACACTTTTATTAGTGAGTGTTTTATTCGAAAAACTATATGTTGAATGGTTCATTAAATGTTGCTTAAAAATTATCCTGTCTAGAAATAGATCTTTGCAAATCCAACATTTTTCCTTAAAGGTAAATCCCTCCATACTTATAAACGCGTGTTTTCGACATGTCATGTCAAAATAACACAAATTATCAACGAGTGAATCGCATTTAAATTCTGGTTTCCCCATGAATAACTTCATTTTTTTAACTTTTAAAGAGGGCGATTTTTGAGACATCTTGCGTTTTCCCATTTCAATTGTGATATAATAAAAAAAAATTACTCGCAATTAGGTTTTACAGTGATATTATACAACTCAACAAATAACTTAAATTTTGAAAAATATTAAATTCCTCAAGGTTAGCAGGTTTGTGTATTGATGGGGGAAAGCACATTCCAACAATACGAACACCCCTTTTAATATATAAAAAGTACATGTATTTACGATAAATTTGTATTATAATTAACGTTTAATAAGGTTGAAAATAATTACAAAATATAAATTATTTTTGAAACATAATTATTTGATTAATTATTTCTAAAGGTTATTTTAAATATACTATATTATGAAAAAAGATTTTACCTTGACTTATTTTTATATAACTTAAAATATTCGGGTTTTTTAATTTATGATAATACTAATATCTACACATACAGCATTTGTATAAAAACTTGAATTACACCTTTAATCATTAGAAATATATTCGCCGTGTAAACGAGCGAGTTGAATATTAAGAAATACAGTTTTTCTTCAATTTTGGAGATAAAAGTATGTTATTTAGTAATTTTAATATTCTTTAATTATATTTTTTAATTATATCTTCTTTTTATTTAGTGGACGAGAGTTCTTGCAAAAATTTGTTAGAAAGAGGTTCTGTTAAAGTACAAAAAGATGGTTTTATTTGTTGTCCTTATTGTTTTGGATATACTGAGTCGTTAGAAACCTATGGTGGACTCCTATATTATTGTTGGAATAAACAATGTCGATTTTACTACCAACATGTTGTGTTTAGACAAGGCAATTGTTTATCAATGAGAATTCCATCGGATGCATTATTAATCTTTCCTCAACATTTAATTTGTATAATATGTGGTGTAAGAGGAAATAGAAGACGTTCGAGAGATACAGATTGTATAGAATCCGAATATAGTTCGGTATGTATTTATCCTCAATCTAAAAAAACACTGTGTATAAAATGCAATAAATCTTTTTTTTATAAATATTTCTTGTATTATATAGAGAAAAGTTACATAAACAACAGAGCAATACAAAATAATATTGAATGTTTTGAAAAAAAACCGTTTTTTAATTCACATTAAATATATACAACGTTTGTTAGAGCAACCAGTTTTTTTTCTCTTTATAACGGGGCTCTGTGGAATGTCTCCTGGCAAAACGTGATCTGCGTTTATAATTTTATTGTTTAATTCAATCTGGCGCGGAGAAAAATAGAGTAGGATCAATGATGCCAGATGTTAATAAACATTTTTGCGTTTAATTGATATAATTAGTCAATTGTTGAAAAATCCAAACTAGTTTTACAAGGCTGTAACTGTAGTTGATAACGTTTACACGTGACGATAATTAAGGGTGGGTATCAAATTACTTCTACAAGGCTAATGCAATTGAACCTGTTCTATCCTAGAGGTAATTATAATTTATGAATTTAAAGATATAGCTCGCAATGCTGATCAACAGAAAGTTAAAAAATTATAAATCAATGTAAGTAATGTTTAATTTTGAATATAATTCAAATTAATAAACTTAATTTTGTTTTAATATAGTCACCAATAATCGGCCGTTCGTTCACTGTGTATAGTCAGAGAAAATTATATCTACGTGTATTCACAATGTTGCTATTTTTGATCTTAAAAATGTTTTTCCAATTTTAGAATATATTATTTTACTATTAAAAATTAACCAGACATCCATTTGCGTAAAATTATAGTCTTTTGGGTTGCAAAAGTTAGTGCTCAGCAGTCGATTAATTTTTATCCATGAATAAAATAAGCTCGGCTATATTTAAATATTTATTTAAATAACCAATAGTTTAATAAAAATTGCAAAATGTTTAAATAATTGAAAGTGAATAAGCCTATTATTTAAATAAAAACAAACAATTACTTAAATAAATACCGCTTTTATTCAAATAAATGCATGGTTGCGTAAAAAACATAAATAAGTTAAAATAATATTCTTTTTCCCATCTTTTTTTAAAATAAATCGGAAAATTTGTGGATAATGAATAAACAATTGCGAACACTAGCAAAAGTATCAATAAAAACAACATTGTATCTTCAAAAATGTAAGAATTATTTTTATATTGGTAAAGTAATACGTTTTATTGTAGGTGGATAACATTATACTTTTGAATTGCTTAAAAAGTAAATAAATTGAATTTTTTCATAATACATTAGTGACTATATCTCTGGCGGATATCGCCCGATTAAGTTCATTGTAATGTTTTTAAAATGTTTGTTGATTGTTTATGTAATTAATTTATTATTTTAAAATAATTGTTTTTCGAATTTTTATTTGATTATATTATTTTAGAATGTATTAGTGTACTATTGAAAACCAATTTCCCTGATAAAATTACACCTTTGTATTGCAAATGTTAAAAACAGTGTTTCTTCAAATGTAAATAAATTGTATTTTATTTCGACCGGGCTTTAGCAACTCCAGTCGACACCCTACCTATGAAGGTAAGGAGCCAAACCCGTTGGAGAGAGCTCTTAAAGGGGAACGACAAGCACACAGCCGAGGCGACCAGTTTGCCTGGACCCTTTACGTTAGCCTGAACCGAAGTTCAGTATCCAGCCCAAACTTGACCGAAGTCGGAGGTGGAGATAGGACCGTTTGATCAGAGCTAACCTAACCCAGTGCGCCACCGGGCTTATGGGTTACAAGAGCCGGACCCCGACTCCCCGGTAAGCCACACTCTAACCCATTTAGGGCCCGTACTCTATAGTTAGTAATAATACGCTCAACGGTTTTGTCAACACCGAGATGCCCGGCTAGGGGATGATCATGAACCTGACGTAACACAACCTTCTGCATACTTGATGGAACAACTATCCTATGGCCACCCCGCGACACCTTGCTCCGCAGAATCCGATCAATCACGATATAGTACCTGGCCTCTCTACTAACACAGGGGTCGACCCTAGACACTACAATATCATAGAGTCGCTTGATCTCAGTATCAGTTGCCTGTGCCCTCCGGAGTAGAGAAGGACTAAAACTTAACATGTAAATCAAAGATGGCCGCCAAGATGGCCACCATAACCCCCCCCCCCAAAATATTTTCCAAAAACAAAATTTTTGTCCTTGGAAAAATCGAAAAACATATTTTCAATCTCAAATTTCACCTTGAAGATGATCCTTGACCTCGACGCTCGAGCAATGTTCACAACCTCTAAGCCTCGGTCTATCACCCCAACAAGTTTGGTCACGATCGAACAAGGTCGGACCGAGATATCGGCGGTAATATGTGACCCCCCGATTACGTCAACTTATTTACTTTTGGTGTCACTTTTTTCGTTTTTTCGACATTTAAAATGCTAATTAGTTATTTGCGAGATGGGGAAACGAATTCGCGACCTTCGTTTTATATCCTTGGCGGTTTTGGCCCCACCCAAAATACTTTAAACAACTAATAAACGTGTCTAAACTTGCGATAATAACTATTTCTATAAATAATAATTGTTTTTACATTTAAAAGTCAAAGGATATGTGTAAGTGTAAGACGTCTCAAAAATCGAGCTCTTTAAAGGTTAAAAAAATTAAGTTATTTATGGGGAAACTAGAAATTAAATGCAAATCGCCTAACGAGAATCCTTGTTATTATAATGAGCCATGTCGCAAACACGCTTTTAATTTCTTTGATAATTTAAACTTTAGTGTTAAATGCTGGATTTGTCAAGAACAATATCTTGACAAGACAATTTTTAAGCAACACTTAATGAATCACTTATCGAGTAGTTATAAAAATCAAATTCGTATTGATGTTTGCGATTGTCTTCATTCAAAGAAACCAGAATATACAACCAAAGAAGAAATATTAGACGACCAAATTATTGATTATTTGAACGAGTTTAACGTAAAACATCAAGAATGGTTAAACGAGTTTGTTAATGGTAATGGAACTCCAAAGAAAATTCATCGTAAAAAAAACAACTGGTATTAAGAGTGAAGAAACTTTAAATTCAACAATGAAATCAAATATTGTATTTCCACCGGACTTTGTCATGCCATCTGATGAGCAGATGGAAGCTATTATTTTTTTTTTCAAGAATATTGTAAAAATAATCAAATTTTTACTCTTAATCAAGTTGAAACGACCATTGAGGTTTTAGAAAATCTTGAACAAACTTGTCAAATGATTGAAAATATGTGATTAAATATGTTTTCTAATAAATATATTGTGCTTATTTTTTTCCTACGTAAAAATAGATAATTTAACTCTTTCGTGTTAAGGTTTAGCGTGGTAGATCGGTAGCGTTGCAGGACGTTATTCAAACAGTCTCAAGTTCAACTCCCAATCCTTTCGATCTATCACGCTAAATCTTTTATTAATATAAAACGAGATGTCGCCCAACTAAAACTGTCATTATAAAGATGTCAAGTTTCGTAGTATTTCTACCTTCGAACGCATCACCCGATATTTACCCGGAAAATACGCCTTCTAACTTTAAAGTACAGTTATCAAAACCCTTAAATTTTAACAATGAAAAATGGGCTTGCTCATTAGCAGAAATAATTCTTCCTGAAACTTATTCGAATATAACAAATGAGTATTCGCATTTCCAAGTAGGGCACGTGTCAGATGTTATTTCACCCGAAGAAAATCAATGGGATTATATTAAAATTTAAATTCCACCCAAACGTTACGAGGGTGATCTAGACAGAAATAAGAATACTATTCCAACATCTCTTCAAAATAATATACTCAACGAGTTTGCTAAAACTATTGAGGCCAATCAAACACTTAAAGGAAAAATACAAATAAATACGGTAAAAGCAGATGAAAACGAAGACAGTTCAAAATTAAAAATACAGTTACAAAAAGATGTGCAAGTAAGAATACCTCAAGCATCGCCCCTAGCGTCTGTTCTGGAATTTAGAGAAAATGATTTTGTCGACAGTGATTATCTTTCTAATTATCCACTCTCGAATCACGCCAAAACTATTTCTTTAACTTACGCAACAAATTTTATCGAAGTACGAATTAAAAAAGCGTTAGTTGTGAATAAATATCAACAAAAATATTTACCACGACAAATTCCCGTGGAAGAAATACAATCACAACCCAGGAGGAAAAAACAGAAAATTAACAAGAAACCGAAACTAAAACTAAAAGTGAAACAAGAAGAAAAACCAAAACTTGAACCAAAAACAAATTTAGAAGAAAAGCCAAATTTGAAACCAGAAGAAAATCTAAACAACATTTTACCAACAGAACCTTTAATTCCAAATATTAATGGAGACGTCAACCAACCAAAAGTTTTAAAGCCTTCCGAAGAAAATAATCTACCAAGTTCTCTTCCAATACCAGTTAATCTACCATCTCAGCCTGTTATTAAACAAATACAATGGAATAATTACGCAATTGTGTTTGAGGCGGGCAGATATGAGGGAGAAAGACAATATAATGATGAAATTCAACCATTCACATTACACTTAATTATACGCGATTTATTAGAACGATGTAAACCAAGACAGTTTGATGGATTAAAAACCTCGATATCGTCCGATGATGAAGATAATTTATATTTTAATTTAGAAATACCGGTAGGGATGGAAATTAAATTTCAAAATCCATTAGCAGATCTTTTTAAAATCCCACCAGGCACTTATTTTACAGGTATTCAAAAATTTGGCCCGTTAAATAATTTAAATAATATTACTTTTAATTCGCGTAACAATTTTATCGACATACGTATTGAGACTACAAAAATACCGCAATTTGAGCAGGAAGATTGGGCTTTTTACTCCGTATCAATTATCCAACCTTTTTTATTTGAAGGTCAGAGAGATGATTTTGGAAATATTATCCCATTATCTTTGCATAGGCAATTAAAAAACGAGATTCAACAAGCTACAAACTACCCCCCTTTAAATCGGTACGAAATTAGTTACGCAATAGAAGAATAAATCGAGGTCATTACTTAAGAATTTCATTCCCTCAAGATCTACAGATGGCCTTCACTGGAAGATTAGCAAATATTTTTAATATAAACGCGCCAGAATTTCAAAATGGTGTAATTAGCAGTCAAAATCCTTTAAAAGTGTATGAGGAAAAATTTATGTCAGATGAGGAATCGGTTATAGATTTTAGATATAATAAAAATTTTCCAATTGAAGCCCCTAACTGGGAAAATGACAGTTATACGTTTGAACGTAATTATTACGAATCTGATAAGGATTTAAGTGGGAATTTTATACCGTTATCTCTTCATTTCAAAATTTTAAATGAACTTCAAAGATATTTTGATTCGCATATCTCACTTAAGGCTGGATTTTTTTATTTTCAAAGAAAATGGAAATTATTATTTTCAAATTGAGTTAATGAGTGGGTTGGAAATTAAAATATTCGGACCTCTAGCAGACCTCTTACAAATTGAGTACAAAGTAGATTATATCTCCTCAGTTTATAAAAGCATAGCATTAGACCCACTTCAAATTAGATTAGAATTAGATAATACGGTTAATTTTATAAATTTTCGAAACGATTTAAACAGAGTTGAGAATAGTTGACGACAAAAACGTTATATTGATTTCAACAATTACGAACATGGTAAAAATAATAAACTAAATGTTGTAGACAAATTCCATTGTCGAATTCCAAGAGGCGTTTACCACACTATTGATGATGTTTTAATTGCGATGAAACATTCATTACCACATCAGAGTTGGGCTAAATTCGAGTTTCATTTAAATTCAGATTCGACAGTTTCAGTTAAAGGTGTGGGTGAAAAGAGTTTTTTAACCTTTCCAATAGATAACCCCAAACTCGGGCAAATGTTAGGTTTTTCAAACAATCAAATTGAAAGACCTCTTTTAACGAAATAGGTATGTACCCCGCAGATCTCAACCACGGAATATCTGGAATTTATGTCTATACAAACATTATACAACCTGTAATTACAGGCCACACTAATACGCCCCTGCTGAGAATTATCAAATTAAACGAAAATAAAAATCGAGCACAAGTTGAAAGATTTCATTTTTTAGACTATTTTCCAGTTCTCTACGATCAAATACAAACTATAGAAATTTCTTTAAGGTCGGATTACGGTGAACTCCTGCCATATAAAACAGGCAAGACTATTATAAAATTAATATTTAAAAGATTGGATTCTTAGTCTAGAGTACACTTAAAACAAGCTCATCATGGAGAGATATTATCATCATTATGTACAAACAGGACGCGGATATAACGTCTTTCGAGGAAGCCAATATCAAACTGGTCGTGGATTTGGGTCAATTTTTAAAAGTTTAGCAAGATTCGTAACACCTCTTTTTCGACCCGTAGCTAAATCACTCGGTATTCAAGGGTTGGTTATGGGGAAGAGAATTATGGATGATGTCGTTGCGGGTCAAAATTTTAAGGAGTCTTTTAAAAAAAATAGTAAAATTGCCGGAACAAATCTTTTAAATAGTCTCGGTGATTCCATATTAAATACACAGAAAGGCTCTGGAGTTCGGAGAGTAAAGAAGCGCAAATCAAAATTACGCGATAATCAAAGAAAACGCAAGAGAACAAAAACCGATTTTCTTGACTAAACATTATGCCTCAATTTGAATCTATGTGTTCGGAGTTGGAGCTTTTTAACGAACCCCTGATTAATTCCAATATTGAGGGGAATAAATTTGTAGATTATTTCCCTATAGCTCCCTTGTCTAATGCTACACAGATTAATTTTTCTATCCCCGGGGGAGATTATTATATTGACATGTCAAACTTGATGCTTAAAATTCGAATTCGTGTTAAAAAAGAACAAAACGGGATTTTAATAGATATTCCTGCAGCCGAAAAAAAAGTATCCCTATGCAACCTTCCATTGCATTCTATTTTTAGCCAAATAGACGTGTTTATGAATGAGACTTTAGTACAATCTAGCAACAACTGCTACCCATACTTAGCATATTTAGCAACAGTTTTAAATTTTGATAAGGGAGCCAAACAATCTTACAAAACCGCCGAGGGCTATTACGAAGACGGGTTTTGCGACCCAACGCTAGCGTTTGACGATGTTAATAAGGATATAAAAAATAATGGAATTTTAAAAAGAAGTAAAGATATTGCGGGATCGAAAGTTTGTGAATATATGGGTATAATATATATAATATTATATAATATTAATATTAATATTATATATTATATTATATAATATAATATAATTTATAATTATTTCCCATGAAGATGTTAATAAGACATTTAAATTGATTATCGAAGATGCTGTTCTTACGGCTAAGCATATTCTCGTTAATCCAGATCTCCAGCTGGCACATAATGCGATATTGCACAAACAGAGAGCTTTGTACGATCTAACACAAACTGTTGTTAAAACTCTGACAATCTCAGCAGGCGCGAGCGATTTCGTGAAGTCAAATATTTTTTTAGGTAAAATTCCAAATCGGGTAATAATCGGAATGGTAAACAATTCTGCTTACAATGGGTCTAGTCGAGAAAATCCCTTTCAATTTAACCATAATAATCTCTCGTTCTTACAACTTTCATTAGATGACCAGAATATACCAGAAACTGCTCTAACTCCAGATTTTAATAAAAATCTCTACACTAGGTCATATTATTCACTATTCTCGGCAATGGATTTAATTGGAAATAACTCTGGTAATTGTATTGATTACGAAAATTATAAAAACGGTCATACATTATTCGCGTTTGATTTAACTTACGATTCCTCGGCAAACTCTAACAATCTCTCAATTCAACGAAATGGTAGTTTACGGATGGTAATGAAGTTTTCTTCCCCCTTAACTAATATTCAAAACATAATTATTATTGGAGAATACGAAAACCGATTTGTCATTAACCAAGAGCGTCAAGTTACGTATATTACGGAATAAAATCAATCAACGAGGGCAAAGATTGGTTAGTTGTTTCGCGAAATCGTAGTGGTAAAGATGTCTCGAACTCACAGTCTCTCACCTAAACAAGAAGTATCGGTGGTAGGTTATGTTAACCCATCCATCAAAATTTACCGACTAGACACTTGCACCGAATTTGAACTGAATTTGGAAGCCTGGCAATCTCTATTCACATTCGAAAAGGAAATAACTGATTTTTTTGAAGACCAAAATGCTAGTTTTCACACCTGGCTTCCTCTTGAAGGTTCAAAGATAAAAATCGACTGTTTCAAGGGACAAAAGGAAAAACTCGTGGATGTACGCGCTTGTGCCAGAGGAAAAAATCATCTATATCATCTTTTTTATTCAACAAATTATGGTTTTACTCTCAACCAAGCAGGGTCGAAAAGATTAAAACATTGTAAACATACAATCGATCAGGAGATTAATTTAATTTTGTCGGCAAAAAATATTATGCGTGACATAATTGTACATGAGCTCATGGATAAAATGCTTGAAATTACCGAAAATTGTGAGAATCCACATTGTAAATCTTTGATTACTCACGATGTCTCTTGTAAACTAGGATTTAGCACATATTTTGAAGACCGAGTGGAAAATATGATATTAATAGCTATCCCCCAATTAAACTACGATCATATTGTTGTTAGATTCCAAAAGGAATTTGGTCTTGACCCCTTAATAGTAGAAAGTCAATTATATTTTGATATTGTTCAAAATGTGTCAAACTTAAAATGTGATTTAATTTATTAAAATAAAAACTTTTACTATAGTTTGTTTTTATTATTTCTATTCATACATTTAAAGATGTTGATGTCAAAAACAGACAAACAATTAAGTAAAGTTTATTACGATGTTGAAAGCCCATACAGTTATTCTGACAGTGTTACTTTAAGAAAAAAATTTCCCAAAATTTCGGAAAAAGAAATTAATAATTTTCTCAGCAAACAACCAACTTACACACAACACAGAGCTAGGAGGTTAAATTTTAAACGTAACAAATTATATGTAACTACGATTGATGAGACATTTATGGCCGATTTATTAGACCTCCCTATTTTACAAACTTTTAATAAAAATTACCGTTATACGTTATTAGTTCAGGATATCTTAAGCAAATTCATTTTTATTCTGCCAATTAAAAATAAAACCTCGAGCGAGATTGTGAAGGCTTTTAGAGAGATTTTCAAAAAACGGGTACCCCTTAATTTATGTACCGACGCAGGGCCAGAATTTCGAAACGCCCCATTTCGCGCTCTCTTAAAGCGTTATAACATCCACCATTACCTCACATACTCTGAGAAAAAGGCTTCTATGGTTGAGAGACTCGTTCGCACGGTAAAATCTAAATTTTTTAAAATAATTACCAAGACCGGCGATTTACAGTATCTTAATAAACTACCATTAATTGCAAAATCTTATAACGCTCGAAAACATTCAACAACGGGAATCGCCCCTTAAGATGTCAATAAAAACAATGAATCGGCAATTTGGGAAAAAAAACTATGGCAACCTTAGTATGATTGGGAAGTCAAGTTTAAAAATTGGGGATAAAATTCGATTAGCCGTTGCAAAAGCAACATTTGATAAAGCATACAGAGGAACGTTTACAGCCGAAATATTTGAAATTCATAGAGTAATTACGAGAGATCCCTGTATGTATATTGTGAAAGATTTGACCGGCAATATAATTAAAGGGGCGTTTTACGCTCAAGAATTAGTTAAAATTCAAGTGTAGAGCGCTAAAGTCTTTATTCAACATTTTGTTAACCATGGGTTAAGTACACATTCTCCTGGGTCTCGCGATTGTAATATTTGGTGTTAGTGCAACAATAGTAACATCCGCGATGAAATTTAAAAAAATAAGTCCCGAATACAGCCTAGGTATTGGAGTTTGTGACAAAGCATACGATCTAGGAAGAGACACGTACCTCGTAAAATGTAACGAGACTTTCGACGTGCGACATTTCAAAAAAGAAGAAGGGAGTTTGAAGCCATCTATCAGGGGAATCAACTTAACAAAAGATCAATATGAGAAATAATGCATTTTGACAGTGACGTGAAAGATGAACACTAATCAAATCCAATCTATACTTAAGTGTGACCCCCGCTCGAGAGATAAATTTATCGGAGTGTTTCCCGCTAACACATTACCCAAACCTCCAATTAAAAAAAATCATATTGTTTCGTAATCAACACCGATCCTGATACGCTTCCAGGCTCTCATTGGACGGATATTTACAAATCGGGCAACACTCTGGACTTTTTGATCTCTAGGAAGATCGCATCGTGACTATGGATTTTTGCTAGAGCGATATAGCAAGCGTATTCAATTCAATTCTCATAAATTTCAATCAAATAAAAGCTAAAACTGCGGACCTCATGTAATTTATTTTCTAACCTCGAGATGTATGGGGATTTCTTACAGTAAAATAATTAACGAATTGTATAATTTCGATTTAAAAAGAAATGATAGTTTAGCGTTGTTGAATATATGTATTCATTTGATGAAAGAGTGGAAACGAAATAAATCGATTTGTTTAAAATAATAAAAATGTTTATTTATTTTACACATAATTATTTTTACACATTTTTATTATTCTTGCCAACGAGAAGGAGGCCGGGTCTGTCTTTTAGGCCTGGGAGATTTTTTAGGGGATGGTAATTTTAATTTTTTTGCGGCAATATTGGAACGCCACCAACAGCACCCTCCTCCAAAGATAGCTCTCGATCCCAATCATCTTCCTTGCTTAATTGACTTCCAATATCGGTATTTTCTAAGTATTCTTCAAATATTTCATTTTCTCGATTTAATCGTTTATGCATTCTATCATCAGTAATTGTCTTTTGTTGCTTAACAATCGGCGTAGATGCTTTCCTTTTCCAAGATTCTACAGTCTTTAAAAAACTCGGGAATTTCCTAGTTTGTTCGTTTTCTCTCTCGCTGAGATAGTCTTTTATTTTGCGTGTCATAGTATTTAAACGCAGCGTCGCCAGCGTTAACTCCCTCGGGCGTTTTGAAGGGTAAATAAATTTGCGAGGTGAACGGGGAATTTAATGGAGCAACAGGTCCAGGTGTTTGAAGGTTTGTAATTTCAACTTTAGGTACCGGTATCGCTTTTCTCATTTCCCGGGCCTCGCTCAGTATTTTTAGAAATTCTCGTAATTTAGAGCGGCTGTTTAAATTAGAAGTTAATATATTTTGCAGCTCATTATCTAATAAGTTATAATATGTTTCCTGGGGAGAAACAAGCTGTTTATTTTCTTGAGATATTTGTCCGACACTCGATGCGGGAACTAAAATCATTTTCTTCATTTTATCTTTTATTGAATAAATTGACAATTAAAGGAACAATAGATCCTAATAAAGCCGGTATCAAGAATCCCGTACCTTTCTGAATTATTAGAGCACGCTTCTTTTTTTGCGAAATTTTCGGACTGGCTAAAAACCGTATTGCTTTTTTATATTTAGGAAGTTGTTTTTTTGGCTTTAGATAATATAATTCCACCCCCTTTCAAGTTTTTGCAAACGGTCTGTAAGGCTTTTAATTGCGTTGGAGAACTGTTAGCTAATAAATTTTTACGTATCCCTCCTTTAGATTTATACAATAAATTTAAATATGGATAGTGTGTTTTAAACCTGTCAGAGGGATTTGCAATAGGAGTCGTTTTTTTACGTACTGTCTTTTTTGGTGCCATTTTCTTTAATGAACTTGATAATAATATAGTAAATTATTTATTATTGGAAAAAACTACCATTTGTGGTCCGTTTTGATTAAATGTGTACGATCTTAATCGTAAGCTATCTGGAGTGGTGACAGATGTGTCTATAAATAGGGAATTATAAGGTTCTCTAGTAGCCATATCGTAGGCCATTTTAATTATTTTTGTATTATTTGGAGATATTTGATTGGCCAGATATTGGATTTGACTTAGATCTCGAGGAGATTTAAACAGATTTAGATATGACATATTATGAGAGATTAAACGAGATTGTTTGCCTCGGGGAAATAGGGTTTGTGAGATTAATACGACTGAAATTTTAGAATGATGACTGCCTACGGTAACCAATTTAGCAATTTGATCATTTTTGTAAAGTTCTTCTGCTAAGTCGTCAATAATAAGTAAAGAATTTCTATTTGATTCCCAGAACTCGCTGTCCATTGGAGGAAGTCCTTGAATAAACTCTATATCGGTTAAAAACTGAGATAAAGCATGGTAACCTGATTGCCAAAACGAATAACAATAAATAATTTTAATAGGAGGTTTATTGATTAATTCATTCCTCCATCTAATTAGTGAGTTCGTCCATGATGATTTGCCCGACATAGTAGGCCCTGACACCATCATTCGAAATGATGAAAGAAATTTTATATAAGTCATTACTGTTTAAACAAAGACAACATACTACGTATTTTGTTAGTACATTGACTGTTTTATAGAATATATGTAAAAATAAACAAACACATTTTAAATTTAAAAAAATATTTTATTAAAAATATGTTTCTTATCAAAACCATTCCTTCACCAGTTTTATAAACTTCATAATAATATACAAAAATAACATTTTTGAATAAAAAATAAATCATAATATCTCCTTCACCAAAAAAAATTATTAATTCCCGTTTTTTAGTAAAAATTCAAATCTTAGGTTATTTAAAAATAAAGTATTTACTCGATTTCGGAAGAGATTTCATTTACGATAATTATGTGGTTAAATGAAACCTGTTTTGCTGGTTTTTTTACATGGTTTTTAGATTTATAATTAAAAGATGACAATTTTATTTTACAATTCAACATCTTCACATTCTAAATAGCCGTAGGGGACACTAGAAATATTATCTTTTAGAACACGTTTACAAAAAGTTTTTTTGAAAGTTTTACTTAAGTTGCCAACACGTAAAAGCATTTTGTACTTATCTTTTATTACGTTAAAGGGAATTTTCACCTTAAACTCGGTATTTGGCACAAAAATCATTTGTTTGAAGGCGTCGAAATGTATGATGTCTGAATTTTCCCTGGTAAGAGTTATCCCTTTAAGTTTTATAATTGTCTGATTATTTTCAAGTTTAAAACTGTAGCTTTTTGGTCCAGTTGATACGAATTTTGTGATATATGTATTCGGAGTCTCGCACGTAAGTTCACCTAAATTACCACCGAGGGGGGGTAGCCACTCGTTTGGTTGATGTGTAAATTTTACTCCATCCGTGTCATAATAAATTACACGCTTTCCCAACTTATTAATTAACTTATGCAGATGAATACGCCCGTAACTGGTGACAAACGAAGCAACAATAACATTACCTTTTGAAAATGTTGGGGCTAGCTCACTTTTTTTTATAGCTTACCATGGCAACATCGTTGTTGATTAAATGAAAGTCTGTTAATTTATTCGATGTGTCTGCTATAATCTCGGTTAATTGGGAGTAGCGATGGATAATTTTAGTTGGTGATTTATCCATTCTTAACGCCATTCTGCCATATAACGAATTTTGCGCCAATTTCGCGGAAGTTCTTAAGGATGGGTTATCAACAATTTCCTCAGGCTCTAACCTTACTCCATCAGCTTCGTATATCGCGTCTAAATACTCTTTTTGCTCTTGATATGTTTTAATATTGGGTGGAAATCCTGAATTTTTAACTTTTGCTCTAAAAAATGTCAATATATGGTTTGAAAAAATTTGTTGTAATGTTGTAATGGTAAACTTCGAAAATTTCTAACAGTTTGTAGTTACACTCTTTTATTGAGTAGTAGATTTCCACCGAAGGTAAAACTACCGTTATAGCTCGTTCGTCAATACTGTGGGTACATTTTTCATCATTATTTATTACACAACTTCCGCATAAAGGATAATAAAGTTTTTTATTAAATCGGTAGGGAAGAACGGGTAAGTAGAGGTCTCTGGGGGGGAGGATTCGACAACTAATTATTCCAAAATAGACGTCTGGTGCATAATCAAAGTTGTGTGTGATAACCTTATCATTTTTACAACCGTATTCCATTTTTTGTAAGCAATACGCATACAGACTACAAAAATCAAAATATCGGATTTGTTCTCCAATTAAGGGTTCTACTTCATGGTACAGCTTAATTGTTTCTACACGCCCTCCAACTAAAGAATCTCTAGGGTTAATTTTAGGAATAATTTTAAAAAATGCTTTCGCCTCGACATTTTTTCTCAACAATTCTAAATTTCACATTCAAAAATTTGAATATATGTGTGGTTTGGTAAATTTTGTTCAATAAATTCTTTTCGATCTAATTCTCTTTCTCTAATTTCTTTGAATGTTTTTCCGACAATTGAATTAAAGCTCGAGCCAGAAAAATGTTTTGGACAACCGTGCCAGAAATCACACATTACATCAATTACTATGGGTGGATTTTCACAGTAGCCATCTACGAAATACGGACCTACAGACTGTTCCCCAGCCGCGGATCTGACCGTTTGCAAAATTAAATTATTTTCCTTCTCATACCAAGATAAATATTTTAAGGCAATCTCGCTTTGATTCTGTCTACTTGCCAAACCGATAGCCGGTATAGTACATAGTGTATATGGTTCTAAAAATTTGTCGATAAATACATTATTAAGTGCCCCGGAAAGAGAAATACCCCCATAATTACTGATATCAATTTCAATTAGTTCTTTATATAAGATGCGAAATTTCTACATAGCTAAGCGTAATAAATTACAATCTAAAAGACAATACGCTCTGGATTCTGATTTAATACAATAGACCGGTTCGAGCTGTTTGTGTGAATACCAATTTTTAAATTCTCGTTATTCCAATTCTTTCATTTTATTAGGCTCAAAATATTTTTCATCCGGAATTGGTCCTGAATAGTTCAAAGTGTCTTTCGTCCAAAAATATAGGGAAAATATCCTTTAGATTGAGGCAAAGAAAACATTTTAGGAAAATGTCTTAGTGGAGCACTAACATAGTTCAAAGAATCTACAAAACGAATGTCTAACCCTTTAATATAAATAGTAAGTATTTTGGCTCCATCGTAATTAACCTCGGGAATGACATGATTAATTAATTTAGAAATAATAAACATTCCGTCGAAAGATCTTAGATTATGGGCCATTACGATGAGGTTGGTAAATTTCGGCCTAATAGTTTTTCTTTTTCGCTCTCCACCCGTAAGTAAAATAGTTTCATGTTGAAACAAAAAATTGAGAAAGTTATTTACACAATATTGTCCTTCAAAAACCGTGGTTTCCACAGGCTGATTTAAAATTTCACTTTGGGCCACAAATAATATGGGTTTATGCATATTATTCTCAATTATAGTTTCAATATCGAAATATACATAGGATCGTGGTTTTTTTTAAATGTCGACTGTTTAACATAATGCTGGTTTGGAGGATGTTCTGTTTCACATTTGTGAGTTTTTGAAGTTTCAAATTGAACACAGCATTTTACACATCTGTGGAAAAGCTTGCAAGTTTCATTTTTCAGGTGAAAACTATAACATTCACCTTGTTTTAAATATCTATTACAAAGTTTACAACGAATTAAAGGAATTTGTAAAATTTCGTGAAAATCTCGACCTAAACACCTTTTACATTTAATATTTCTAGTGTCAAAGCAGTGGTGTTTGTTCCTACGGGCGGTGGAATAAAAAAATTTTTCACAGTCTAAGCACGAAGCTACCCCACCCCAAATGGAATGTAGATTTTTAGCTAAATGAACGTGCGTGCCAATTTTTACAAGTAGAATTTTGTGTTCGGCAGGGGGAAAACCCTTGAAATAAATTTGAAAATTTTCCGTGGCGTTAAATATTATTATCTGATACTTTGGGGCTAAATATGATTGAAATTTAGCTATATCACCAATTTCTACAGCTCCTTGTGCAATTCCTACATCATCATGTAATTTCTTAGCGGTTTTAGTTTGTAATTTACTACGAAAGAATGTTAAGGCTCTATATTCTTTAAGAACATTTGTTAATGGAAGTTTTTTTGTACTCTGCAATTTCACAGAGTTTTATTCCGACTGTAAGGGCTCTCGCCACGCACAAATTGTCTACGTTGTTGATATAGTAAAAGTTGGCTTTAGATTTCAAGAAAGCATCAAGATCGATAATATCTCTGTTTTTTAGAGCTAAAATTTTTTCCCCATTTTCTGTGGGGATTTCAAAAGAATTATACTAAATTTAATTTCTCCATCTAGTAAGAAATTTTTTTTTGATTGAGCAACGCGTGATATATGGTTAAATATTCGAGAAACAGTTAACTGATCAATTTTAAGAAATTTAATGTTAATTGGATGTTCTAAATTTTCCGATTGAATTGCAAATCTGAGGAAATCGAAACCTGGTGCCTTATGTCTTACGTATTTGATAATTTTGGACAGAATCTTTTCAAATACTGTAAAAAATAAATGTGTGGGGATTTCGTTTAAATCTATTATTTCTAGATCAATATCCAATTGTTTACATTTCCACTTTTTTGAATTTCTAGGGCTTAATTTTTTAATTTTATAAACCTTTTTATAATTAAAACTGTTTAAAGATGAAAAGTCTAATTCACTGTCCGAACCGTAATCACTGAAGTCATCCATATTCTAATTTCGTTTCCAGGTCTAAAATATTATTCTAATTACTATTACGAATAATTAATTAATGAGTTTAACTTGCCTTCGTGGGTGGGCAAACAATTTTTCCTTCCGTCTGGTCAATTATCTTTTTCAGCCTGTTTGTTGAGTTTATGATTCGAATAACGTCCATGGATAGGGTGTTAGCTAAGAATTTCACCCTTTTATAATCACCCTTCCAGAGTTCATCTTGGGGAAGATGTTTGATGTTTTTATATGAATATATCTGAATATCTAGATATATTCCCTTGTCGCTCGCTTTTTTTCTCGGAGTTTTAGTTTCGTAAGACACTCCACCTTTTTTAACTTTCACTGATTGTTCGATTCCAACTTCTTCGATGTTTGACATCCTACGGACCTCTTGAATATAGTCCCCATCCGATTCGTCCGACTCTAATAACATCTCCTCTTCAGGCCTATCAAAAACTGAAACTGCTTGACTCGCGGAGCTTTGACTATTGCTTGTGGAAGCCATTTTAGCCTGTTATGTTTTTATAGTAAAATTTTGCCCTTTTATACCAAAAAAGTATTTATTTTTTTTCATTAATTTTTTTCAAAAATATAAAACCTTGAATATTAAAGTGATTAATACTACAAGGATAGAACCTAGTTAAATGGTATTTAAAATTGTTTGTGAATGTCAATTTAAATATAGACATGTATAAAAATATAAAATTATTAATTATTTTTTTGAAGGACTTTATATTTAATTTCGTGACAAAAAAGACAACGCCCTAAGAGTTTTAATATTTTTGCTTTAAAAATCGATTAAAGATGTAAGAATTTTGTTTATTACAGGGTTAGATGATTTAAAATTCTATGGGAAGAAATATATTTCTGCGAGGTATAAAATTTAAACGAAGGGATAAAATTATATTTCTGCAGGGTGTATTTGATAAAAAATTGTCTTTTGACTTGATTTTAAAACAGGTTAAAATCAGGATGTAAAAATTAAATATTCTGAAATTTTTCTTATAAAAAGAGTGTTTTTCAACGTATTCCTTTTATAAACCATGGGCTCTCGCGAAGTTTTGACTGTTTCTGGTAAGATTTCTCATCCTCTCGCTATTAACCCTTTTTAACTTAAATATCTGCATTACGCAAAGTTAGGAATTGTAATCTTTTTAAAATTAACGATATTTCAATTAGACTTGAAAATTACTGTATGAAAACAGTCTTTCTTGAGTGTCAAGCCTTAGTAGAACCTTTTAAAAAAATCATTTTTGCTTGCCCCTTTATAAAAAAATCTTTCAAATTATCGCCAGCTGTTTTCGCTTCGGTTTTTTCTAGAAGAATCAATAACAATTCTTGTCTATTTGACGTTCATTCTATTAATTTTGTCTGTCCCCACGAGGGTTTTGAGTTTGACGGCTTACTGTTCCACACTCAATACACTCTTGAAGGTTGGTTTTCTTACGAAATTTTACGTTTAATTGGAAAACATATGCGCCTATATCAAAATTTAAATAAGATCCCATAGTTTCATCAACACAAAAATCGTAGGAGCCTTCAACGTGACCTTTTGTTACTGTTTCAATTGCAACAAGTTTCCTTTTTTGAAAAAAACAATTAACTTTATCTACCAACTTTCATCTAACAAGATATACTATCCGTTTAGAATTAGGCATGATCGTTCTATTTTTTATTAATGATTTGGATCGACAAGAAGTTAAAATAGTTACAACTTTAGAGTAAGGAATACTAATTTTAAAAAAATAATTACAATAATTAAGATAAATATTTTTATTTAGTTGCAAATTATCTCGACCAATTCAAAATTTAAACGATCGTCGGCAACTTTTCCAACTACGACTCAAGGTATTTACAATATTTTTTTATTTATTTAAAAAAATTAAATTTATTTTTTTTAAATAGGACTCAAATCTTATAAAATTCTAATATTCTACTATTTTATTTAAAGACTTTATTTGTGTTTTTTTTATTTTAATTGTTTTTATTTGGTGAAAGAATAATTTTGAAATGTTTTATATTTTTTATTTAAATTGTTTTTATTTTAAAAGGTTTAAGTGTGTTTTAAATATGTTTTCTAAAATAACAACCTTTATTAATTTAATTCAGGCGGTGGAGGTTCTTTTTAATACTTCATAATCTACTTTTTCTTTTTTAACTAGCTTTATTAATTTAATGTTGGGATTGGTGTAAAGTTCTTTTTTCTCTATATTAAAAATCCTTTGTTTTCATCTTTTTTATCCAATGCATTTTCAAGAAATTTTATTATTCTTATCTTTTTGTTAGGTATCAAATTTTTTTGTTAAATTAATTGGTTGATATAAAGATCTTTTTTTGTTTTTATTAGTATTAGTTTTTTATATTTATTATTATTATTATTATTATTATTATAATGATTATTTAAAAAATTTCTTGAAAATTTATTGTTAAAACTGATGTAAACGAAGTTCATCTGGGATACAATCTATCGCCTATATCAAACAACCCATTGTTTATTTATTATTCTTTTTGTTATTTTCATATCTTTGATATACTTTTTCTATACTAATATCGGTTAAACTTTAATGTTTTATGTTTTTTTTGGTAATTGATAATTATATTAACTGAAATTGTATAAGTACATTTTGTACTAGGTTGTTTTTAAAAATTGAATATAATTGTTTTTATTAATTTATAAAAACTTGTTTAAGAAGGATAGTTAATTTTATTTGTATTACAAAACTAATAATTATTCCCAAAGGCAATATTTTTAAATTTTAATATATAGCTCGGGCTTAAACTATAAAATCTCAATGTAAAGGATTTTACCAGGAGAAATCTAGAATCAAGATGTCTAGTGAATTACATCTAAAACCTGTACTCTCAAATTATATCTAAAGCCTGTACTTTCTTTGCCGCGATCTTTAAAATTTCTCTCTCTTCGAGTAGTAAAATGTATAATCTTTTGTCAAATTTCGTGGTGGAATCACAAGAATTTAAAAAAGGTTGAGTCTGAACTTCATGTGTTAGATCAAATTCAACATGTTGGCACTGTACATCATACCGTTCGATCTGTTTTAATTAATTCAGACATTCTCGAACTATATACTTCCGAAGCGATTAAGATCAAAACCAGTGTTTTTATTCGTGCGATGGTAGAGCAACAAAAAGAATTCTTGTGGTAAATATTTTTTAGATATATTCATTTTTAATAGATTAATTTATTTATATTTATAAATTCAAGCCCGAATTTCCAACCCGACATGTCGTTTTGTACCGAAGAGGAAAAATACCTTCTACGAATTGATGTAATTATAATTATTTTTAATTATACACTTAAAATATTTTTAACATTGTGTTTTTTATATTTTTCAGCCTTCAAATTATTTATATATCCTTCTTTAATTCTTTATTATTTAGTTTTATTTGTAGTGTTTCATATGTTGTTAAGTGTTTAAAAAATATATTGTTTGAAATATTATAGTTATTAAATATTATAATAACTAATTGTGTTTTTGATTACTTAAACTATCATTGTTTTTAAAATAATAAAATATTTGCGAAAAAATGAAAACTTATTTATATTAGTTTAATTATTTAAAGTATTTTGGGTGGGGCCAAAACCGCCAAGGATATAAAACGAAGGTCGCGAATTCGTTTCCCCATCTCGCAAATAACTAATTAGCATTTTAAATGTCGAAAAAACGAAAAAACGAAAAAAGTGACACCAAAAGTAACGGAAGCCCGAGCGTAAAAGATGTCTTCTGAATAGCGACCGCCATGCAATAATTGGTGAAGAATTTCACTATAAATTGCACTGGACTGCTCACATATAGGGCAGTCTGATTGTTTATTAGTTTTACTGATATCGGCAGATTTCCGAGGATAGCCAGAGTTCCTACACAGTACTGATGAGCCCCAAAAGGGCGAAACCGGTCTACTGTTGGAATCTCTGGCTGAAATTTTGACTTTTGATATAACTATCTTAACGTTGGATTTCAACGGAAGCCCGAGCGTAAAAGATGTCTGCTGAATAGCGACCGCCATGCAATAATTGGTGAAGAATTTCACTATAAATTGCACTGTACTGCTCACATATAGGGCACTCTGATTGTTTATTATCAAAAGTAAATAATTTGACGTAATCGGGGGGGTCACATATTACTGCCCGTATCTCCGTCCGACCTTGTCCGATCGTGTCCCAACTTGTTGGGGTGATAGACCGAGGCTTAGGGTTGGTAGACAGTGCTCGAGCGTTGAGGTCAAAGATCATCTTCAAGGTGAAATTTGAGACAAAAATATGTTTTTCGATTTTTCCAAGGACAAAAATTTTGTTTTTGGAAAATATTTTGGGGGTGTTTTGGGTGGGTTATGGCGGCCATCTTGGCGGCCATCTTGGATTTACATGTTAAGTTTTAGTCCTTCTCTACTCTCCGGAAGTCAGCCATCGTTAGGGTTGGGATCCATTTTCAACTGGCGCCGGATTCCGAGCGTCGGTCACCAAACCCAACATGCCAGGTTCGCTAATCAAAGATTCAGTTGTTGCTAACACCTCCCCGACCAGGCAAGCGTCACACGGCTCATGAACCCTGGACAGAGCATCTGCCACTACATTCAGTTTACCCGGTCTATACTTAACAGACATATCCAACTCCTGTAAAAAAAGTGCCCACCGTGCCAGACGACCCTGTGGATTTTTAAGATTCAACAGCCACTGGAGTGACGAATGATCAGTAATCACCTCGAAACGGGACCCTTCCAGAAAATGACGAAATTGTTTTACAGCCCAAACCATGGCGAGACATTCTTTCTCCGTAGTGGAATAATTACGCTCAGCCGCTTGCAATATGCGGCTTATATGGCCAATAGGGACCTCTAAGCCTACTGTAACTGTAACAATGATGCACCTAACCCCACCTCTGATGCGTCGGTCACCAAAATAAAAGGACAGTTATCTCTAGTGGTGGCCAATGGAAGAGCGTTTAACATAGCCGATTTTAGATCATCATAAGCCTTATCATGTTGTGCAGACCATTCCCACTTCCTACTCTTTTTCTTAAGATCATACAACGGGCTCGCAATGAATGCATACTGCTCAATAAAGCGCTGATGCCAACCCGCAGAACCCAAGAATCTTTCTAACTGCTTGACGTTCCTGGACTTTGGATAGCTTCGCACGCCCTGCAATTTACCTGGATCAATACGCACTCCGTCTTTGTCAATAAAATGACCCAAGACTTTGGCCTCCGACTGGGCAAATACACACTTCTCTAAACGCAAAGTTAACCCAGCGTCAAGAAGGCATTGTAACACGTATTCTAAAGCGACAAAGTGTTCTTCCCATGTCGCATGACCCAAAATAATGTCGTCAAAATACAATACCACACCATACCGGCGCCTATCCTTCAGCACCTTTTGCATCATCCTATTAAAGGTTGACCCACTATTAATATGACCGAAAGGCATCCTTAAAAATTCAAAGTTACCAGCATGTGTGGTGAAACCGGTTTTTTCGATACTGTCAGGATGCATGGCCACCTGCCAATATCCCGACCTAAGATCTAAATGCGACACAAAACGCGGCTGGTCTAAAACATCTATCAGCTCATCTATTCGCGCCACCGGGTAAGGATCCTTAACAGTTACGCTGTTGGACTTCCGAAAATCGACGCATAACCTGGTGGACACGTCAACTGGTTTCTGACCTACACACTCATACGGAGCATCTTTCTTGGGGACGACCACCACCGGGGACATCCAGGGGCTGTGCGAATGCCTAATAACATTATGGGCTAACATCTCCTCTAAATGCTTTTCAATTAACACCTGTTTCTGTCTTGACACCCTATAGGGTCTTTGCGCAATGGGAGAGGATGATAACGTACATCTTTGGGGCAAATACCTCAGGAAATTTACTCAATAAGCCACATAACGCCACTCCCATCTCGGCCGGGACATTAGTTCTTCCCATTACCCGATCAATAGATGTCTTAAATTCTTCAGACACTTCCTCAACATCCTCATCCGATAAGAAAAAGAAACTGATAGGTCTAGATTTACCCAACGACACAGTGCCTCTCTCATAATCGAGCTTACCATGATGCAAAACTAGGAAATCTCTACCCAGAACAGCGTCGAGGGGAAGATCCGCCATTAGAAGAAACGTATGAGTAATAGACTTATTCTTCATATAAATTGTTACTTTCTGTTCATCCAAAATGGGCGACTGCTGGCCATTAGCCAACATAACCATGTCACACACGTCACGCGGCGACCAATCAGGAAACAACAGAGACCATACGGCCTCAGAAAGAAAAGAGAAATCAGCGCCAGTATCAACTAGACATTCGACATTAACTTTGTTTGGTAAAAAGGCATTAATTCTCGCCATGCGCTGGGGAAAACTATAAATAGCGTTAATCGCACTAACCGCTGTCGGAGACAAGCCACCATCGCCTGTCCCCGACCCTACAAGTTTTTGGAGCCTGAGGGCTAATAACTTCCTTAGGTCTGGTTTCATTATGATCACTACCAAACGATCTCGGCACCCTCGGCTTTCGACACTCATTTGCCATGTGACCATCTTCCCCACAGTTAAAACAACGGATTTGGTAACCGCGACCCACACTGGGTCTCTGGGGCTGATAACCAACCTGACCACGGTCATTATATACCTTTTGATCTTGAGGAACCGGGGAGGGAATGGGCTTATTATTACTCAAAATATGGGAATCAACTTCTCTTTTCCGTGCTAGAATACGCTTAGCAATTGGTATCTCACGCTCTAAATCATGTACCGACTGACAGACACTGAGGTTCAAACAAGAGGCTAGTTCAGCACTAAGCCCATCGTAAACGCGGTCCAATAAATCTAATGAATTCCAAGGGGTGGTCAATTGATTGTTTAGGGCTAACATCTGGGCAACATAACTTTCGGGATCCTCATCCGGCTGCTGCCGTCGTTGAGCTAATCGCCTTTTTAACTCCCTTTCAAACTCCCGAGAGAAATATTTTTCCAAGAACAACGCGTGAAATCTATCATAACAAGTAAATCTAGATTCATTGTTATTGAACCATAACTCCGCCTGCTCAGTAAGGGTCAAAGGAATTGACTTAATGAGTAGCTCATCCATGGTGAGGTCATATGACCGAGTCAAACGCTTTAGACGTTGTAAGTGCAACTTAGGGTCGTCATCAGCCTTCCCTGAAAACCAAAAATTGAGCACAGGCGGACGCTTATTAGGCCTACGGCCGGCTACCATCTCGGTCAATAGCTCTACGACCTTCCCCATATCACCACCCTCTGACACACTTTGCTCCCCTTCCTGACTCATTTCACTGTCTGATATTCCACACAATTTATAAAAGGCAGTATTAAATTTGCTAATTCTCAAATCGGTAGAATCGACTGAAGAAACGTCAATTGCGTCAGTCCGAACCAAAACAATGCCAACAGGCTTATTTTCCATAAATTGATAGAAAAAAGTAAATAATTTAGTATAAAAAATCAATCCCAACACAACTAAAAGAACAATATTAAATAAAATAGATCAAAAATAACTGCAACGCAATTTCGGAAAAATACCAACTCAACTAAACCTATCGTAAAATTAAAACATAAAGATCATTGGGCGAACACAACCAACCCTAAAACAGCAAGAAAGGGGGCTTCACCGCTAAACTACCAAGGCCGCAAAAACAATATGGCGACTGACCAATAAAGAGGCAAAAACTACCGCACAACGGCGAAAAACGCATAAATATGAACGAAAATTAACAAACATGAGGTCCACCAGACTGCATATCACACAATAATTATAATAAAATAACCGTTTACCGTTGCCACCAATTATGTAGCCACTCTACTCTCGAGGGTTGGTAACGTGCCTGCGGAGGCCTAAGAGCGAGCTACACAATGAATTACTGTTCCCAAACAACACATAGGCTTAAGGGTTAAAATATGAAATAACACAATACTTGAGGTAGCACAAAGGTGCCATTCCGGTCAGCTAGTGAGGATGTAGCCATTGAACGCTTCGTACACTTCTGCCACTACCGAGTGATGCAAAACCAATAATGCGACTAACCCCGCTCGGGCAAAGTGCGCCTGTTAATAATACCGTTGGGCAGTGCTGCCAAAACACTCCGGGCGTCGATTAGGGCCGGAAACGGCTACAGTAGTTGAATCTCAGTTACAGACGGGCGGTCCGCTTCGGCGGCTACTGCCTGGCCTGAACATCCTGGCGGTTTTCCTTCGGTGCTCTTGATTGAGTGTCGTCGGTGCCCGCCACGTTTACTTTGAAAAAATTGGAGTGCTCAAAGCAGGCGTCCCGCATGAATAATGGTGCATGGAATAATGAAAGAGGACTTCGAGTTCTATTGTGTTGGTTTTCGGAACACGAGGTAATGATTAAAAGGGACAGACGGGGGCATTCGTATTGCGACGCTAGAAGTAAAATTCTTGGAGCGTCGCAAGACGAACTACAGCAAAAGCATTTGCCAAGAATGTTTTCATTAATCAAGAACGAAAGTTAGAGGTTCAAAGGCGATCAGATACCGCCCTAGTTCTTACCATAAACGATGCCAACCAGCTATCCGCCTGAGTTACTCAATTGACTCGGCGGGCAGCTTCCGGGAAACCAAAGTTTGTGGGTTCCGAGGGAAGTATGGTTGCAAAGCTGAAACTTAAAGGAATTGACGGAAGGGCACCACCAGGAGTGGAGCCTGCGGCTTCATTTGACTCAACACGGGAAAACTTACCCGGCCCGGACACCGAAAGGATTGACAGATTAAGAGCTCTTTCTTGATTCGTAGGGTGGTGGTGCATGGCCGTTCTTAGTTGGTGGAGCGATTTGTCTGGTTAATTCCGATATTTAACGAGACTCTAACCTACTAAATAGGCGACCGATCGCTTGTGTCGGTCTTCCTTCTTAGAGGGACAAGCGGCGTTTAGCCGCACGAGACAGAGCAATAACAGGTCTGTGATGCCCTTAGATGTCCGGGGCCACACGCGCGCTACACTGAAGGAATCAACGTGTATCTACCCCTGTCCGGCAGGACTGGGTAATCAGATGAACCTCCTTCGTGATAGGGATAGGCGCTTGTAATTGTCCCCCTTGAACGAGGAATTCTCAGTAAGCGCGAGTCATTAGCTCGTGTTGATTCCGTCCCTGCCCTTGGTACACACCGCCCGTCGCTACTACCGATTGAATGATTTAGTGAGGTCTTCGGACTGGTGCTCGGAGCGGCTTTCGGGTCACACCGCCGTACTGGAAAGATGACCAAACTTGATCATTTAGAGGAAGTTAAAGTCGTTACAAGGTTTCCGTAGGTGAACCTGCGAAAGGATCATTATCGATACTGCGGTTATATAACGTTAACCGGAGCCGAAAAAGTTTTTCTCGATTAGGCTAAAAAAACGTTTCACCTCGAAAAATTGTAGGTTTCGTAGGGGTTTTCGCGGAGGCGGGTGCTATGTAAAAAGTAGTACCCGTTGGCTTCGGAACTACCAGAGAGTTAGTACACGAGTCACCGATTGTAGTGCGTTGAAGAACGATGCCGAGAAAGGACGGGCGCGTTGCAGTTGGAAGCTGAGCCGATTGAGCCTGTACCGACTAACGCCCGCGTCGAAGGAGCTTCGAGTTTCGCCGAAAGCACGCGATTGTGACTAGGGTTCCTCTTGTTCCTACGACGGTTCGATCTCAATTTCGTTTTTCTTATCTTTCTCCGAGTGAGAGAACGAGAGCGCCGTGGTCGTTTGCGCGATTCTTTCAAAATGATCGACCCGTGCAATTCGGTAACGACTTTCTTAAAATCTCTAAAATAAAAAAATCTCCTCGAACGTCGCAGTGCGCTTCGTTCGTGGAGTGGGAACTCGTCGTGTCAGTACGCCGGAAGGCTCGGGCCACGATTTATGGCGTCGTGGCAGCTCGATGGGTTCCTTTTATCCGTATAACTTCCGCCAAAGAGCGTCCGTCGTTTCGCGACGACGGCGTTCGCCTTTTTTTCTTCTATATTACAAGGGTTCTTATAATGCAAAAATTATATACGACTAAGCGGTGGATCACTCGGTTCGTGGGTCGATGAAGAACGCAGCCAGCTGCGAGACTTGGTGTGAATTGCAGCACACATTGAGCACTTATCTTTTGAACGCACATAGCAACCTCGGGTATTTCCCGAAGTTTCGCGTGTGTGAGGGTCGGATTACCACTGCACCGTTTTTTTCCTTCGGGGAAAATTCGGGCTTCGGTGATCGTTTCCTCGGCTTCCGAGGATCGATTTAAAGAGCGCTAGAGGCGACCAACCTTTCCTTACGGGGAAATTGGCACGCCGTACTCACCTCTTCCTTCTGGGAAGCCTGGAACGCGAGTTTCTCGCGTTTCGAGGTGGCCCGGGCCATCCAAACAGAATTCTATTCCAGTACGGGTGGTCGGAAGAGTTAAATATTTTTTTAAAAAAACGAAAAGGTTACGCCGAAATAGCGCGAGAATTCCGAAAGATTTATTTTTTAATCGAATAGGAAGTCTCCGTCGATTCCAACCGTTTGTCGACCTCAGATCAGACGAGATAACCCGCTGAAATTAAACATATAAATAAGGGCAGGAAAAGAAATCAACTGAGATTCCCTTAGTAGCAGCGAGCGAACAGGGAGCAGCCCAGCACCCAAGCGCCCGTCCCAAAGGGGCGGGAGTGAAATTTTGTGTTTAGGAATAGCGCGACCGAAGGTTGACCTAAGTGCAAGTCCCCCTGACTGGGGCTCTCGCCCATAGAGGGTGCAAGGCCCATAGTCGCTTGGTGTCTCCGGCTGATGCAAAATTCCTTGAAGTCAGGTTACTTGAGAATGTAGCCCTAAGTGGGTGGTAAACTCCATCTTAGGCTAAATACGACCACGAAACCGATAGCGAACAAGTACCGTGAGGGAAAATTGAAAAGAACTTTGAAGAGAGAGTTCAAGAGTGCGTGAAACCGTTTAGAGGTAAACGGGTGGGCCCTCGAAGGTGATCGTCGGAGAAATTCAGTCGGACGTGACCGTAAGTGTCGCGCGTTTTAAATGGTGCGGACTTCGGTCGGCCGGGCGTGCGATGGCTGCGGACCGTTTGGCGCATTTCCTTCCGTTCAAACTACTCTGCGACCGGTCTTGTCACTGAAAGATCACCGGAAGGTGGCCGGCGGTGCGCTCTTTCGGGAGTGTGCGGCCGGTGTTTTAGCCGGCTCGTTTCACGAGTGAGCGATAGCCAGACCAGGGACGATTCTAGCCCTGTGCGGGCTACACCGAGCACTATCACTTTTAATGGGAGCGATGCGACGGGACAGGTGTTGTCGCTTGGTCGGCCGTTTCACCTTTGTGTGAGCGGCTGCCGGCGATCTCCGCTGGTATTCGTCCGCACTCACCGTTGCTCAGGTAGTCAGCAGCGAGTAGGTCGGTAAACCACCCGACCCGTCTTGAAACACGGACCAAGGAGTCTAACATGTGAAAATGGATGGCGCTTGAGCGTCGACCCCATACCCGGCCGCAGCTGTAGAAACACTTGTATTTTAAACAGTTGTGAGTAGGAGGGGCACCGAGGCGCGCGTCGATGGTGCCGGGCGTAAGCCCGCCTGAAGCCGCCTCTGGCGCAGATCTTGGTGGTAGTAGCAAATACTCAAGTGAGCACCTTGAGGACTGAGGTGGAGAAGGGTTCCATGTGAAGAGCAGTTGAACATGGGTCAGTCGGTCCTAAGGGATAGGAGAAATCCGTTCAGAGGCGAGACCTCTCAATCCAAGTCTAGCTGGTGACCGAAAAGGAATCGGGTTAATATTCCCTAATCCGGACACGGAGATTGTCCCCTTCGGGGGTACACTGCGGTTACGCAAACGAGCTCGGAGACGTCGATGGGATACCCGGGAAGGGTTGTCTTTTCTTTGTAAGGATTCGACTCCCTGGAATCGGCTCGCCCGGAGATAGGGATTGTGTTTCCGTAAAGCTCCGCGTCTCGTGCGGAGTCCGGTGCACTCTCATCGGCCCTTGAAAATCCGAGTAAGAAGAAGTGACTTTCGTGCCGGACCGTACCCATATCCGCAGCAAGTCTCCAGGGTGAACAGCCTCTAGTTGATAGAAAAATGTAGGTAAGAGAAGTTGGCAAAAACCGATCCGTAACTTCGGGACAAGGATTGGCTCTGAGGGCTGGGCCAGTCCGGCTGAGGTCCGAGCGGGTCTGGCACTGCACCGGGACTGGGCGAGACTGGCCGACAACGGTTCGGTTGAGCTCGGACCAGCGTCGGGGCCTTCCCGTGGAATGTTTCAGCTGTGCGGCGTGCTAGATCTCGTATCTGGTTTTGAAGATTAACGTTAATAAATGTCACTCCTTAGTTTTCCGCAAATTTACATACACCGGTAAAATAGTAGTTCATATGCTTCATGTATTTTAGCTAAATGGCAAGTTCATGAAGCCCATCACGGTCAATATTATTTTCAAGTACCTTGGAGTTTGTTATGGGCACGACGGTAAACGATGTTCTCAATTGGCCGAGCTGGAAGACCTTTTGAACAAACTTCATCGGTCCAAATTGTTTCCGAACCAAAAGCTGATATTGCTCAAGATGTTTCTTATTCCGAGGTTCGTGCATTCTTTGTCATTATCTAATATTAGTAAAGCCATTCATAGGAGATTCGATTTAAAGGTTAGGGCTGTAATTAAAAGATTTGCCGTCTACCACATTACACTCCTGACGCTTTTTTTTATACGCCCTCCGGGGACGGCGGTTTAGGTTTACCAAGTTTCGCCATTAATATACCCATAACCATATTTAATCGAACTCGCGCTATAGCGGACAATCCATCCCCTATTATTCGCTTATTAGCTAAAAGTGCTTTCGTGGAACTGCACACGTCTAGAGTTCAAAAGCTAATTCCCGATGTGAATGTAAACATAGCTAAGGTAATAAACGGGTTTTAAATGCAATATAACGATATTTTTAATTTTCATCTTCAAACGCACATATGCGTTTCATTTAATTTTAAATTAATTAATGAAAAATTTTCACAGCATTTTAGAAACTTAACTACATGGATCTTAACTTATACCTCTTTAATCACGTTTTATTTGATGACATAATTTGTGAAATTTGATCTGGTTTTTCCTTAATGACAAAACGAAATTATAAATTTTAAAGATAGTGTCATGGCGCACGGCTTGATTAGAGGGAGTCTTATTGAAATGGGCTACGCGTACACGTTAATGGTTATTTAAAACATAAAGTGTAATGGCGCACGGCGAGATTAGAGGGAGTCTTATTGATATGGGCTACGCTTACACGTTAATGGTTATTTAAAAGAAAAAGTGTCATGGCGCTGGCTAGATTAGAGGGAGTCTTATTAAAATTGGCTATGCGTACACGTTAATGGTTATTAAAAGATTATGTGTCATGGCGAACTGCTTGATTAGAGGGAGTCTTATTGAAATGGGCTACGCGTACACGTTATTGTTTATTAAAAGATAAAGTGTCATGGCGCACGCCTTGATTAGAGGGAGTCTTATTGAAATGGGCTACGCGTACACGTAAATGGTTATTTAAAAGATAAAGTGTCATGGCGCACGGCTATATTAGAGAGAGTCTTATTAAAATCGGCTATGCGCACTCGTTAATGGTTATTAAAAGATAAAGTGTCATGGCACACGGCTTGATTAGAGGAAGTCTTATTGAAATGGGCTACGCGTACACGTTAATGTTTATTAAAAGATAAAGTGTCATGGCGAACTGCTTGATTAGAGGGAGTCGTATTAAAATAGGCTACGCGTACACGTTAATGGTTATTTAAAAGATAAAGTGTCATGGCGCACGGCTTGATTAGAGGGAGTCTTATTAAAATGGGAGCCTTGGGTATTAGCCTAGCTGATTATTATTATTATAATTATTATTATTACTGAAACATTTGATGTATCCAATGTCAAATCATGTCTAGATGCAATAAGACGCAGCCAGACTGATTATAATCATGTTTGTACTAAATTAGACCTCTTCTGTAATAATAAGTCATTGTTTAAAAACGCTCTTAAAAACACTTCTGACCAGTTCGGTATAACAAATAAGAATTGCGAAATTACATAATTTAATGAAACGTTATTCAATACAAGTCTCTTTTGTTTATTTTTTTGTGCAATGTCTTAAAATTTTCATATTTTAAACGAATTTAATATGTTTTATGTCAAAACGAAGCTGGAAAAGTCGACAATTTCTTTTATTAATATAAACCTTTAATGTAATGTAATGTAATATGACCACCCTGTATATATCTGAAAAGTGTTTTTGTAAACATGTTTATATGCAGGTAATGAACTCGAATTGAATTGAATTGAATTGAATTATTATTATTAATTACTTTCCTTTCAAAATTAATAATACTTACTAATTTAAATAATTAAACTAATGATTTTAATATTATCTACTTCTGGTCATACTTATTTATAGTTTTTCAAAGGGTGTTTTTAACTATAGTTTTGAGTATAAGAAAAGGGCTGGTTTTTTCCATTCTTAGGTTCCTAAAATCGGGACCTCTGAAGCTTCTGAAGAAGCGTCTCTCAGTCCAATATCCGGCCATGATTTTTAGCAGAGATTACCGGAAATCGCACGTAAAAACCCCTGAAAGGGAAGATTTGAGTAAGAACACCTGTTGGCTTTTCCAAAAAAAGCCCCTCTTTATCTCGAATCTTCCATCTTTTACGGTCAATATCCGGTAACTAGATAAATAGCCGCCGAAAAATTATCTCGAGTCATTAGTTGGCTTGCCTCTGATATTTTAACGGCGCTCCTTGGATATTTGTGATTTTAATGGGTTATTTAGTTAGATTTTTTAGTGTTTATTTTTTCTTGGGATTAATAAGGTTTTAATTGGGTTCATTTAGCATTTTTGAAGTATTATATTTTTGGGATTATTGATTTTTAAATTGGGTTTATTTAGCATTTTTTAATATTATTTGTTTTTGGGATTATTGAGGTATTAGGGTTTTTGGTTTAAATAAACTTAACTCTTAAATTAAGTAACTTTAGTGTTAGTTGAGTTGGGAAAAGATTTTTTTATATTATCTTCGCTCATAAAAACAACATTCCTGTGGGGATGGTCGGCGAATCAGAGCGTCAAAACGTAAGTTCACTATTTTTTTTTAATTATTTATAAATTCCCTATGTTATTTAAAATTATTTAAAATTTAAATATGCATTTCAAATACCTAATAGATAGAACCCTAACAAAATATTATTTCCCATGTTAATTTCCATAGAGAAATAAAGCTTTAGTTTTAAAAATATTTCAAATTTAAATCGAGGTATTTGTTCAATTAACTTCTGGTTACCAAAATTTCTGGTTTATTATAATAATTATTTGTTTTTCGAAATATAAATAAGGAATACGAGCAAATATGCATGATTTTAATCTAGGTATTTTTTTAATTTACTTCTGTTTACACACATTTCTGATTTAATATAATTATAATTGGGTTGGGAAATATAAATACGGAATGAGAGCTTATTTGCATGATTTTAATCTCGGTACTTATTTAGTTTTCTTCTGGTTACACATTTCTGTTTTATTATAATTGTAATTTGTTTTGCGCCGTATAAATAATGAATACGAGCTAATTTGGATGAGTTTTATTTAGTTATTTATTTTATTTACTTCTGGTCACACACATTTCTAGTGTTTTATTCAATTAAACCCTGTTTATTATTTAATTTAGATTCTTACTTTATATTTATCTTGCTATGCGCTAGAGGGAGCTATGAAATTAAATAAAAGAACAAGTGTATCCCACGTTATAAATGGGAACATGTTTCTAGCGTTTAAGGGTTAGGGAGAGTAAGGAAAATGGTGTAACAATAATTATCTACAATTTTTATAACCTTTTGATTTTTATAAGTATAAATTGTTTATTTCCAATTTTCCAAGCACCTAAAGAATCCTTTAGTTGTATCCATTTTAATAAATTTCTTATTAAGATTAACATTTATACGGTACTACTCTTATTTTCTTAATTTTAGCTATTTTGGCCTTTCTCAAACATGTTGGTGTAATCGTGAAAGGCATGAAGACCACAAATTATCAACCTAAAGGAATAACCTATATTGATGAACCTTGCGTTATTGAACAGGCTAACCAAATTGAAAAAAAAACAAATGCACCTGGCACCGTTGAACAGACAGAAGAAATTTTTAATGAGCCGTGTACCGTTCAACAAGCTAATGAATTAGAGGAGGAATTTTTGCGCAGTAGGCAAAAAAGGAGGCGGATTATTTTAATAACCATAGTTCACATTTTAATATCCTCCAAGACTTTATTCCTCGCCATAATATATTTTCTTTATTCATAATTTTATTTATTGTTGATTCATTAGATAGTTCCGAGGACGAAATGAGCACTCCTCCAACCGATATTATACATCCACGAGTAATTGAGTCCGATCTCGGAGAGATCGCAGCACCAACCACCGAGGTGCCTGAAGAGATCGCCGCACCAGATCCTGAGGTTGCCGAATCTGATGGTTATGAGCCAGCACAAATTGGTGACTCTAGTAGATGGCGTTGGTCTAAAGGACCCCGTGCAGAAATGCAAAGGAGGGGTCTTTATGATTCAATTTACGATGAGCAGCCTCTTCTTAAAGCTTTCAACGAGTATATGGAGCATGTGGAAGGAAACATTAGTCAGAGCAAGTCTTTTTTCATAAATATAAAGAAACATATGGTTGGTTTAATTTAAGAAAAAGTTTCTTATATGTTATATTTTGTTTATTCACAGATGCTCGAAAAATTCACATTCGACATATAGCTAAATTACTGAAATTTTTAGCGGTCAAGCAAAACAATCCGTATAAGTGCGAGGCAGAGCTAATAAAAAACAAAGATATGATTAGTCAGTATTTCATAGAAATCAAGGACTGCAATGTACGTTGAATATTTCATCTGCAGATATCTTTAAAGTTTTAGACACGCTTCCTGATGTTTCTCAGGGTACATACCAACATTGCACACACGGTAATATATTTAAATCTTAGGAAAAAGCATTAATCGAAGTTTAATAATAAAAACGTCTTTCAGACGCAGCTTTTCACAAATATGTAAAGCATTTGGAGGATAATTATGTCAAAGCGTGGACCCTCGGAAATTCACGGGGAATAACGAGGCACACCTCACAAAAACAATTTGATATTGCAGTTATTAATGAAATTCCCTCAATAATTTACACCCCGGAGTTTTTCGCGCATCCCGAAATAATGAGCTGAATAAAAGAGGCACTAAAAATGTGTGAAGAAGACTTAAATGTGGAAGCGTTCTGCTCGTTGAGAAGGTATGTTGGGCATGTCTTCACAAATTTCGTAGTTCATCAAATTTAGAATAATTTATTTTTCTTAGGAAACATATTTAAGTTTAATATTCTTGATCTATTCTTTAATATTATTTTAATTTAACAATTGGCTTTTTAGATTTATCATCGCATATTCAGCGTTAGTCAATGGGTAAAGATCCTGAATTCCCCAAAATTTTACTCTTAACGAGTATGAGTAAGGATCCTGGGGCAGTGACGAAAAAGATGTTCGGCACTTCATTGTCAATAATAAAGACCACAAAACGTTTACCACAACAAATGGCAAATTCGCCATTGATGCAGAAATGAAAGCAATTTTTGATGAGTAAGGAATGAATAAAAAATGAACTTTAAATTTCAATATTTATTAATATTTTAGGTATTACGCTATTCGGAAAAGGATACCAAATAGCGAAAAGAGCGAAAGGTTTTTTGTAACGAAAGAAGGCAATTCAATTAAAAACGCGGACCGGTAGGAAATAATTTTAGCTTAGAATAATAGTTATTGTGATAAATAGTGGCCAATTTATATCCTAGGCTTCAAGAAAGCCTTAAGCTTCCAAGGGTGAGTGCCAAAACGTGTAGAAAGGCCATCCAAAGTCCCATGATAAACAAGGCGCAAGAGCAACAAAATCTTGTCAGTGGATTAGTTGCCCACTCAAATGCTACAGCCAATCGCCACTATCGGCACCACATTGTGGAAAAAGTGGCAGAGCAGGTTTCCGTGTTGCGGGATCTTCGAAAAGGTATTAAATAAATATAATAACTATATTAAACCCAGGAGGCAAAGCTAATTGAATTAATATTTTTCGCTGTATTTACAGGACATTCATAAAGTAGTACTTCGGTTAAAGACCGACAAAAGAGCCGTTCCAAAACGGTTTTTTTCCCAGGTGCAACCAGACGCAAAAAAGCAAAGGTAGAAAAGACGGCGGAAATTGAGAGAAAAGCCACTTTCTTGCAATGGCTGATAAATATGGTGGCCATGGACGGCTTACCATTTTCCGTTGTGGACGGAAAAGGTTTTAAGATGGCATTTGCGTATGCCAATGCAGATTTGACCGTTCCTTCCAGAAGGACATTAGTGAGAGGTTTGGAATCCACGGTAAAAAATACCCTGCTGCCAAAATGAAAGTAAGTTTGGATCATATTTAAATTAATGGTACGCTAACGAACAGTTAATAAACTTTGCTTAGTAGCTTAAAACCTAAGGAAGTGCACCTCACTTTGAACCTTTGGAGTAGTCGGATGCGCCAAGCGGACATGGGAGTCCTAATCCAATTTATTGACGCATCCTGGGCTCTCAAAAACCTACTCCTGGCATTTGTGCATTTCCCCGTATTGTGTTTGTCAATTGGCAAGAATAGACATTTATAGTTTATTAAATAATTCTATTTATTTATCCTGACATATTCACAGTTGCTTATTCAGTTCTCACTTAGAACTCCTGCCCTCTAGATAGCCCTCATCTTATAGCGCCATCTAGTAATATAAATCTATACAATATTACTGTCTCTTTAAAATTTTTGGTTTATGCTTAAACAAGATAGTTAAATAATACAAATCTTAAATTTAACGGAATCTTGTTGGCTTCTGTATCTTGCGTGTTGGTCGTTGTGGACATTTCTCAGTTGGAGTCGGAACAATCGGAATCTGTTGAGATGATCTAATGCTTGCTTCCGGAGTTGGATTGATTCTTGGAGTCGACTGAATGAGTCCTTGCGGTAAGAAATTTAAGCGCTGTTGAATAGTTCCGCACGTCTGGTTTCGTGGTCTCGATCCTGTCATTGGATGATTTTGCCAAGTCAGTCTCTGGTTTTGTTGTATTGATCCAGTCCTTGAATGTGTAGTGGATATGTTCCGCGGAATGGCTGTTGGTACGGTTTTGAGCGGAGTCATTAGTGGCGGAACAACAGGAACTGTTGATCTAATTGTTTGTGGTATCCAATTAAAAACCTTATTATTGTCATCTTCATTTCTTTCCTCTCTACTATCAAACTGAGGAGTTTGAGGTATGTTCGTGCCATCAGCATTAGGAATGATTGGTACATGTACAGGTTGGAGTCGCAAACGTAACTGATTTTGATGTCGTCGGGCAATGCCAAAAACCGTTTCAACTTCATACATCATTTTTCCTAGATGTTTCTTAATACGGCCAGTTCGCCATTTAGATCCTCGTCCATAATTCTTGACATAAACTAAGTCTTGTAAGGCAAATTTAGGTTTCTTTAGATCGGAAGTGGGTAATTGGTTATCAGAAAATGGTTTGCTTGAATTTATTTTCTGATTCACTTCATTTGTGGATCTCAAAGTAGGATGACAGAGATCAATTCTTGTTATTATATTTCTCCCGAACATCAACTCTGCTGGAGATTTCCCGGAGTTTAAAGGTGTGCGGCGATAACTCATTAATATGCGAGCTAGTCGCGTTTCCAAACTTCCTGATGGAAACTGTTCCAATCCAGCATTTAATATTTCAATTTCATCTGTAATTCCTCCAGAAATCTTCTTTAATTTGTTCTTGATTGTACGTACTGATCTCTCAGCTTGTCCATTGGACTGTGGATGGTATGGAGGAGTTGTCACGTGATTTATTCCATTAGATTTTACAAAGTTCTGGAATTCTTGGCTAGTGAAACTAGTTCCATTATCTGTCACTAAAGTGAGAATGATACCAAAACGTGCAATATGGTTGCGTAAACAGTTCGTAACAGCGTCGGTTGAAGTCGAGCGCGTTACATCCACTTCTATCCACTTGCTGTAAGAATCAACAACAATCAATAAATATCGCCCCTCAATTGGCCCAGCAAAATCCGCGTGGACTCTTTGCCATGGTTGTTTACTTGCTGGCCATGCGTGAAAAACTGTGGGGGGAATCGGGGAATGTTCTTGACAAATAACACATCTTTTTACAAAATCTTCAATGTCGTGATCAATTCCACGCCACCATAAACGAGAACGAGCCAAAGATTTCATTTTCACGATACCCTGGTGGGTCTCATGGAGTTCGTTCAAAATCTGTGGTTGACATGATTGTGGAATTACGATGCGATTTCCCAAAAACAACACGTTGTTAAAGTTTGAAAGTTCATTTTGTCTTTTTCGATAAACTTCCAGATCGCCTTGTAGTGTAGTTGTAGGCCAGCCTTGTCTCATATGCTGCAGTACTTGGTTCAAAACAGGATCCAATGTGGTTAAGGTGTCCAATTTCTGACTGGTGATAGGAGTCTCATCAATGCTCTTCAGCAACAATACATATTCGGCTGGTACCGGAGTTTTTGTGGCTGTGTGAGGTAATGGTAATCTACTTAAGGCATCAGCGTTCTGGTTTAATGAACCCTTTTTGAATTTTATATCATATTGAAAAGCAGACAACACTAGTGCCCATCTCTGTATTCGTGCCGCAGCCATTGGAGGTACTGGTTTATGGGGTGCTAATAGTGAAACTAATGGTTTATGGTCAGTCATTAGGGTGAATTTTTTTCCATAAAGATAGTCTTTAAATTTTGTTACTGCAAAAATTATTGCAAGCGCTTCTCTTTCCAATTGGGAATAATTTTTTTCAGCAGCGGTCAAACTACGGGACGCAAAAGCTATTGGACGTTCGTCTTTGTCACCATTTGAATCTGCAACCATATGAGATATGACGGCTCCTAATCCATACGGAGAAGCATCACAAGAAAGAAAAACTTCTTTATCAATGTCATAATGCACAAGCATTTTTGAGTTTTTCATGGATGTCTTTGCTTGTAGAAAAGCTTTTTTTTCTTTTTCTCCCCATACCCATGGTGTATCCTTGTGTAAGAGCTTGTGAAGAGGTGCTAGAGTCGATGAATGGTTTGGTAAAAATCGTCCGTAGTAATTGATCATTCCCAAAAAGGAGCGTAAAGTCTCAATGTTTTCTGGTGCTGGTGCTTGCATAATCTCTTCCATTTTTGAATTCAACGGGTGAAGTCCTTCAGCATCTAAACGGTGTCCCAGAAATTCGATTTCTTTCACGAAAAAATGACATTTCTCTCTTCTTAACTTCAAATTATTTTTTCCTATAATTGACAAGAATTCTTCAATTTGCTGGTAGTGGTCCTCTTCAGTTGGAGCAGCAAATAAAATATCATCTTGGAAAGGCGATGTTTTTTCCATCTCTTGCAAAACCATTTCCATATGGCGTTGAAAAATCGCGGAAGCTGATGATATGCCAAAGGGTAAGCGTTTATATTGATAAAGCCCCTTTGATGTATTTATTGTAGTCAATTCTCGGGATTCGTTGTCCAGTGGAATTTGATTATACGCATCGCGTAAATCAATTTTGGTGAAATATTTGCAATTTGCGAATTTCGAAAAAATATCCTGGGCTCTGGGCAGTGGAAAAACTTCAGTGTTGAGATTAGGATTTGTCGTAGACTTGTAATCTCCACAAATTCGTAACGATCCATTCGGTTTTACTACTGTTACAATAGGCGAAGCGTACTTGGAAAAGGGAACTCTTTCGATGATGTCGTCTTTTTCTAGTCGTTCTAACTCAGCTTCAACCTTCTCAGTCATGGAGTATGGTACTGTTCTTGCCTTACAGTATTTTGGAATTGCGTCAGATTTTACATATAAATGCGCTTCCACACCCTTCAATTTCCCTAGACCCGGACTAAAAACTTTCTCATGGTCTTTAAGAATTTGATCTAATTTGGAATCAATTTGATCAAGATTATTAACTTGGACTTCATTTATTGACGGTAAAATCTGCAGACTCGAATATAACCACTTTCTACCACAGAGGTTTGGACCTTCATCTTTAACAAGTAGGATTGGCAATTTAGCTTCCCTTGCATTGTATTGAACTTTAACATTCGTGCTACCAATAACGTTTACGGTATTGCCAGTGTAGGAGCGTAAAGTCTTGGTGAAATTCGTGATAATTCCCTTATTAGGAATTTTGTGAAATTCATCTATGTTTATCATAGTATGCCCTGATCCAGTATCAACTTCAAATTTAACTCTTTTTCCATTGACGTAGCATGTGATGATATCGGGTGGTGGAGTCGGAGTATCCAATTCTTCCATTACATCTCTTATAGTGCAGACAGGAAAATCATATTCTTTGGAATTGGATTTATCGTCATTTTTTATGTGGTGTGCACGACTCTGAGGTCTTTGCTGTGAGACCGCATTCATTTTTAGTTTGTATGGAACATTTGATTGACATGCTTTGGCAATATGTCCGATCTTCTCACATTTGAAACACTTTTCATTTAAAAAGAAACATTCGTTGCTTTTATGATTCTTGGCAGTGCAACGGTTACATTGATTAGGGTTAGGGACATATTTTGCAGTCGACTGTTGCTGTGGAATTTTTGGTTTTTTATCTGGATTTCTCTTTGGATTATTATCTTTGCTCCTCTGTTTGTTAGATATGTAGTGTGCATTAGAAGCGGAGTCTTGTTCTCCATTCGTTGTCTTCATTTGATGTGAATTCTTAGTTGCTGTTTCCATAGCTTGTACAATCTTAATCGCATCAGCCAAAGTAAGAGTATCATCTTCCGCAAGTAATCGTTTCTGCATTTGGACATCATTTATGCCACAGACCAACCTATCTCTTATCATTTCATCAAGATTCACACCAAAAACGCAATGTTCTGATAATTTCCTGAGTTCAGAAATGTGTACTGCAATCGTTTCTCCAGTCTTTCGATTTCGGTTGTTGAATTGCAATCTTTCTACAATCTTTGATGGTTTGGGATTGAAGTGATTATTCAATGTAGTTACCAATTCGTCGTAAGTCTTATCAGATACTTTGTCCGGCCTGACAAGATTTCTCAATAAAGAATATGTTGTAGATTCCAGCACAGTCTGTAATACGGCTCTTTTCTTGTCCCCGTCTATGATGTCATTAACTGTAAAGTAAGCGTCTATTCTTTCTGAGTATTGTGACCAAGCTTCAATTCGGCTATCAAACATTTCCAATCTTCCAAAAACAGCATTCTGTATAATTGGTGCTGGTGGATTCATTCTTTATAAATGGTTTCTTTTACTAGAACGTGTTGAATCTTCGTAGATTCAAATTGTCTTTTTCTTTTTTTTTTTTTTTTTTTAGCGGTCTTGGGAAAGGCGGCAAAACGTGTCGCCTTTGTTTGATGAAAATAGGTGTACCATGCGGTTCTTAAGCCTTAGTCTGTATCGTGCCTTATGCTTGTGGATTCTTTTACTGTTTTCCATTTGCCGTTTCTCTTCTTTTTTGTAAATGAAAAAGTACCTCATCCGTCGCCATTTATTGTGTTTGTCAATTGGCAAGAATAGACATTTATAGTTTATTAAATAATTCTATTTATTTATCCTGACATATTCACAGTTGCTTATTCAGTTCTCACTTAGAACTCCTGCCCTCTAGATAGCCCTCATCTTATAGCGCCAACTAGTAATATAAATCTATACAATACCCCGGGAGCCATACCGCGGAAAACATCAAGAAGAAGATTCTTGACATCCTAGATCAGTTCGGACTTGATCCCTCCTTGGTGAGTTAATGTTTTATTATGTATTTTATTTTGATTAATTAGGTGTTTAATTATACTTAATTGTTTTTTAGGTTTCGTGCGTATGTGCCGATAATGCCCAAAACATAACAAAGGCAATAAATTGACCGACGTTGTCAATGGGGAATGGAAGGTTAGTGGAATTGTGAAAACAGGGCCCCCAGAGGTCCTATAATTCCTATAAAATCCTATATTTTCAAAAATGTCCTATAACATCCTATATTTTTAGCAAAATCCCCAAAAAGTCCTATAAAATCCTATAATTTTGATATTTTGTCAATTTCAAATCCAGCCACTCAGTTAAATTGCTCGATTTAGCTATAGGATAAATTCCTATACCAAGTCATTCTAGTCTATACTATTGTTATTGTTAACATGGTTAGCTACTAGTAAATTTTTGTGATAAAATGGTTGTATAGTTTCAATTTTTTAAGTGAAAATCAAAGACTTATTTCTCTAAATATAGATTTTGTTTTTAAATGCATTAAGTTAGTTAAATAAATAGCATATAGAGTCCTATAAAATCCTATAATTTTGTAAAAGTATTCCTATAAAGTCCTATATTTTTAGAAAAATAATCCTATTTTTCCTATAAAAAAATTGAAGATTTGAGGGGGGGGCTGTGAAAAAGGCGCCATTTGAGGTTCAAAAAATGGTGAGCATTGAAAGTAGCGACGACGATAGCGACTGCCAACCCGCGGACGCTACAAGCTACACTCCTATTTTAAATGATGGTGGGATTTTCTTAATTTATTAAAAATTTTGCTAATTGTCTCTTTGTTAAATATTTTACTGAGAGCTATTCACAGTGACCTCATCACGGTACAAAAGCACCAGTGGCGTAGACAAGGGGGGGTTTCCGTGTCCAACCCCCCCCCCTTGTTCCTACCTTTGACTGTTCTAAATTGTTCTCAACCCCCCTCTTAACATTCACATACTTAGACCCCACTGCGCCACTTAAAAGTACCTCCTAGTAAACTGCTCCTAAAGTCTGCGAGAGACACGAAAACTAGCGGACCGCAAATGGCGCCGAAGCCCGCTATAGTCCAGTGGCGTAGCTAGAAATTCGTCAAGGGGGGTCGATAAGGGGGGTGGAAATTTAGTACAGTCCGAAAGGTAGGCCCAAAGGGGGGGAGTCCGGATCCGGAACCCCCCCTTGTCTACTCCAGTGATAGTCTCTCTTCTGATTAAGCTCTCAATAAACATTTGCATGCCAAGAATAAGAAGTGTCATACTTATGTAAATATTGTAAACTTATTACGTTCCCTTTTAGGCTGGAGCTCGCTCAACCAAATTTTATATCCAGAAATATATTTGGAGCAGTTGCCCAACACCAAGGAATCGGTGGAAATCGACGATCTTTTCGAAGGAACCTTCGACGATGACGAAATAATGGAGGATATTTTAGACTCTTCCATCTTGGATTAGGAAACGATGTTTACCACATTCCCTTCAATTGGTGGTTAACAAGTCGATTAAGCACTGCGACGTAGTTCAGGAAATGGTCGGTCGCGTTAGCGGTTGGATCGCCTTTTTACATCGCTCATTCGCTCTCCGAAATGGACCGAGTCGTTTAAAGCCCGTTCTCCTGGGTACATGGACGTTAGAAGTATAGGAGGAGTTCGGTGGAACGCTGTATACTTAGCTATGGAGCGTTTGCTCGAGGTAAAATGTTTTAAAATATATTTTTCACTTTGTAAAAACGTTTGTGATAAATATTCCATTGAGAACATTGGAAATAGTTTAGTTGTCCTAGCTAACCGTATTGTTGTTTTATTATTTAGGAGGGGATGTTGAAAGCGTTGCGCGAAACGATATAAGACGCTCGAGAGGCAAAACAGTGTCCAAAGGACATGGAAATCCCATCGTTGGCGCACGCCAAAGCAATGAGGGCTATTTTGCCTCTTTTGAAGCCAATCGAAGTGGCCACGGAGGTTTTTGAGGTCAATGGTCCCACTGCCCATTTTGTCCTTGGGCAGTTGATGACAATTTTTCTGGAAATAAAAGCGGTAGAGGAGCCTTCCCTGGGGGAATTTAAAATGAAGTTACTGACGGAAATGGGTTCTCGTTTCAAATCTGAAATAAGAGACGAGGAATACGTCACCGCCAAATTTTAGATCCATGACAAAAATGCACAGTGTTTCAGGGTATATTCAAATCTCCGTATTTTTTATTAATGTTGAAAACCAAATGTAACTTGCTTATTGGTATACAGAAATTTACTGTTACCCATCCGGGTATTCGACGGACGATATGAACCTGCCCGATTTAGAGCTAGAACCGGTGGATTTCTTCCCGCCAGATATAAAAACTGCCACTGCCACTGTATTGAGATTTTTGAAATGCAATAACCAAGACCAACAGGATGGAAACGGAACTGAAACTAAAAGAAAAAAACCATCGGTACGGTTCCCACTTTGAATGGCTCCAGGCAATCGTCCTGAAAAGCAGGCATGTTCCAAATATGAGAAGGAGCTCTCCTGTTATTTGGAAGAAAAAATATGTGAGCAAGAAGACGTGACCGTGTTAGAGTTCTGGCGACTAAATGAGAAGCGGTTTCCCACCCTGGCGAAATTGGCTCGGCGCGTGCTTTCAATTCCCGCTTCTTCTGCCGATGTCGAAAGAATGTTTTCAATCGCAGGAGCCAAAAATCAAACAGTTTTTTAATAAAATACTTACTCTTATGATATATTATCAGCAATAGTAAAGATTACTATGTTATAATCTTTAACGTTTGTGTAGAACGCATTATGGACTTTATGGTGACCGATTCCAAACTATCGAGTACTGGCGTCGTACAAAAGAAACTACAAACTGGGCTACCAGATATTTTAAAAGGACTTTAGCGCGGCCAACTTAGATCAGCTTTTTCGCAGTAATTGGCTGTGATTGTAGAAATAATTCATCAAATGAAAATAATGGAAATAAAAATTAAGAAAATAATAATATATAAAAATTAAGAACAGATAAAATTAATTAAATAATTAAGTAGTTTTGATTTAACACGTAATTTCATTAATTCACGTTAAATAAACTCGTAAATTTAAATAATAATATTCTTAATAAAATTAATATTTTGTGGTTCATTAATCATTATCAGCTCAAATACAAATACAGATGAAAAAAGTTAAAATTAATTGCTGATAAACCCCCCCCCAGATAGCATTGATGGACGAAACATTTCGGACGAATAGTGGAGATCCATGCGACGGTGATTGGGCTGAATATCGGATGTCGCGAAATTGGTTCTACGAGGACTAAAATGGGACGTCCGTTATTCGTCCCGTAGGACGAATTTTGGACGGGACCAAGCTGGGCTCTATGGACCATGCTGGGACGTCCCAGGGACGATTTGTGTTTGCTGGGCAGATATAAGCAAAAACAAGCATTATGGTTTAAAACCAATATTATTATAGATTTAAGTATATAGAAAAACCAAACAGATTAATGATAATAATACTAATAATAAAACGTAAAGGTCTCTGCACCAGACGAGGCTGTATGATATAGAAAAGATTTGCAAGAATCTCATGAAAGCGGTTTATAGAGAAAAAACCAAAAAACCAAGATCATTTTTATCTACAGGCTGGGATTGAATAGTAGCTCACCATTTTCAATTTTATATGTGTTATTTTTTTTTCTTAAGTGGTGAGCCATTATTCAGATCTTTAAAAAAATTCCAGCGCAGATGACTTTGATGACCTCTTTATAGCTCTTGCAAAGAGTTGTTAATAATAGAAAAAAGGCACCATCTCGAAAGAGGCCATCAAAGTCATTTGCGCTGGAAATTTAAACAGATAATAAGAACCATTAAAATGCCCCTCAACTGCATGAATTAAATTAATAAAGCTAATTATATAAAATCATATTTAAAAAACACTAAAAATAAAAATAAAAAACATTTTAAAACTATTAACTTTCACCAAATAACGAATAAAAAAATAAAACGAAAATAAAGTTTTTAAATAAAAAATGTTCAATCAGTAATTTACAAAGATTAAAAACATAAAATTTGAGTCCTATTTAAAAATAAATAGTTTAGTTTTTTTTAAATTATATATCCTTTCCCATAGAATTTTAAAACCTGCAGAATAATATATCACTTCCCGTAGAATTTTTAAACAACCACACCCTGTAATTAACAAGTTCTTATACCCCGTAATCGATTTTTAAAGCAAAAAATATTAAAAATCTTAGGGCGTTTTCTTTTTTTGTCACGGAAAATATTTAATACAATTATAAAAAGTAATAACATATAAAATCCTTCAAAATCAATTAATATTTTTTTTATATTTTCATACATTTAAACTGACCTTCATTGTCAGTTTTAAATACCATTTACATAGTAATAAATTATAATTAGTCTTTATCCTTGTACTGATAAAGACTTTAATATCCAAGGTTTTTAAACTAAATAAAATGTCACAAAAAAATAAATGAAAAATTAATTGCTTTGCAACGAATTTAAAAGGCCAAACTTTTAGTATTAAAATATAACAGCCTAAAAATCGCATCCACAAGTGATTGTCAAATCTCCGCGAGCCAGGTAGATTCAAGTTTTGATAGACCTGATGCTGAAATGCTTCTTAATTCCGATGATTCTGATATAGAATATATTAAATAAAAAATGCTTTTATCAAAGCAGTTGGAAGGTTGATTTAAGGGGTAGTTGGGATCAATGAAGGCACAGATATTGGAAATGTTTTAGAATTAAAGAGTTATTTTTGGAATTATTTTAAAAAGCAAAATATATTTCTAAAATAATTTCCATAAATTTTTTCTCACCTTTTATATATTTTAAAACCCTTTCCTTAAATTTGAGCCTTGAAACTGTAACAGTAATTTGATAAAATTTTAAATTGTAAAGGAGTACGCGTGTTTAGTTCAGAATTATGTATATTCTAATGGAAATGTTTAAAATGAATTTTAAAATCGGCCGCCATGGATATAAAATAGGGCTGTGGGATAAAAAAATTGAAAGAAAGACAAACTACGAGCTGAATTATGTTGCTTGATAAATTAAACTCTGTTGTTTCGTCTCAATTATTTTAAAATTAAAATTTTATATCGGGCGGGATTGACCCGGGATTACGTTTTTAGTAAATAACTCTGAATTGCGGAGATACCTTCAAGGGAAGTCTCGAAAATTTTATACCACTATGGACAACTCTTCCGAGGAGAGGTATATTTTGGCTGGCCAACTTGTTTTTTATTAGTGTGACTTACTTTGAGGACAAATACCGGGTTTGGAGCCACTGTATCCATTTTTGACGGACAACCAGGAGTGTATTTAACAAACGGCTCGAAGAGTATAGTTGTTTCGACACCTTCTTGGGATTCTCTTACCCGAAAGTAGGTGGAATCATAAACGCTCTAGGGTCGTCAAGCGGCTTAAAAATTTCATTACCCACACACCCAATTGAGCAGTATTCCGACTGCACGTATGATCATTTTTTATCGTCACATCGACCAGGGCACAGTTCAATTGGACTGTGGAACCGTTCAGTCAGAGGTATTTCCAAGAAGAATTGTGTTTAACTGGGAGTTTAACACTAAGTGTACCCCAGGTAATTGCATTCGATGAATGTTAATACCGAAGCGACGAACAACTCGCCATACTACGGGAAAATCAGTCTTACATCAGGACTATGTATGAGGTCTTAGAAAAGCAGTTGCGTACTTTTCACGGAGTTTTCCAGCCATTCGAAAGAAGAGAATAGTCCTGCGTTTTCAGAACTTTACAGTGCATTTCGCCTTTCCAACGACTACTCCGAGCAAGTTGAAAGACAATTTTTAAATAATTTTTGCAGGCATTGTCAATTTAATATTTTTTCTTTAATGCGGCATTGCTTGAATGACGCAAATATTTACAAGTACTGTTGGCCGATGATATGTAATTTGTTTTGATGTCTTATGATAAATTAAAAAAAGTCAGTTTAATTAACATGTTTTATAAGTACAATAACTAATACCATATACGTGTTTTAATTATTTATCTTATATTGAACAAATAGTTGGTTATTTACATTGTCTCGATTGTTTAATAACCACTATGCGAAAAGAATGCTTTTCTCTACGCCCAAGAATATTTTTTGTTTGAATTAGCTTTTCTATGTTCGAACAAACATTTAAACCTAGGACAGTTTTGCATGTCCGAGGCTTTTAGGCAACCAATATCGTTCAAACCTATGACTTCGTGGTGAATGATGTTTTTTAAAATAAAGACCTTTTCGAGACCTTTACAGAATATTCTGTCGTATTTTCGAACAGCCATAGCGACACATTGATTCACCTTGTTGTACGGTGTAAGCCCGGCATTCCATGATATTCCATGCAAATGACGAGCGATCCACCGGTTTTGTTATTTGTTACACTCTGATAGGTCATTTTCTCTGTACGGAAGTAGAAAAGTCCACGACGCGAGTCTAGGACTCTCTTCAACTGACGTAGCCCCGAGCTCTTTCCTTATTTTCGTGGGTCCATCTTCAGTCGCATTCCCATTCAAAAGTTCAAATTCTACCACGATAGATTTTCGATTCCTAGAAAGAGAAAGATATATTTAACATTTTATTTATGGAAACTAGCATACTTACATTTTGTTTCTTCGTTTCTTTCATACGTGAAAAGACAGACGAGGGTATTTATACTTTAAAGATTCTACGTCGATGATAGTGATTAAAAAGTCCGAGCCACTAAATTTCCGATACTAGTGATTAAAAAGTCCGAGCCACTTATCGAGCCAATGTTTTAAAAGCGGCACTTTGATACTACTAAGGATAATTCAATTAGAAGTTAGTTGTTGGTTTTAATAAAAATCCCTCAGCACATGGTTAGTCTTGCTACAGTATTTGTTGCTATTTCTTATACACAACTAGTTGGTATGCTTTTGTTTTTATGGTAATTTTGTTTATCTCGTCGGCTATTCCAGAGAGCACGTTAGATTTAATTTTCGAACCCCAATTATTTTGGTTGCGTTTCCGTTGTTTATTAGTTCCCCCTTAATATATGTAGTTCATCCATTTGTTTATCTTAATGAGTGATGCGCACACTGTCACTGCGATCACCTGCGCGGTATATACCGCCATTAAGTATAAATCCTACTTCGGGCACGAAAATCACCCGCCTCCCACTAATAATTGCGTCAGCGTACCACCGGACGTCTTGACGAACATTCTAGCGCAGTTACAAGCTTTAGCGACGTGACCGTAGCAGTTTCAATCCGCTTTAGCGCAACCCCAAAACGCCGGTTCGGCAGTGCCCGTAGTTCCACCCACCACTCCCACTGTGCCTGCCTCCCGCGTTCACTGTTTCTTCGTTGATGATGATGTCACAATCACAGCTGCCCCACTTATTATTATTATTAACTCGCTTTTATTCTTCCAAATGATTGAACACAATGGAGGACTAGGCTAAGTCGTTAACGACTTTGAAGCCTGAAGATATTAATTGTACATCAGTTTTAACAATAATAGGTTAACAATGTAAATTTAAACCAAAAAAATAGATAACAATAAGTTAGGGAATACAATAATTGGATTAATATGTAGATAAAATATAATTTTTCGCAGTTTTTACCTCTCCGAGGGGACAAAGTCCCCTAGGAGGGGTTATACAACGACCGTGTCTGTCTGTGGGTGGGTCTGTCTGTCTGTCAGGCCTGCGAACGCGTTCGCATTTTCGGTGCAAAGTGTAATCACTGCGTACGCAGTTTCTCAAAGGGTTGGCAAAACCACCGTGTGACGGTGAGCGTTAACGGATGCATTTGCGGTTTGGTTGGTGTTTTTTCGCTCACCGTCGTGACGGTTTGGTGTATTACGTTTTTGTAATGTTTATGCGTAGGTTGTGAATGTTGAATTTGTTGTGTTTGTGTTCTGATGGTTGTGCATGTTGAGTCTGTTGTGTTTATATGGGCGTTTTCTCTCCAACTTCTTCTTAATGACTTTGGGACGGACCGAGTGCTGAGTGTAATGCTACCTCTCAACGTCCAATGGCAGGGTTTCCACCAGTTGTACACGGTATTCGTCTTAGTATCAATTTGCGATCGCATCGGGCGGGATTTGAACCCAAGACCTCCTGATTGACAGGCGGACGTTCTACCACAGAACCACCGACACTTGTTACGCCTTATTGAAAATTAGACCTTCAGCTTTATCGGAAGCGTATTTAATAGAGCACGAAATTTTGGTTTAATTGAAATAGAATTGAAATTGAAATTATTGCATCGAAGAAATTCTAATTTAGCGTTTCTCTATTGATTAAAAGCAAATGTGCCACCCAGGTTTCGAACCCAGACCATTCGGCTTGGCAGTCGAGCGCTCTACCACAGAACCACCGATAGCTGCTTAGATTCACTGAAATTAAGACAGGCATCGTAAGCATAATAGGTAATAAAGTCTTTTTTTATTAATGAATTTATGAAGGCCTAATCTGGTATTTTTTAAAGGTTAAATCTTGTTTTAGCGCAGTCAGCCGAGATTAGAGGGTTAAAGGGTAGACCCTGTGGGTGGTCCACTTTCTTAACGACCTATATATAGTTCTGTTAATTCAAAGGAGATAATTTAACGTTAATTGCTTTAAGAGCTGGCGGTTAGTCAAGTGGCTCTCTGTGCTTTGTTGATGGTAAGGTTTTTGCTTCTTGTAAATACATTTGGTGTGGATATTTGGATATCTACGATTTCTAACGCAGTCAATGATTTCTTGGGTGTGCGAGTCATTATATGATATTGGAAATTGGACGGCATTGGTCTTTTTCATGTGGTTTGTGTCACAACGTCAACAGGAAGTGAACGAGTCGTCCACTACCAGATATCTACGGTATCTTCATCAAGGGCGAGTGTTGAAATAAAATGAGCGTTAAAGATGCGGCAAGTATTTCGTAAGCGAGTAATTCCAAAAAGCCTCTGTAGATATTTCTTTCATTAAAATTTGCTTCGTATTATATTTAACTGATAAACTTGTTCTGTAAAAGGGTTTAATTCAATTGTGCATTGTTATAGTACGTCTAACTTACTGTTGTAACTACTTAACTTATGATATTCTGAATAAATTAAAATTGGTCGTTTCGTCTCAATTATTTTAATTATAATTAAAATTTTATACCGGGCGGGATAGAAATGGGTTAATATTTTTAACAAATAACTCTAAATTGCGGAGATATATCTTTTAGGGTTATCTCGAGAAATTAATACCACTAGGGACAATTCTTCCGAGGAGAGGTATATTTTGGCTTGCCAACTTGTTGTTATTAGGTTTACGTTAACAAAACACTTAATGAACAAAATCACGAACTAAAAACGGTAAGGATTCCGAGTCCCGTAAAATCAGAAATACGTAAATTAATTGATATGGGAATTACAATACCAAATTTTATTCTTAAAACTCTCGAAAAATCGGTGCATAAAACACGAAGCAAAAGTCAATTAAATAACTTTTGTGTCGCTGCGAGTGTCAACTACCCTATGTTTAGAAAACCTATTAACTTGTGGTGAACTAGATAAGCCCTTTTTAGTTCCACATCGAGATATATATATATATATATATATATATATATATATATATATATATATATATATATATATATATATATATATATATATATATATATATATATATATTTTAGTTCCACATCGAGATATATATATATATATATATATATATATATATATATATATATATATATATATATATCGGAGTGGGACTACTGCTATGGATGGATTGTCGTGGAAAAGCAACAACACGGTAGATGCAGCTGCGAAAAATAATTAATATAAATTATTTTGTTGGCAGCGCTGGGACTCGAACCCAGATAGCCGCTGGCCGCGTAATCTCTAATACTGACGAATTTACCAACCGAGCCATGCCGCTTTGTTTAATTTTCACTCTGAACTTCTAGTCGCTTTTAGCGACGCGGGGGGATTTTTCTAGTTAAGTTGTCGCAATTCCGTTCGTTTTTCCGTGTTATTTTACGTATATTTACGGCGTTTTAGGGTCAAGTTAACCTCAAACTTCGCCTCCCCCCGCCCCCAACCCAGTTGAATTTCGCGTGTATATACTTTTTTATTTGTTTTCGTGTATTCTATATATTTATTTTTTATTTAATTTTGTGTTCGTTCTGATTTTGTATTTTCAATTTTTGTGTCCGTCTTATGTGCGTTTTGGTTTAATATGCCTGGGAATTGTGGTGATTCTTTTCACTGATACAACATAGCGGGTATAATTGTGATCCTGAATTGGAATTCTTCTAGGTTTGCGTAAGTATTATGTTTTTCTTCAATCCGTATCCTAAGAATATAACATACTACGAACTTCATTAATTAAGTGCTGTTGATAGCGAGGTTTATATACACCCTAGTAATATTTAATTAATTATTAATAATTAAGGTTAAAAAAGGTTTTCGATACTAGTAGATTTTTAAAGCTTAGATAAATCACTCTTCAAATAAACAAAATGGTTAATTTCAATCCGTAACCTGAGAATATAACATACTACGAACTTCATGAATTAAGTGTTGTTGATAGCGAGGTTTATATACACCCTAGTAATATTTAATTAAATATTAATAATTAATTAAGGTTTAAAAAGGTTTTCGCCACTAGTAAATTTTTAAAGATTAGATAAATCACTCTTCAAATGGAAAGTGATTTGGATTGTCCCTTTTTATTAAACTACGACGACTTTGCTTTTAGGCGGTTAAACCATGGAAGCAAAATAAAGGAGCAGTGGCGGCGATCGGAATATGAGTGTACTGAGTAATAAGTAAGTGTGGCACTTTCTTATCGAAACCATGTATGGTCAGAAGTAATAAGTAAGAGTGGCACTTTCTTATCGAAACCATGTATGGTCAGAAGTAATAAGTAAGTGTGGCACTTTAAAATAGTTTCCTTTAAATGTAGCTGAAAATAAACATCATAAGTTTGTGTTCACCCATTGAATACCGCGGTAGCAGGTGTAAAATTTTCATTTCGCCATTTTTTTAATATAACTAAGTGGTTAAATATCTTTTGGTCCAATAATTGTGGTTCTGGGTTAAAAAAAACCATATATTACAGTATTAAGTTGGATAAATAAAATTTTTCATCTGCTACCATACCCAATGGTCACACAGACTAACAAAGATAATTTTAAAAACATTGAAACTTCCTTCACTGCAATAACTTTATTATATGCAGTTTTATTTTCCAGAATCACAATTATTGAAGAGGGAAAAATATATAACCACCTTAAAATTATCCAACACAGGTATTCAGACTTGGGCAAGGTTGTTTTCAAGTAGTGTTCAATTTTTTTATGAATTTGCCCAAACTACCCAAATGTTTGATATAAATTTCCTAAAATAAACACATTGGAATCCCAGTTTGAGAATTTCTTTAAATCATATTTCCACTAATTTCAATAATTTAAAAGAATTATGTTCGTCGTGTTATGCTTACCTATCTCACCTTTGATACTTTCCGTCTATCTAACGATAGGAAATCACATGGCCTCAACAGCTTTTGTATTGGTTAATTTGGTTTGCCCACTCGAATATCCTGAGGGTGGGCGGTGGCCACTCTTTAACATAGGATGGTAAATTAAATATCAAACGATAGGAAATCACATGGCCTCAACAGCTTTTGTATTGCTTTGCCCACCCACGTATCCAGAGGGTGGCGGGATCCACTCTTTAACTTAGGGTGACCATTTATGTATCAAACGATAAGAAATAACGTAATCTCAACAGCTTTTGTATTAGTTTACCTACCTGTGTCTACTAAGGGTTAAGGGTTTGCCCACTCGAATACACTGATGTGGAACTAATATTACGGCCTGGGCCGTATTGTTTATGTCGTATGTAATTGACTAAGAACGAAAACTATTCAGAGTTGATTTTTCTACCAAATAATTACTGTCAATACGTCACCTGAGCGAGGCCATACAAACAGATGCAACTTACAAACTTTTATATCAAGGTTTTCCAGTTCTCTTAGCAGGTACATCTGACCAAAAAAGGGTTTTCCATCCGTTTTTGATAGCAGTTACTAACGGAGTAACTTCAGAAGACTTGATTAGTCTCCAAAAATCTTAATAGCTGACTGTGGAGATTCAATGATAAACGAACACATAAGGGTTCATTGTTGGGCACACGTTATCAGAAATATAGACAAGTGACTAAAGTGTTATAAAGGAGAGATTAAGCAATTAATTAGGTCAGATATAGTATCTCTACAACTTGCTAAGACCTCAGACGATGTTTCCGCGGCCAAAACGAATTTTCTAAAAAAGTGGGAAGCGGTTTTGGAAGCTCAACCTTTTCTGTATTATTTTAAAACGGAGTATTTATAAATTTACAACGGTTGGCATGAAGGACTTGCTCAAGGTTATCCATCGACGAATAATGGGCTTGAATCTAAAAATAACGTAATTAAAAATGAAAAGACCCTTAGAGAACGTTAATCATTGCCAAAGTTCTTCGAACAAATATTTGATATATTGAAATCCTGGTCCAAACAACGAGACTTCACTCATCCAAATGCAAAGATCTTCGCCCTTGAACCCAATATAGATTTACCCCTAATGACAAAAGCATTTGAATTAACTCAATTTCCACAAGCGTCATCACTGAAATGTAGTAAGGCTAATGAAACTACATCATGCTGGTTAGTTAGCCCTTCTAATATAGTAATAACCCAGTTAAAAGAAGTTGATATTAATGCTTTTCTAAATATGTCGAATAATCAAAGTTATAAAACATTCGATTCGTACAAGAAGCTTATATCGAGATTGTGGTAGGTCACAATTTGTGCTGATATCGAAAGTAGAACTGTTTTGTGGCAACAATCAAGATGTATATGCCCACCGTTCATGTACAAATACATTTGCTACCATATTCTGGGCATAGCTGTAATCCGGAAACTTTTCAAATTACCGCCAGAATCTAAAGATTTACCAATAGGTTCTAAACGAAAACAAGTTAGACCTGCCAAATCTACGAAAGCTTTAATAGTAGACTAAAACATCAATTAATGACATTTAAAATAATCTCATTTACATAAAATTATATACAATTATCGCGAAATATTTAATCGGAAAATTTATTTTTTTATGATGAATAAAGTGATAAATATTCATGGGATGATTTGGTGTTTCTGGGCCCAGCAAATTCATCTTCCCATGTATATCCAAGAAATATCAGGTTAGGATATTTGGATACCCAAACTGTGATCTATAACATATACTGGGGATGCCTAAATGTCAGTTTTTTCATGGCAAGTTGGTTTCGGATTTCGAAAGATATCACCCGGATATGCACACGGTAATCGTTTGTCCTAAGTAGCTCTTTCTGGTGTTATATGGACATCGCATTGTCCATAGTCGCACCTAAACTTTAGCATGGTGTGACCGTTAATCTGTAATTTAACCACATATATTTGAATAATTATATAGAAATTTGGAACTAAATCTTGAGAATTCCTAATAATTTAAAATATAATCCACAATTTATGCTCAGAATAAACTGTCCCTATTTTAATTTGCTTTTCCGATGTTCTATTATAATATACATATTTTAAAGTTTTTTTAATTGACACGAAGATTATTCTATGGTCGAAAGGGAGATATCCGTGATCAAAATAAAAGGGCACAAAGATATACTATGAATTAATTGTAGCCACTATACACAAAAATAGACTTTTTATTCCAAAATTAACCTGAAAAACAATGATGCAATATTAATAATAATAATTCCCGGTGAAGATAAGTAATGCAGAACTTATAGATATCATATTTATCCAAATATATACAATTTGCCTATTTGTGTTGCTGGGATACTCCGTAGAATCACTTTCTGATGTCCATGTAACACCAGGATGCATGCAACTTAGGACCTAACGAATATCGTGTGAATGTCCGTGTGATATCTCTCCTAACAAACTTCCCAGGGATATTCCACTGATTTTAAGATGCGGACATTTGGGCATCCCTAGTACATCTAATAGTTCACAGCTTCGTTTTTTTGGACATCTTAGGGATATCCAAATATCCTAACATGATATTTCTTGAATATCAATGGGACTATCTTGTGTTTGCTGGCAAATGCCAATTTTTGAAGGCCATAGGGACGTAGATGGTTTCGTTACTCATTAAGGTTTATTTAGGTCGATAGTTTTAATGTTTGGGCTTTGCAACGCGCCAACCGCCTTCCAGCTCTTTGTTAACTCCTTGTTTATGGATATGTCCGGAAGCGGCGTTTGCGCTTACCTTGATGACCTTATTATAGCGTCGGCGGATTTTGAAACACATTAAAATGCTGGAGGAAGTGTTTAACAGGTTGGCATTAAAGCGTCAAAAACGTAATTCTGCCAAAAAGAATGCGCTATTTTAGGCCACATTGTAAGTAATTCGGGTATAATGGTAGACCCGGCTGAGATTGAAACAATGAAAACTCTTCCCACCTTTTTTATTGGGTTATTATTTAAAAAAATATTGCATAGTTCTGTTAACACAATGTTTATTACTGTGGGTATTTAGATTGACTTTTTCGTGATTCCTGAGTATTTTAATTAACTTTTTACTTAATTTGGTTATAATTTTATATTTTTCTAAAGCTTATTTTTCTTGTTTGTTCATAATGTGGGGAATTATTAATGTCTACGAATTTAATTTGCATTGATTTTTATCGGCTTCGTTGGGTTCTCGTCATGAAACCACGCAGCTTTTTTTTGCGCTTTCACTTAGAGTTTTGGTTTTCGCTTTTACTTTTACTTTTATTTTCCATATAAATTTGATTGTTAGGGAAATGCAAACTTCAAGGTTTGGTTTCGTGTAATAGGTAATAAAGGGTGTTGTAAACAAATCGAGGTAAATAGCTTAAAAAAAAGTTAACTTAAACAGTATTTAAAAACCCTCCTGCTAGGTTTTGTGCTTGTTGCAGCCTACTTCCAGGGGCCAGTAGGCCACACTTTGAACGATAATGAAAACTAAACAGGCATACTTTTCAAATCACCCCTACAACTCCTTAAAGTTTTGAACATTTGGTAACACCATGTATATGTCTATAAAGTTCTTAATTAAACAAATTAAATAGCTTGTTTTTATTGCTCGTATTCTAGAGATGAGAAATTATGGGAATTGTTGCGAATACAAATTATGGGAAATGGAAGCTGTAACCAATTCTGGAGTTTAGAAAATATGGTTAAAACTATGAAGGATGGAGTGGGGGGAGGAGCCATAATTATGGAATGGGAGGGTAAAACTGAGATTGCGGTATGGAGGACGATATATCAAATTGATTATCTCGTTCTCCATACCTTTATTCCTTTCTCTGTAGTATATATTTTCGGTCCATTGATACAGCGAATTAAATTTGAACGATTCCGTTAAACACATATGCCATCGCCCAAACCAAAGTTAAACTAGCAGGCTGAAAAAATAGAAGATATATTAGAATATCCGGCACACAAAAATACCGATGAGTAAGCCAAATTCCTAGATATTACAGGGTGGTTTATTGCAGAGTTTTCTCTTATTGCGGCTCCCATTAAACAAATGCGTAAGAAATAAATTAAACAGAGCTGGTAATAAAAAGAGGTAAAGCCGTTTGAAAAACTTAAGTCCCTCCTAACGATGTCCGCTTATTTTGTCAGCGCCCTCTAAAAACAGAAAATTTATTATCAATTCGGATCAGAGTCACAACGAAATTTAAGGTAATTTGGTCAAAGAACAGGATTAAATCGCCCTAAATGAACACGAGCTCAATTTACCAATAACGGAAAAAGAATGCCTCGCAATAGTGTACTCTATCACTATTTTCCAACAATTCATAGACGAGACCCATTTCCATGATATTAGCGACCACGCAGCTCTTGCAGCCCTAAGATATCTGTTTTCGATTAATAATAATAATAATTTTAATAATAATAATAATAATCAGCTAAGCTAATACCCAAGGCACCACCCTAGGCCTAAGTCATGGAAGGATAGCGAGATTGGGCCTTTACTCACAAGTCTTGGATTTTGACGTCATCTATAAACCCGATCGGGTAAACAAACTAGCCGACCCACTTTCTCGCATTGGAATCCCCGCTGATCTCGGCAAGACCGTGATTATAGAAGAGATAGTTCATACACCCCTTGGGCCCCACCACGAAAGCTGAACTCAGAGTTTGAACCCGGATGCCCCCTTTTGCACTATCCAAGTAGAGTCTCTACCCCTGGAAGAAAGTAAACATCTTGAGTAGAGGGGAATAGAGAGAAACCCAATTGCACGAAGAAGCATTGCCAGCAATATTCGCTATTCGGGACGATCACTCTCTTTTGATGGAGTCAAATGACCTGCTATATTCAAAACCTACCTTCGAAGGCATGTATCCCGTTAAGTATATCCCCCGACGCTAGAGTTACCGTTTTCGCCACGTATCGTAATCCACGTTTCATAGGCCATGTTGGCAGGGAAAAAATCTAAACAAGAATAAGTTCCCGCTTTTATTGGGAAAACATATACATTGTAAGATATCGAAGAGTACATCAAGACCTGGGTAGTGGACCAAATCTGAGCGCCACAAAAAGCAAGGTTATATCATGTCTACGATAACGCGAGGTTCCTGGGTATTAGGTCCGCTTCTCTCGAGGTAATACTACTCATTTAGTGATGGTGTGCTATTATTCCAAAGCGGTCGAAATAGCAACCGATGTAGCTGTCGCCAATGTTATTGTAGACAATGTGATATGTTGACGGGGAATTAACGTACTAATACTCTCTGATCACGGAACCCCAGTTTAAAGCAGATGTTTTCGCAGAAGTGTTATGATTAACCAAAAGTTTTACTTCCCTGTATTACTCCGCGTCGAATATGTACAAATCTACATGTAACAAACAACTGGTTGAACGCTTATTGGCAATATCCATTGGAAACGAACATATTTTAATACTTAGAAGGAATCATTGAACAGGGTTCACATTATTAAAAAACCGTTTTTCATAAATCTGAGAATTGTACAATTTCTATTCATTCGAGAAATTTAGGAAAACCTGTTTCTATCAATCCCAAATTAGTGAACAGTTGTGTTCAGTGGTGGACGGGTTCTATAATTATTGGTTGCCAGGAGACAAAGGGCACCAGCCCTAACAACTATAACGCTATCATGTTTAAAGGGTCCCGATTCATGAACGATTCATGGGGCCCACTCGCCATCGGGCAAGTTCACTCCATGGCTAGTTCGCTACTGGTTGTGTTAAAAAAGGGAAATTTCTGTGGAGGACGGGTGTTTAATCAGTGTAGTGTAGGTGTAAAATGCGTTTTATGTATGTGTGAGATCAGGGTTAGGAATGTGTTTTTCCACTTGAAGAGTTGGTGTTGGGAGAGTGATCACTCTGTTAAAGAAGTCTTAGCATTTTTAGTTTTTGGCACTTGATATGAAATTGCTGAGAACGTGTTAAATATTCAAATATGGAACCAAATTTGACTTTAATTAATTTTTGTCGTTCGGTTGAATGGAATTGGTCCCTGTCCCGAAATGCTCGTATTTTGACCAGATATCCCAAATGCCATTTTGGTCATTTTTTATAATATTGGCGTGCATTGTTGGATTCAGTGTCATTGTCACGTAGCTACGACCAACGGTTGACGAAATATAGCCTCTGAAAGCTCTCCACTGACTTCGGGTTTTCGTGAATCGCTTAAATAGTGGATATAATACAAACGCTTCTCTTCTACAACGTTCAGACAACTTCGAAAATTTATAAGATTATAGAGGCGCTTCGTGTGATTGGAAATTATATCACCATTTAAAAAATTAATAGCGAAATGAAGTAAATATTTAAATAATTGCAACAACTACAATAAATAAATAATTATTTATTAACTTCGATCAATTATGGTCGTGTTTTGCACATTTTTTTAAATATTCGAATATTGTTAGGTCGAAAATGGGCCTCGCACATGTGTCCAAATTTTTATATTGTCAGAATTCCTACATTCGTTAAACGTTCCTACCAGTTAGACAAACGAACGTGTCAGCGTGGACGCGGTTGAGTTTCTTCAAAATTTAAAAAAATACCCCTTTAGCCGACTTTTATCTCTGGGCTCATCTTAAAGAGTTGTTGCAACACAATTTTGAAATCCGCAACATGGCCGCCCTACGATAACGTAGTATTATTGGTCACTGTGAAGCTATTCGTAACATGACCCAAGTCTTAAAACGGTTTCTGGAATGACTTCCGTGTGTCCCCGGTCATAAAATTGCTCATTTTTTTTAAAAAAAAGGTGGCAAATCATTTGAAGAAAAAACCGAAATTGAATTTTTGTACTTTTTTTTAAACGACGGCTTCACTTAAAAACAACTTGAGGTTAAAACGAATTTTACACGTAACTAACACTTAAGTCATGCACTTTAGTAGTTCTGTATAATAGCAAAAGAAACGATAACAATATGCTTATTATCATAAAGGTTAAAAAAATTACCATGGTTAATATATAATTTAAAAGTAATAAAATTTTCACAACGACGGATACTTCATGGCACTATTTTTATTTAAAAACTACGCAAGCTTTTGGGTCGTAGCCCCTTTTCAAGCGTCTTGTCGATACACCCTTAATTGTATAAATGATTATTATTACATTTTACCGGTTCCATTCCTCTTATCAGTTTTTTAACAGTTTTTTTAAATTTTAATACCCCAATTTTCTATACAAACTCTACCCATATCTAAATTTAATTTACCCTCGTTTTTTATAGCTACAGTTTCTTTGAAATCTCGTTTAAAATATTGTGTCTCTCTAGTTATTATTTATCCGTTATCGAAATCAATATTGTGGCCCTTGGTTTGCCATACATGGTTTGCAATGCCATTATGTTTTATACCTAATTTTATACATTTCATAAAGAAGAACATAAAAAATGTATAAAATTAGGTATAAAACATAATGGCATTGCAAACCATGTATGGCAAACCAAAGGCCACAATATGGATTTCGATAACGGAGAAATAATAACTAGAGAGACAAAATATTTTAAACGAGATTTCAAAAAAACTGTAGCTTTAAAAAACGAGGGTAAATTAAATTAAGATATGGGTAGAGTTTGTATAAAAAATTGGGGGGTATTAAAATTTAAAAAAACTTTAAATCCGAAACTAGGTTTGTTTTATGTTTTTAAAAAAGTGATATACTGATAAGAGGAATGGAACCGGTAAAATGTAATAATAATCATTTATACAATTAATTGTGTATCGACAAGACGCTTGAAAAGGGGCTACGGCCCGAAAGCTTGCGTAGTTTTTAAATAAAAATAGTACCATGAAGTATCCATCGTTGTGAAAATTTTATTACTTTTAAATTTTATATTAACCATGGTAAATTTTTTTAACCTTTATGATTATATTGAGGACAACCGCGACGTGTCCCTGTTTTATAAATTCCAGAAGTGCGGAATTAATTTAGTAAAATCCAGTAACCAGTTGACATTCCTCTATAAGTGTGAAAATCATGACATAGTCCCCAAAACATTCGTAGTGAAACCAAAGTTGTCATCTCAAAAGAATCAAAAATGCTAAAAACGCCTACAGGAACTAATCTTAGAAGAGAGTATAAAAGAGACCAGAAAGCGGAAACAAAATCTGAGCAGTGACTACGAAAAACTTAAAGAAGATCTATATACCTATATTGACTTTCAAACTGCAAATCTACTTATCATGAAGATATAAAGTGAATCTATAAACCTAGATATGCCTTTAAAATATACCTACAAAAATAAATTTAACCACCTAATTAAGGATGCTGTAAAACAAAACACCAATTAATCTGAGGAGATTAATGAAAAATCGGTAGTTAATATATCTAATCGACCATTGTCAAAATACGAGGTAAGTTTGTTAGCAAGAGGTTTAAATTTCGCACCGATACAGATATTGTCGACATATAAGCGGATACAGAGAATCAACTTAGAAAATTTACCGTTACTGATGAAATAAAACAAGACATAAGAAATATAATCAAAATAAATTACAGTAAAATCCCTAGATCAAAAAATTTAACAAAACCTGAAATACACGGAATAAAAAATTTAAAAAAATGACAAAAATATTAAAATCGTAAAAGCAGATAAAGGTGGAAAAATTGTAATTATGAATAGTAGCGAGTATAAAGAGAAAATAGAAAAAATGTTAAAATCTCCAGAGTACGAACAGATCAAAGGTGACCTATCAGATTCAATCGATAGAAAAATTAAAAACGTTGTAAATTTAGCAGTGAAAATGGTGAAATCGAAAATAAAAAAGATTTATGTTCTACAGTGACAGCATAAAAACACCATTTGTATACGGTGTAGTAAAACTACACAAAGAAAATAGACCTTTAAGATCAATCAATAATGTAGCATATGCCACAGCTAAGATGTTAGTTAAGATTATTAAACCTCTAATAGGGAATAATGGCTATACTTTGAAAAATTCTTACGAGTTGGTAACCAATTTAAAATAATGCCAAGTAGATGAAGATATGGATTTGTGTAGTTTAGATGTGGTGAGCTTATATACTAAGGTCCCAGTGGACAACTCGCTAATGTTGTTAAAAAATGAATTGGAATTAGATATATCATTAAAAGGTGGAACAAATCTAAACATTGACACAATATTAAAACTAAGCGAAATATGTTTAAAAAATACATTTTTTTCAATTTCATGGAACGTTTTATAAACAAAAAAAAGACTCGCAATGGGAAATCCCCTCTCAGGATTCATTGCTAATTTATATATGGAAACAATTGAGCTCAAGATTATTAACAACCCAAATATATAAAAAAGAAATTAATCTATGGAAAAGATTTATAGACGATCTACTAATTCTCAAAAACAAAAATCTCAAAATTGAATCATTAACTAACATCTCAAACTCAATAGACGAAAATATACAGTTTACTAATGAAACAGAAATAAATGAAAGTATACCCTTTTTAGGTATAAGAATTAAGAGAGAAAACAAACAATTTAAATTAGCTATATATCAAAAAATACACATGCAGAAAATTATTTAAATTTTAACTCGAATCACCCAAATAAAACAAAACTTGGTATAATTAAAAGCTTAAAACATAAAATAGAAAAAATTTCTGATTCCCCCGAAAATGATAAAAGAATAATTCTAAAACAATTGGAAAAATGTAACTACCCTAGAAGATTAGTAAAAGATATATTCGACGCCCATATAATAAATTACCTTAAACCTAATAGTACTCCCATATAAAAAAGGTATTACAGAAAAAACAAATAGACAATTAAAAAATATAGGCGTTAATTTAATAAGTAAAAAATCAAATACCTTAGCCTCAATGTTGATCAAGAATAAACCAAAAATAGACAAAAATAATGAAACAGGAATTATATATAAATTAACATGCGATTGTAACAAATCATATATAGGGCAAACAAAAAGAAAATTTAGTACTCGTAAAGAAGAACATAAAAAATGTATAAAACTAGGTATAAAACATAATGGCATTGCAAACCATGTATGGCAAACCAAGGGCCAAAATATTGATTTCGATAACGGAGAAATAATAACTAGATACACAATATTTTAAACGAGATTTCAAAGAAACTGTAGCTATAAAAAACGAGGGTAAATTAAATTAAGATAAGAATAGAGTTTGTATAAAAAATTGGGGGGTATTAAAATTTAAAAAAACTGTAAATCCGAAACTAGGGTTGTTTTATGTTTTTAAAAAAGTGATATACTGATAAGAGGAATGGAATCGGTAAAATGTAATAATAATCATTTATACAATTAATTGTGTATCGACAAGACGCTTGAAAAGGGGCTACGGCCCGAAAGCTTGCGTAGTTTTTAAATAAAAATAGTACCATGAAGTATCCGTCGTTGTGAAAATTGTACTATTTTTAAATATGCTTATTAATTAACACTTATCACGACCCTTTAACTTTCGGGAGTGATCATCTTGTTATTTTTTCTACCCTTAGTATAGCCATCTAGGGACCAACTCATAATATGGTTTTTTTTGTTTAATTCCTCTTGCCTATTTTGGCAGCCCCGTAGTTGGTTTTGGTAATTGACAAACCCTGATAAGATAAGGGTCATCTAATTATCTAGTATATACGGCCAAGTCAGCTTTAGGCAGTTATGCAGTTACTCAGTTTTTTTTTCAATAGTTTCTTCCGCTATGGACGGATTGTCGTTAAGTGTTGTATGTTGTATGTTGTTTGGCGTGGAAAAGCGACGACACGGTATATGGAGCTGCGGAAAATAATTTATTAGTATAACTTATATTAATGCCGGCGCCGGGACTCGAACACAGATAGCTGGGGGCCGTGTAATCTCCAAAAACCGACGCCTCTACCAACCTATTCACACCGCTCTGTACAAATTTTACTCGGAACTTCTAATCTTTCTTTGCAACGCGTGGGGATTTGTCAAGTTAAGTTGTCGCAATTCCCGTTCGTTTTTCCGCGTTATTTTACGTATACGGCGTTTAAGAGTCAAGTTAACCTCAAACTTATCCTCCCCTGCCCCAATTTCAACCCCCTTATCGAATCCGTGTATGGTCAGAAGTAATAAATAAGTGTGGAACTTTCTTATTGAAACCGTGTATGGTCAGAAGTAATAAATACGTGTGGCACTTTTTTATCGAAGTCGTTTATATGTGGCACACAATAATTTTATCGCCTTCTTGGCGAACTTGTATAGTTGGTCCAGAGATTTGGTCTCACTAGATAGAACTCTTTGATGCGCACGCAGTGCCGATAATTTCCGCCCCCTCCGAACAACCCCCTTAAAGGGAAAGTTACCGAAAAAACAAGTTGGTCTCATTCGGTAGAGCTCTTTGACGCACACGCAGTGCCGTTAATTTCCGCCCACTCCGACCAACCCCATTAAAGGGAGAGTTATCGAAAAAACAATTTGGTCTCATAGAACAATAAAAGGAAAAGATTGGAATCGTCTACGCTAGCGTCTACTTGAAAGAGTGAGACCAAAAAATACAAAGCAGTCGAACTTAGGGCGTGTTGCAAAAGTCTGCTTTGCTAGAATCAAACATGTTAAATTCAATGGGCTAGCACTTTGGCTAGGGCTTTGGCCACAGGCCCTTAAGCTGAAAAGTATGCGACCATGGGGACAGAATCTCCGTCTTTCCATATTCTTAGTACATAAATACATTCTTGCAATAATATGATTTATGCAGTTGTTAATAATCCATATTAAATATCTGCTCTAAGAAAATACTAATTTAATCACCGAGATAATATAAAATCACATGGCTTGAACAGCTTTTGTATTGGTTTGCCCACCCGGGTATCCTGAGGGTGGGCGGTGGCCACTCTTTAGCTTAGGATGGTAAATTATATATCAAACGCTACACTCTTAAAAAGGTTGGGTAGTTTTCAACCCAAAATGGGTTAAAATTCAGCCCAAACCTGGGTCCGTATTTACCTATCCCAAAATTTGGGTTGCTTAGACTCAACCCATTAAAGGTTAACAATTCAACTTGATTTAGGGTTGAAAACTACCCCGCCTTGGGTTTAAACTATCCCGCCTTGGGTTTAAAACTATCCCGCCTTGGGTTTAAAACTATCCCGCCTCAGTGGCGGCGCCAGGAATTTTCGCGAGGGTAGGCAAACCAAATAAATGGGCCCCCGACCCCTTTTCTCAACGAAATGCTTCAATAAAATAAAGTAGTGATGCACATGACGAACAAAAAAGTTCTAACAACGATAAAACGAGTCCAAATATAACAGAACTGGTTTTATTTACTAGGAGATACCCCGAAAATTTCTAAATACATTATCGACAAGACAATTGTTTCATTGTTATTTATAAATAATTTTATCTCTTGGGACACTTTTGAGACCCTTTCTAGATCAATTTGAGGCCCCTTATAGGGTGATTTTGGGTCCCTAAAAATTTTAAGGTAGGCAATGGCCTACCTGGCCTACCCCCTAGCGCCGCCACTGTCCCGCCTTGGGTTTAAAACTATCCCGCCTTGGGTTGAATTTTAATCGCGTGATTGGCCGTGCAGCTAGGTAGGTAAATTTTAGACCTGCAAAATTTCGTCTGCCTACATAAGACCAAATTAATGTCCCTCTTAGATATGAATTTTTAAAAGGACCCATGGAGAAATTACAGAAATACAATTTAAACGGAGGACACACAGGGATTACTATGTCTCAAGGTAATAACTGTCTTGAGCTTTAGACCCGCAGGTCTTTGTCAAACTAAACTGAAAGGAAACCTATTTTATTATATATATCGTTTCTTAAAAAACCTACAAAGTTATCAATTGTTAAAAATAACAATAATTTTTTTAACGATTGATAACTTTGTAGATTTTTAACGATACGATATATATAAGAAAATTGGTTTCGTTCAAGTTAGTTAGACAAAAAACCCGCGGGTCGAAAACTCACAGTTTTTACCTATATATATAATAGTCCATGTGTGTCCTCCATTTAACTTTTACTCCTACAATTTCTCCATGAAAAAAGCATATCTAAGAGGCACGTTTAATTTTTCGTATAGAGGGTGTCTACATTTGATCGACGCAGGAATTTTTCTCAAAATCTAAACTTTCTAGAAATTTCAAATATTCAGTATGTACGCTCTCGAAGAAGATGGTAATTTTCATAAATATCATGAAATTTTTCACGACTTTAGAAGTGTTAGGTTTTGAACGCTACGTGGTAGTACCAGCGTGATTGTTTTTCACATGGCTTGAACAGCTTTTGTATTTTTTTGCCCACCCGGGTATCCTGAGGGTGGGCGGTGGCCACTCTTTAACATAGGATGGTAAATTATATATCAAACGCTACACTCTTAAAAAGGTTGGGTAGTTTTCAACCCAAAATGGGTTAAAATTCAGCCCAAACCTGGGTCCGTATTTACCTATCCCAAAATTTGGGTTGCTTAGACTCAACCCATTAAAGGTTAACAATTCAACTTGATTTAGGGTTGAAAACTACCCCGCCTTGGGTTTAGACTATCCCGCCTTGGGTTTAAAACTATCCCGCCTTGGGTTTAAAACTATCCCGCCTCAGTGGCGGCGCCAGGAATTTTCGCGAGGGTAGGCAAACCAAATAAATGGGCCCCCGACCCCTTTTCTCAACGAAATGCTTCAATAAAATAAAGTAGTGATGCACATGACGAACAAAAAAGTTCTAACAACGATAAAACGAGTCCAAATATAACAGAACTGGTTTTATTTACTAGGAGATACCCCGAAAATTTCTAAATACATTATCGACAAGACAATTGTTTCATTGTTATTTATAAATAATTTTATCTCTTGGGACACTTTTGAGACCCTTTCTAGATCAATTTGAGGCCCCTTATAGGGTGATTTTGGGTCCCTAAAAATTTTAAGGTAGGCAATGGCCTACCTGGCCTACCCCCTAGCGCCGCCACTGTCCCGCCTTGGGTTTAAAACTATCCCGCCTTGGGTTGAATTTTAATCGCGTGATTGGCCGTGCAGCTAGGTAGGTAAATTTTAGACCTGCAAAATTTCGTCTGCCTACATAAGACCAAATTAATGTCCCTCTTAGATATGAATTTTTAAAAGGACCCATGGAGAAATTACAGAAATACAATTTAAACGGAGGACACACAGGGATTACTATGTCTCAAGGTAATAACTGTCTTAAGCTTTCGACCCGCAGGTCTTTGTCAAACTAAACTGAAAGGAAACCTATTTTATTATATATATCGTTTCTTAAAAAACCTACAAAGTTATCAATTGTTAAAAATAACAATAATTTTTTTAACGATTGATAACTTTGTAGATTTTTAACGATACGATATATATAAGAAAATTGGTTTCGTTCAAGTTAGTTAGACAAAAAACCCGCGGGTCGAAAACTCACAGTTTTTACCTATATATATAATAGTCCATGTGTGTCCTCCATTTAACTTTTACTCCTACAATTTCTCCATGAAAAAAGCATATCTAAGAGGCACGTTTAATTTTTCGTATAGAGGGTGTCTACATTTGATCGACCCAGGAATTTTTCTCAAAATCTAAACTTTCTAGAAATTTCAAATATTCAGTATGTACGCTCTCGGGGGAGATGGTAATTTTTTTTGTAAATTTCATAAATATCATGAAATTTTTCACGACTTTAGAAGTGTTAGGTTTTGAACGCTACGTGGTAGTACCAGCGTGATTGTTTTTCATAACCAATTATTTAAGTGACGAAATGTCCAATTCCCACCAGACCAATTCCATTACGGGTTTTCGAGTATGCTCAACAACTTGCTTATTGAAACTTTTCGTCTACCACGTAGCGTTCAAAAACTAACATTTCTAAAACTGGGAAAAATTTCCCGATTTTTCGGAAATTTACAAATAATAACGATCTCCCCCAAGGGAGTACATACTGAATATTTCTAGGTCCGTTTCGTTGTTTTAATTTTATGCATTTTTTATATTTTCAACACATTTTATTTTTAATTATTATAGTAACAAAATATGTACTTTTCAACCAATATGAGAACCGGTAGGAATAAGCTAACCATTGTTGAAAATTTTGAAACTAAATGAGAGTTGAAAAGTTTCTATATGGATTTCAACACTAATTTTTAACCTTATTTTGGTTAAATAAAGCAACCCATAAAAAATTACCCAATTCATAAAAATTAAATAATGTTGGGTTGTTATTAACCCAAATTTGGGTTGCAGTGAGACAACCCAATTTTTTAACTCCTCATTTTTAAGAGTGTAGGAAATCATATGGCCTCAACAGCTTTTGTATTGGTTTGCTCATCCGGGTATCCTGAGGGTGGGCGGTGGCCACTCTTTAACATAGGATGGTAAATTATATATCAAAAGATACGAAATCACATGGCCTCAACAGTTTTTGTATTAGTTTGCCTACCTGTGTCTACTAAAGGTGTATGGGTTTGCCCACTCGAATACACTGATGTGGAACTAATATTAAGGCCTGGGCCAACTTGTAAATGATCAGGATGTGGTATATAGCATCCGGTGTCGCGGTTTGACGTGAATGTTAATGTGCACGGTATTGTTGCGGGAATTTTGCGTCGGATACGTAGTTGTACGTGATAATTCTTGGTGTAGAGAATAATGTGTGGTTCGTTCCTTGGTTTAAGGACGGTACTTTTAATCTATTGCTTTTTTCATTCTTTTTTTCTAAAGAGTATTGTGTATAAATTTAACTTAATCAGATTCCATAATAGCTTAACCCTTTTCATTTCGTAAACCAGTAATCATAAATTGTAATTGGGCAATGTACACTTTTAATAAGATTCGGCCAACTATAGCCAATCTACTTGATTAATAACCCAACCAAAGTTACCCCTGCTATATTCATTGTACACACCAAAGAGCCCGCCATAGCCTTTAAGTATTAACTATCTTCAGATCATTACCAATGTTTATATAATTATCAAAATTGAAACTGTTGTTACTAAGTCCAATTTTTTGCATAACTTAAATTGATTTCATTTGCCTACACTCTGACAATTATGACTTTAAGGATACCGAACAAATAAATTCGATACATACGGCACGGGGGAAAAATAAGTTTTAAATTTCCCTCGAGTTTAGTGCGTAGGTATGATTTTTCAAGTTACTATTTGAATTTTTTTAATCTTCCTCCTTACCGATCTCCACGACTCCACAAACCGCCTCTGAAAGTTATGGTGCCGCAATACACTGTACATTTACGCGCTTTTCGATGTTCTGAAATCCGACTCTTGACGGCGAATTACTCGTAAACGTTTCAATATAGGACAATTTTTCACGCCTTTAAATTTGTACCAGGCCATTTTAGTAATTTTTTTTAATATTGGCGTTACTCCCCTGAAACTTGCATTGTCGGATTCAGTGTCATTGTCACGTTGCTACGACCAACGGTTGACGAAATATAGCCTCTGAAAGCTCTCCACTGACTTCGGGTTTTCGTGAATCGCTTAAATAGTGGATATAATACAAACGCTTCTCTTCTACAACGTTCAGACAACTTCGAAAATTTATAAGATTATAGAGGCGCTTCGTGTGATTGGAAATTATAACACCATTTAAAAAAATGAATAAAGAAATGAAGTTAATATTTAAACAATAGCAACATATACAATAAATAATTAATTATTTATTAACTTCGAGTTTTGCACAGTTTCTTTTTTTTAAATATACAAATATTGTTTGGTCGAAAATGGGCCTCTTACATTTGTCCAAACTCCTATACATTTTGAAGAAATCTTAATAATTTTTATCTATTTCTATCTTTTGTTAAAATTTTCTAACTGGGCCCATCTTAAAGACTTGTTGCAACACAATATTGAAATCCGCAACATGGTCGCCCTACGATAACGTATTATTATTAGTCACTGTGAAACAATTTGTTACATGACCGAAGTCTTAGAACGGTATCAGGAATGACTTCCGTATGTTCCCAGTCATAAAATTGCTCATTTTTTAAAACACAGAGGCATATCATTTGAAGAAAAAAACCAAAATTCAATTTTTGTACTTTTTTTAATCAACGCAGTCACTAGAACCACCTTGAGGTTAAAACGTATTTTAGCGTAAATAAAACTTCGGTCACACACTTTCGATAGTAGTTTTGTTTAATCGCAAAAGAAACAAAAACAATATGCTTATTAATTAACACTGTACATTTGCGCGCTTTTCGACGTTCTGAAATCCAACTCTTGACGGTTAATTACTCGGAAACGGTTCAATATAGGACACAGTTTCTTGGTCTTTTAAACCCCTTTGTACCCGAAGAACACGCCTTTAAATTTGTGCCAGGCTACTTGAAACACCCTGTATTGAATTCAACTCAACGTGATGTTTTTATTAATAGATTTAATATCAATCGACCAAAAAATGTTACAATATTTAATCAAACAACAAAAAATATTTAAAAAGCTTAAAAGGAAGAAACGTCTCCTATTCGTCTTATGCATTCGCGTAGTCGTTAACAAAATGAGTGTGTTAACACTTTAAGACATTGCGTTGCCACACGATTGAAAGCATCAATGGTCATTTTTCGCAGATCTTCAATGCTTTCCAGAATTCGTTTTTGGATCATAGAGGTGATACGGCCACAGAGATGTTCGATCGGATTAAGGTCGGGCGACAGCGCTGGCCATTCGAGCTTATCGACGCCTTCTTTTAAGTCAAATTAACTTAATTTAACCAACTTAAACATAAAAAATCTGATTCTATAAGCGTTTAAGCAATTAATTTGCGAAATGATGAGTTTTTATTTTTAACGTGTACTTTTATGAAAACGACTGTGATAGACTGCTATGAATCTTTCATTTAGTAAATACTTTGTTAATCGGTTTTTAAAAGGGAATATTTTACATATGAAAATAATTCTCATAATATTTAAACAAACAGTATCAGTATTATATACATCCGAAATTTACATAGATTTTTCCGGGAGGAAATGTTCATAAGAAGTTATCAAAGCAAATTGAGATTATAAATATTTATTTATTTAAAGTTTGAGTTACCTAACCATCATTTGGTTAATGTCTTAACCAATACATATATACGCTCCTCTTGCTACAAGGCGAGACTTCAATCAAAACCGAAAATTTTATTATATCGATATTTATTATATTTTATCATATTTTAAATTAATTTTTGATATTTACACTTTAACTATCCAAGGTTTATTAAAATGTAGAGTTTTAAATGCATTGAATAAATCCTATTTTGCTAAAGAGGACATTTCTTTAATTTTGAATCTTTTTTGTTTCATTGCAACAAGATAATACAATTTCAAAGAGACATGCAAAAGAGGACATGGTAATTCCATAAAACCAAACAATAAATGCGATTTTGAAAGATAAGGTATTAAGCGCTGTAACTTCTTTAATTGGTTTCTTCCAAGTTATGAATTCAATTAATCTGTTTCAAATAACACCATTAACCTAGAATCAAAATAAAGTCATGATTAATATTCTGGATTTTTCGCTATTGAAATTAAAAAATCGCACCAATATCTCAGATCATTTTTAAGACCTTAATTCTAAAATTTTCAATAAAAATTAAAATCAATTCTATTTAAATATTATCACCAAAGGCACAAATTAAGCTTTTGAATTGCATGTAAGTTTTTTAGTAATTTTCGTTATTTTGTTTGTAAAAAAGTTAAAATATTAATGATACTAAAATTGTTAATTACCCAAGTGCTAGGTCATTTATAACCCTGCAGTCTGGAAAGGCCCTCGAGTTTAATGGTATCATTAATATGTCGGATTTCACGGGATATTTTGAGAAGTAAAGACCATTATGCTGTTTAAATATATCCATGCTATTGCCGGATTGTAGAAAGAAAAGGCCCAACAAATGATAGAAAAAGTAATGTCCGATCATCAGGGAATATTTTTCACGAAATATCTTTAAATAGATATCCAGATCCAGAAAATCATACATTTCGAAAAAACTTTCGTCGTTGATTTTTTTAAACCACTCGTCAATCTTTGGATCAGATTTTGCCTGCAAAAAGTTAATAAAATGTTCCTTTATTTATTTTCGTTTTTTAATGACCACGTTCGTAATTGTTTATTATTTTTCAGCAAATATACATGAACACAAACAATTACCAAACCTTGCTATATCAAAAATTAACTGTTGACTTTGTTATAGCCAGAAGAATGATTTTGGAAGAATCCTTAGAATTAAGAATATAATTAAAAAAATTATGACCGATATAATTTTCTTAAGATAAAGCAAAAGTGGTAAGCATTGAAGATTAGTTTTTTTCTGAATGCAATCATAAGGATTAAATTCCATTAAACCTCTAATCGCTTGATTAATAAAATCTGTTTCTTATAAACACTTATTTGATCTATGTAAATGAATGTTTAAAAACCAGTTACTGGCAATATAGGTAGTTTAAGAAAAAAAAAGTACTAGCTAGTCTTGATGAAGAGTTATACGTGCTGTATCGGGTTTAATGGCAATCCAACAATATTATAATTGATTTGAATTTTGTTAGTAAAAATGTATAGTTTTTAAAAAAGGTATATTAATAGAAGATAACATATGTCAATAATATTGTTTCATAAGTTTGTCGCTTTGGGGCATAATTTACTGAGAGCTAGTAACGAAGTGAGGTCATCGCAAGTAGAAAATCTCCCCCTAGCGAGGCGCTGGCAAAGGCTATGTGTCACGCGAGAGCGAGCGGATCCAAATCGGTGACGAAGCCCGTAATGCAGTCTCTATTGTAAATAGCTTGCATGTGAGTAATATGAAGTTACACACTTATGTTATAATATTATACATTTATTGAGATTGAATAGCTCTTTCTATAAAGAGCTCAAAAAAGGTTGGAATCGTGAATCAACAAAGGTATTAACTTTATACTTGTACCTTTCATGTTCACAAGTATAAGCACACTTAATGTATCATGCAATTTATCATGAAATAAAAGAAAAACTTCTTATGAGATTAGTTTAATTGCTCCAAACAATATCATTTAAGACTTACTGATTAAACACCCAAATGGTTCAAACCGCTTCTTCAAGAATTTATTTATACTTGTTAAACGCTTAGCAAAAAAGTCCCTTTCAAATAATACTTTTTCCTTTTTTAATGTTAAATTATATAAATTATACTTCCCAATGAGTGTACAACTTATAATTTAAAATTCAATGAAGCAAAAAGGTTTAAAATATATTTATATTTAAGTAATTACGATGACAAACAAATTTTTTCAATTGATGATTTTTTATTTAAAATAAATCGATCACATTAGATATAAGAGCAAAAACACGAGAACCACCAATGGTCTAGAGAGTGAGGAGTAAACACGCGAACAAGTAAAGAGACCAAGAAGTGGGGGAGAAAACTAAGCTTTAATGGGGGAAAATATGCGGTACTTCGGCCGATAGGCCTACAAGGCGAAAAACTCCATAACGACTGGAGTTTTTCGCCTGAAAGGCCTTTCGGCCGAAGTACCGCATATTTTCCCCATTAAAGCTTAGTTTTCTCCCCCACTTCTTGGTGTTTTTACTCCTCACATTAGATATAACATTTTTGTATGAAGCTAAAACTGCATATATAATCAAGTGCTTTTTATTCATAAATAAAATTGTTAGGATAATATTGAATTTATTTGGAAATGCTTGTTATTGAATATTTTATGCATTTCTATTTAATAACATAAATCTTTAAAGTAGGGCAATTAAAACAAAAGCGATTTCGATAACTGACAGGAATTCAACGGACCAATAAAATTTTATGATTATCTTTATAAAATAGATGGTTATTTACAAATCAATAAGATTACGTTAGCGCTCTTTTAAATGCGACCTGAGTGCAGTTTAAAATAAAATAGTTTTAAAAATCATGACGTACTAGGTTTTGAAAATGCCTATAAACGAAGCCATTTTGGGAGATGAGCGGCTTATTTGTAGATTTGATTAGATCCAATAATTTATCAATTGTGATATATTTTTCATCGACTAACTTGGATTGCAGAAAGCAGTTCATGACGGATACAAGATAGGTGACAGCAATTATCCATGATCCCAGGACGAGACGAAATGGCAAACGTGGTGATGAAAACGGATACGCTTTAGAAAAACGAGATGTTTATAATAATACTCAGATCAGTATACATTCTGATAACGAAGGCAAATCGACATATAGTAGGTGCATGTTGCAGAGGTCTCGATTTTACTAGGTATAAATTCCCGATTTTACTACTGTTAACTAATTCGACCTTTTTGTTCAATAATATTAAGTTAAATTATGTTAAGAGGAAAAAAGCGATAAAAAACATTTATTTATTTATTTATTTATTAAATAAAAGGTAATGGAATCGGTTATACCTTTAGGAGGTTTCGATTTGCGAAATTAATTTTATTTCGGTAGAGTGTTTTAAATTTGAAAAGGTAATTTACGTTCAAAGAATATTAGAGATGTCAGGTCCCAAATGTCAAGGAAAAACTGCTTCAGAAGCTCTCGATGAGATTTTCTTAATCTAACTGATGAGAATAACATGGTCATCGATATTATTAGAATGCTAATACCCAAATACGCAGCAACCTAATGGAAAGTAAAATAGTGTTAAATTGTTCCCGTGATATTGAAAAAATGTTTTCTGATTATATGACATATTAGGCTGTGAGATTTTTACACAAAGGATTCCCCATACCTCTAAGTCCATTTGAAGAAACGACAAACTGACTGAAACATAACGTTCGGGCGATGAGGATGTTATATAGGTTTCGCTGAATGAGTATACTCCTTGAGTGCTCATATTAACTGATTTTTCCATTATGGGCAGCTCACTCGGAACAAATATCATGTGGATTTCCTAATACAAAATAAAAAAAATTAATTGTGTCGAATTTCTTAAAATTGGCAAACAAATGATAAGGGTATGTCTCGATTTTAAGGTAAGAACAGCAACAAAATTAGTTGACGGACAAAGTGGAAAAAAGGAAGGTGAATACAGTAAGTATATGATAGTCACAATTTTGCCGATAGGTATCTATTATTCATTTAATAACTTGATAGGGCAAATTAACCTTAATTTTTTCTACCTTATCCCTTACGTATACAGCTGATGAAATTTCATTTTGATATTCAATCTTATTCTGCAATTGATCGAAAATGTATTTTTGATATAAGTTTAAGTCGTTTCCACGCGTGCTTTCACTTTTATGTTTACATTGGTAGAGTTACGCATTTTTTAAAGAGTCCATTTCCAGCATAATTCAATTAATTTTCAAATATTCTCTTGAATAAACCTTAATGATTATTTCTATTTTCATAATTTCTTTTATAAGTTGCCAAATTTTTAAATGTTTGTTTCAAGATATTTCCGAATTAAATATTTATAAAAATCACTTAATTTAGAGATAAAACTCCGTTATTGAGTGTGTTCATATTATGTTAATTTAATACATCGTTATATTTATACACGATGCTTTCTTCACATTTAAAGACACAAATCGATCTTTAAATAAGACCATTTTCCGATTGGAAATAGTAGGTCCAATATTATTATCGCTTCTAACAGGCAATCATGATTTGGTTTTGGAAGGACCACCTCATAATGACTCGACTTAGAAGACAAAGATTTAAAAATTAGCAAGTGCGTGGTTAAACGTTACGACTTTTCAATTGCTATTGCTATAGTTTAAAGCTCATTAAATAAAAATGATGTTCATTATTGATCCTTGAATTGAATTAAAGTTTCAATTTGTTAACTTTTTATCTATAACGTTATTAGTTTTAGATATTTAAGCCTGTTCAATTTATTAATTTGTTAACTTTATTTAAATATCATATCACAAACTAATATTTCTAGAACGTTTAGAACATTGTCTTTGCGATTAGCTTCTTTCGCCACATGAGAAAACCCGATCAGTTACGACCTCTACATGCAATGAAGAAAAAAGTTGAATTAAATAGCAAACCTCTAGAGTTCTAAATTCTTCGGGCTCGGCTTCGGCGTATTTCTTGAGATAATCGCTGTCCAAATACTTGGTAATAAACCTTAATGATTATTTCTATTTTCATAATTTCTTTTATAAGTTGCCAAATTTTTAAATGTTTGTTTCAAGATATTTCCGAATTAAATATTTATAAAAATCACTTAATTTAGAGATAAAACTCCGTTATTGAGTGTGTTCATATTATGTTAATTTAATACATCGTTATATTTATACACGATGCTTTCTTCACATTTAAAGACACAAATCGATCTTTAAATAAGACCATTTTCCGATTGGAAATAGTAGGTCCAATATTATTATCGCTTCTAACAGGCAATCATGATTTGGTTTTGGAAGGACCACCTCATAATGACTCGACTTAGAAGACAAAGATTTAAAAATTAGCAAGTGCGTGGTTAAACGTTACGACTTTTCAATTGCTATTGCTATAGTTTAAAGCTCATTAAATAAAAATGATGTTCATTATTGATCCTTGAATTGAATTAAAGTTTCAATTTGTTAACTTTTTATCTATAACGTTATTAGTTTTAGATATTTAAGCCTGTTCAATTTATTAATTTGTTAACTTTATTTAAATATCATATCACAAACTAATATTTCTAGAACGTTTAGAACATTGTCTTTGCGATTAGCTTCTTTCGCCACATGAGAAAACCCGATCAGTTACGACCTCTACATGCAATGAAGAAAAAAGTTGAATTAAATAGCAAACCTCTAGAGTTCTAAATTCTTCGGGCTCGGCTTCGGCGTATTTCTTGAGATAATCGCTGTCCAAATACTTGGTAATAAGACTTTAAAAAACATATTTATTAAAATGCGTAAATTTTTATTCAACTGGAATTAAGACACGTCTGCTTCGTATACACTTCTTTTAGGATCTAGAAATTCTGACAAAATTTAAGAAAAAAATTTATATAATGTTTTTAGATCATATATATTTTTGATTTTTTCCGTAGTTCAATTTTTGTTAATATTTTTGAAACGCGATATATTCCACCATTTTCGTATAAGTGAGTGGGACTTCGTTCACTTCATGAGCAATGATTAAAAGAAAGATGCCATTTATTTTCAATAGCCAAGCACAAAAATATAACGCACTGTTCTTATATGAATCCTTATATAAATTGATCTTCAAATAACAGGAAATAAGCGATTCAGCAATTTCCGCTTTCTTAAAGAAGCTCTTTCTTAATGTATCACCTTCTGATCAATCATTTTTAATCGTTTATCAGTTAATGTTAATTAATTTTCTTGGTTTGACTGTCTAGACCAAATGATAGTTCGAAGATTGAAAACGTTACATTGTTCTTCTTGGCTTACGCAAACGTGGAATTTTTAGTTGCGCCCGATCCCAAGGACGCACACAGTTCGATGGATTCACTTTAGATCACAACTATTTGCCACCGAAAACTAAAGCTGCGCCACCTAGTCACACTGCCTAGAACTATATTTGGGTGATACGGGTAATGGTGTTATGCGAAAATGCGCGTTTTATAACATCAATTAAAACATTTTACTAACGATTTTAGCATATTTTTTAAAGCGTAATCGAATGTTTTGTATTAACAAAGGTGTATATACGACATTTATTTATTAATTTTGAACTGTCAATAGGTATTGGACTCGTAAATAAAAGTATAAATATTGAGTTTAATAACACTATGAGTAGGCCTTGGAGAATTCATACACGGGATCAGTTTGAAAGTTATGTAGGAAATTTATTATTATCTTCACATTAGAACAAGCCCAGATTGTTCTAATTTCCTAGACTAGTAGCTTCAGCATTTTGTATAATGTATAATGTATTTTAAATAATTTTATTTGGTATATTAGTGAATCGCTCCATGCTTGAAATTTTTAAGTATATTGGAGAGTAGTCTACTCTTGATCCATAGAATAAGGTGTGCGGATGCGTAAAACAAAAGTTAAAATTTGAAGTTGGTGATGGAAAACACAGCATTGAAAGTGTCCATTGTTCATGCAATAGTGGGTAAATATATTTTTTATTAAAACCCAATTCTTTAATGTAACCTGTTTTACTTATTATTCTAGAAATTCAGGCTTTTGCTGGTCTATTTTATATATAAAGATACTAAGAGCTATCCCAACTTTCTGACTTTAGAAGTGAAGGAAAATAACTAACTGTGCCTTCGGTATTGTACGGTAATAAAATGGTTATAGTTGCGAGGGTTAAATTTGGCTGGCTCAAAAAGGTTTATGTACTCTTATTTGGTCACTTAGTTAGTCTCAAAAATTTATTTCTAGCTTTTAGTCGGGATGAAATATTTGTGGAGAGTCCATTTGTAGCGAAGATAATATCAATTGATAACTTTTTTAGGTACATTGAATCACGATAATGGGTTTCCTTGATTAAATGGTGTTAATAACGTGAAATGTAAGTAAATTCAAACACGAAATTAATATACTTTAAAAAAAACGTGTTGATGTAGTTATATTGTATATTTCTAGAACACGTGTAATATGAAACGGGTTAAACACGCTAATATTTTATGCGTTTTCTAGTTTCATTTTGCACGATTCTCTGTTGGGATCCGTATATACGTGAGCAGAACGTTGAATTTTGATACTTATACACTCGTCGTTAATCGTGTGTTTTGAACGAATTAAAAACGTTCCGAATAGGTTTTAGAAACCACGTGGTTAATTTAGTGTTAATACGCACGCGTGAAAAACGCCTCTTTCTAGTTTTATTTTGCACGATTCGCCGTTGGGATCCGTATATACGTGTGCAGAACGTTTAAATTTGAAACTTATACACTCGGCGTAAATCGTGTGTTTTGAAACGAATTAAAAACGTTCCGAATAGGTTTTGGAGAACACCTGGTTAATTTAGCGTTTCAAAAGCGCCCCTTTCTAGTTTCATTTTGCACGTTGGGATCCGTTAATACGTGTTGAGAATGAAACCCAGCGTAACTTTTCTGTTAAGGAATTATCAAGTTACGTTAAGGTCTACTATACTTTCTCGAGACTAAACAAAATCGGTGAGTTACACCTCCGGTCGTCTATTTGTGCGTTATAGTAAAAAACAATCACTGTTACAAGTAAAGTGGTAGGCATTTAACATTGTGGAATTTAATTAACTGATCTGTAGATGGCGTTAATCGTCTGCCGTGGTTTTAGCAGCGCTTTTTTCAATAACTGCACCCACACAACAAAAGAATAACTGGCTTTTTATGGACTATGCACTGAAGCTCGTACGAAAACAAAAGTTTTCAAAAATCAAAAGTTTTCTGTCCAATTATCTTTAGTCTTTGGTAGCCCATTATTTTCAAACAGGTTTGCCACGTTCATTTTAACGAAAAAGCTGCTACTACGTATGAGGATGGCCGACATAGTGACGTCTTACTTTAATTTTGCAATTTAGGGAAAGGATGATTCCATCGGCTCATTCCGCCAAGTTTCAGTAAAGACAAAGCTGAGGTTCTAATCGGTGGGAATTACGGCATTTCAAAAATCGTACTAGTTACCTTCTGATTTCTATGGTCTATACGCACAATCATGTAAAAATTCTATTTTTCTTAAAGTCGCCAGTTCGCTTCCTTTATTGCGGTATTCTATCTATATTCGCGGCAAAAAACAGTCCGTGGCTGGTAACCCTGAATAGGCTTCTGAATCTGCTCGTCATTAGTCATTTGTCTCTTCAACTAATTTACGAATGTGTAACTTGCTAAAATATCTGCTTTTGATAAATAACCAGCGGTTCACGAAGAACGTTTAATAAAGTTCTTGTTCATCTTTATACCTAATATTAAGTATTTGGGTACGATTTTTATGTTTTTATAAAATGAATTGTAACAGTGAATGTGTTTTCATGGAGCAAAGGCCTAACATAACGTTTAGTAACCCAGCTATGGATTATCTAACTAACCCAGCTGCGATATGAAATTATGTTGAATAAAGTAAATAGTAACTTGCCATAATTAAGCCACGGTCACACGGCTGCCGAAACCGATTCGATAGTACATTTTAAACTAGTTGCTAAAAATTAATGCTAGTTCACCGAAGAGTTCAAACGAGCCTTATATAACAACTAGTTAATTTAATTTAAAAAAACTGTTTTTCCTATAAATTAACGGTTTTTTCTACCTAGTCTCGCTTATTTATTCAGAATTGTTTGAACGTTGGTGGTTTTTAATGTTTTAATTCGTTAGGATAGCCTTGAACAATGTTTGCTACAGCGGGACGTAATATTAAGCATGGACTGTAGTCCAATGGAGTTTTTACCATTGCTGGAGTATCGTTCAATCACTTTTTCTTCTTCGTGTGTCCTGCTTAATCGTAAAAATTTGTAAGCGAGTTCTTTACTCGCCGTAACTAGTCACCGAACCTTCTTCGCGAACCAGCGCGCAGAAATCGGTTTGGAACTGACAACGTAGTAACCTGTTTTGATCTCACGATGACTGAAACCGGTACTTATATAGTTATTTAGTGGGTTTAGGCTCTCGTGTGACCGTGGTTTTAGAGAAGTTAAGCAAAACCCTATAGAAATTGCAACATCAACGTCGAGAATACTTACACGTTCACGAAGAATAATTTTTTAACATCGGTAAAGTTTGCTTTCATTTCGAGGGACATCGAAAAGAGTACGTTTCTGATAGAATTTCAACACATTTTACTAAACCAGAGGACACGACGAAAGAAAAATGTGTTTTGAACGGAACTAAAACTTAGGCGCGAGGGGATAAGAGTAAATGTAGACCGAGTAGCTAACGAAAATTGTGATGCTTTTTTTTAAGTTAATATTACACGATTTATGCACTCTTTTTTTCTCATCTTCGGTATAGTTTTCTCCACCTTTGTGTCTTCTTAGTGTTTTTATATGAAGGGGACGCTGCACAACATTAGGGAACTAGGCAGCCTTTGATATAATACTCCTCACGAGACAGTGTGTCAGAATTTATAGCCCGGTGTACCTAGTAACAGAGACCATACCATTATAGTGCCCCACGCCAGCATCCACCTAGCCCGAACAGATGACAAATACTACTACTGATGGTCGCACCTTTGACGCAAGCCACTCAACCCAGCAGAAGGTGCAGCAATGGGATTAAGAGTGGATGCTGTAGCAACTCCAGCCGACATCCTACCTACGTAGGTAAAAAGTCTAACCCTTTGGAGAGAGCTCCTAAAGGGGAACGACGAGCACACAGCGGCCCAAGTAACCCGGCACAGCTGGCACCGGAGATCCCTGTCTAGCTCCAAAAGGCCGGGAAACAGGACCGCCGTGCCCTCATACGGAGGTCCGCCGCCCCACAGCAGGCTACCCAATCCGCCGAGGCGGCCAGTTTTCACAGACCCTCTCCGTTAGGCTGAGCCCAAGCTCAGTATCCAGCCCAAACCTGACCGAAGTTGGAGCCTCGGAGGTGGAAATAGGACCATTTGATCAGAGCTAACATCTCCCAGTGCGCCACCGCCCTTATGGGTTACAATTACCGGACCCCGACTCCCCGTTAAAGCCACAAGTTATTGAACACTCTAACCCATTTAGGGCCACTCTGCACGAGACAGCTCGCTGTTTTTGTTGTTTGCTCGCACTGTCTTGGGTGGCGTATTAAACCAAGGTGGTCAAGTTCCCTAATTTTGTGCAGTGGCCCCTTATATTTGCAGCGCCCCTTTTTGTCCAAAATATTTCAGGAACCTCCTTGCCTGCCATTTTTGGTATTAAGAACAGCGTTGTCACACAAATAATTGAAGAAATTCTATGAACCTTAAAAATTGTTCGTAAAGCAGAATACACGAATGGTTTTGCACGATATTCTAACAATAACTATACGCAACTCAGTTCGAATTTTTTCTTATTCAATTGGCTGTTATTTAAAAGGAAACATATTATTTCATCGTGTATCCAGTTTTAGCATGGAAAACTAACCCCAGCCACCTGTAAATAAGGCATTGTAAGTCGCTAGCAGAGTTACGCCTGCGGTGTTGCCTAGGGTATTATTTTTCTTATTATTTACTTAAATTATAGTACAGGGACTTCATATGAAAAAGGAAAACCAATTGACAATGGTATCACCTTTAAAATAATAATTAGATATGGTTTTTGATGTTTGTAACTTTGAATAGAAATCATTTCTTGTTTGATTAGGTAGTAAAAATATTAGTGATGGAAAAAAACGAGTGTTATCAACACTATGGAGAGGCAAAATTGATCAAACATATAATTGCGCTGGGCATGGAAAAATGCCATTAAGTATTTTACACATATTTGGGACTTTACGAATAGCTAGGAGCAACAAACACAAGGAGAACGCAACCCGTCAAAAGTCATGCATTTTCTTGTGTAAATTTTACATTGGTTAGACGCTTTAGCGCCTGCTGCCGTCGGATGGGGAAAATTTAAAATTGTTTTCCCCATTTCCGTAAAACGTTCAGCGTAAAGGCTCATCCAATGAAATTTGTACACAACACTATCTTAGCGTGTTTAAAGGCTAGCTGCGTTCTCCTTGTTTTTGTTGCTCCTAGACAAATAGGCACTACTATACAACATATCTCCTTCTCTTTTGTGATCACGTGCTGCCATTTCGTTCTACGGTGTAAAGTTAGAAGCGCTTGCATTTTTTTAAATTTTGCTCAGAGGTCGTTCCAAAACACACGAGCTATTTTAATTCTAAAATATTATATAAAGTGGCTGCGCGTGATCACTGAATTTTGAAAAGATAGACATTTTTAAGCACAAATTGTTAAATGGTTTTGCATTTTTATATCTTTTAAAATATGCAATGATAATTGTAATGTGATCAACTTTTCCCCATATAAAAAACGGAAGAACAATATGTAAAAGAAGTTTTGGATATTAATAATTATCTACTTAATTTTAAGGTGCTGTACGAGCCAAAATCGGATTTTGAAAGGCGCAAGAGTCCGAAATCGAAGGTGTAATAAAGGGATGGCTGAAACAGGCACCGACCAGACTTGCTTAAAAAGGGGCCAAACAAAATAAAATAAATGAATAGTTAATTCTCTTTAACTTGTTCCAAAAAAATGAAAATGAAAATTAAAATTAAATTGGTTAACAAGTATGAAAGTTGTCTGTTATCATTTATTAAATGTGTTTGGAAACGTGTTAAGGTTAAGTTTGACAACGTACAACAGGCATATCGACACACGTTATAAGGGCGGGGTTTTCAACGTGTAAAGGACGTTAAAGGAAACGTGTACAGGGCTAGTTTGACAACGAAACACAAGCGTTCTGACATACGTGTAAGGAGCGGGATTTCTAACGTGTAAATGGTAAGTTTGAGAACGTGCAATAGGCATATCGATACATGTTTTAAGGGCGGGGTTTCCAACGTGGAAAGAACGTTAAAGGACAGGTGTACAGGGCTAGGTTGACAACGAAACACAAGCGACGTGTAAAGAACCGGATTGCCAACGTGGTAAAGGTCAGTTTGACAACGTACAACAAGCCTTTTAACACCCATGTACGGAGCGGTATTGCCAACGTATAAAAAGTCAGTTTGATAACGTACACCAGGCATATCGACAAACGGTAAAGGGGCGGTATATCCAACATTTGAAGCACGTAGTACGTATCGTGTACAACGCCAGTTTGTGAACGTAAATCAATCCTATTTACACGTGTGTATAGAGCGGGATTGCTAAAGTTTTAACGGTTAGTTTGACAACGTTAAACAAACCTATTGACACACGTGTAAGAAGCGGGTGTAAAAGATTAGTTTAACAACGTACAACAAGTCTATTAACGCACGTGTAGAGAGCTGGATTGCCTACGCGTAAAGGGTCAGTTTGATAACGGCACGCAAACCTATTTACACACTTTTAAGGAGCGGGTTTTCCAATGCGTAATGAGTCAGTTTAACAACGTAAAACAGGCATATTGAAACACGTCAAAATGGCGGGATATCCAACGTATGAAGGACGTTGAAAGAAACGTGTGCAGGGCTATTTTGAGAACGTAAACCTATCCCATTGACACACGTGTAGCGAGCGGGATTGCGTACGTGTAAAGACTCCGTTTTACAACGTACAAGAGGCTGGGTTTCCAACGTGTAAAGGATGTTGAAGGAAACGTGAAATGCGTCCGTCAAACAACATACAGCAGATATATCCACACACGTCAAAGGATAGGCATTTCCAACGTGTAGAAGGCTTTAAAGGAAAGGTACCATACAGGTGTTTTTACACGTTAATGATGCTTTTTAGAAAACGTGGTCGACCTCAGTTTCGTCACGTGACAAAACCATACTGCAACGTATCTGCACACTTATAGCATGGTGACATGGTCGACGTTCTGGTCACGTTTTCTTGTTCCGTTAATTTACTTCTGATATACACGTATTCGACACGTTATTTTGCTACCGGGGAATCGCTCATATAATGGGCAACTTCTATACGCTGTTTCATCTTTCGAAAAGCGGTGGTTTTATACATACACCCATGATTCCTCGGTTGAAATCGATTGCTATGTATTTTAAATGAAAAGAGGGAAACAAATACGTTTAAATCGATTACTCGAAAACGCCCCTTACAGGATGTCACAATTGCGATAAATCAGGTCATCTTCAATGAGATTTCTGGTCACTGACAGGCAAACTAGTTCATCGTCAGTCTTGTGGATGGAGGCGTAATCAATGTCACTCAGGTCATGAAAATGGAATAAAGGTCTATCTTTCAAGGATAAAGCTAAATCTAAAAACGTCCTATAGTCTAGGAACAGCGAAGTTGTTTTCAAGGCTTCGGAGAAAGCCTATCAGCCACCATATGAGTAGCAACAAATTGTACTTCGTGCATCTGAACCAAAAATTCATAAGATCAATCGGGCAGACGAATCAAAAATTATCTCTGAAGGAGTGGGGCATGGCGTTCTACGATGTACCGGAACAAACGGGGAAGCTCGTTGAATCACGGTCAAATACGTTCCCTACGTAATATCCTTAGCCGGGGGTCTGCTATCCGTAAAAGCACTCACGAGGTCCCGACACAATGTTATTTTCAAAGAAAAAAATTGCAATATTGATGACGAATAAAGAGAACCCGCAGTCGCTGAATCAGGCGGCGTACCATATCAGCTGACGTCCTAGAGCAGCTGTTAAGCCGCCACAAGTGTTTTACACAACAACTGTTTTCACCTTTGGCATCGCAGACTCGGACATTGTTTATGTCTAAAATCTCTACGGTTTGACCTTTCAAACTGCTTAAATTTTGCTTAATATATTTGGTATTTAAATTAAAATTGTTCTTACCTTGTTATTTATCATCCTGAAAAACAATAGAAACCGTAGCGACCCGACGAGCCGCGAGCGAATGGGAGCCAAAATAATCCCACTCACTTCATAACTTATCTCTTCTGGTTCGACGTTGACGTCACTAAAAACGCTAGCGCTGGCACACCTATTATAGCGTATCTTTATTCACCTTGATCTGTACGTTGCAACGTACCAGACGTCTATCGGATTGAAAATCAACGCCAGAAGCCCAGAGATAAGCTTTTCATTTGAAAAATATGGTGCCGTATCAAGCAATGAAGGCTACCTCGTATATTTGTCTTTTTCTTTATAGATTTTGATCATACAGCCCTATTAATTTATCCCTGGCTAACTGCCCGTGATTTTAGAAATTGGTTTAAATATTTCAATTAGAATAGAAAAACTTCAGAACTAAACACGGGTACTCCTTTACAATTTAAAATTTTCTCAGTTTACTGTTACAGTTTCAAGGCTCAAATTTAAGGGAAGGGTTTTAAAATATATAAAAGGTGCGGAAAACCGATGGAAATTATTTTAGAAATATATTTCGCTTTTGAAAATTCCAAAAACAACTCTTTAAACCTAAAACATTTTCAATATCTGCGCCTTCATAGATCTCAACTACTCCCCCTTAATTCAACCTTTCAACTGCTTTGATAAATGCATTTTTTATTTAATATATTGTGACGCCGGCGTCACAATCAGAAGTGGAAGTCTTTCTCCGAGAAACGTGTTATTCGTTTTATATCAGGTTTTGAAAAAGTAGTCTCTTAAAAGCGCCCTTAAATCTAATTGTTTGAATTTTTAAATAGACTACTAAACCGAAGTGAAATATTAGGGCCCTCTACAGGTCGAACCGTACATTTTTAAGTTTTTCGACCCATAGAAACCTTGTTCAGTACAACAAGATCTACCTAAAGTACTTCTCCATGTTAAATATGTAGGGTCCTTTCTTTATGGTTTGAACCAATGAATACTTAAAAAGATGTGTTAAGGCGAAACCCAGCGACTAATTCGTAGCGATTCAATCCACTTGATTGGGCAAAAACTCAATTGGTTCCGGTGGTGAAAATCAATGGAAACTCAACAATCTTGGCATCGCTTCCGATGACAAAGTTTTGCCTATTTATTGAGTACCATCTACATAATTAGTTACATAAAAGAATATGTAAATAATAAAATTGTATTAGGATGGTACTAAACTAAAAAGTAAATTTTAATTGTTTTTTAATACTAGTTTTATTAGAAAATTGCGTTACTTGATAGCATAGACATAATAGGAGGTAAGTGGATTACCGTCATTTTATGCATGAATTAAAACTTTATTTACAATTTAATACAGTTAAACTCGACTAGTTACGAGGTGACTAACACCCCATTATCAAGAGCGAGAAGTACCGCGCAACCGTCTTCGAAGTTACATTTATCAGTTCGGCTTACAAAAAATTGATTTCCACGTTGTGCTTAAAAAAGGGCGATTTTTTTTTAATATTTCGATACTTTCTCGAGTATTACGCTCGAGGTAATTTTTTGGTTCGGCGATTAATTTTGAATTTTTCCAGTCAATTTGGTGACCTGAAGTGTTTTTCACATGAAGTGCGACAGCAGATTTATAATTTTCATTATTTTTACAGTGATATTTAAGTTCCTACAGGCGTTAATTACGACTACGTTTGGTCTGTCCAATATACCCTTTGTTACAGTCTTGACAAAGTATTTATATACGCAAGATTTTTAAGGCAGTTAAATTTATGTTTCCCTTTATTTAATATGTTTTCGAATTTATTGACTGGTTTATACGCAAATTTCCGTTTAGCCTAATACTCGAGAAATTATCGAAATATTAAAAAAAAATCACCTTATGAATAACGACTCCGGCCCTTTTTTAAGCACGACGTGGAAATCAATTTTTTATAAGCCGAACTGATAAATGTAACTTCGAAGACGGTTGCGCGTTACTTCTCGCTCTTGAAAATGGGGTGTTAGTCAGCTCGTAACTAGTCGAGTTTAACTGTATTAAATTGTAAATAAAGTTTTTATTCATGCATAAAATGACGGTGTTCCACTTCCCTCCTTTACATCAGCATGAAGTCCTACAATCGAATTCCTCTAGACCTACCAGAGGAAATGGTTCTAGAAAGGCGAATTTAAATTAGAACAATTGATTAAGCAATCAAATGACAACGTCCAATCAAAATAAATGATTCTTCTAAAAATATAAGTGGGCACATCTTAGTTCATTGTCTTAAAGGCAGCAATGGTATTTTTGTTTGAGTTCATTAATTCAATTAATTATCGCTCTTTTTAGTATTTGACAAAGTCTACTAATGCTGAATTGCTCAACTTCTTAAACGACCGATGGGAATTGGAAAATCATTGAGGGTCTCGGTATCCTAGAAAGCTGGAATCATATTATACCTTTTGACTGAGACGGCTGTAATAATTACAAGTCTTTCGTTGTCCATTGTTTAATGGATAACTCTACCTTTTGTCGGAACCATCGTTGTTTGATTGGGCGATAAAGGAAATTGTTATTTGTATTTGTGATAATGTTTCCACGTTTTATCGAGCTGTAATTTCAATTTTTTGATGATGGATTTTACGACTCATGGCAGTATTTCTGAACCATTTTCTGATACGTATCTATACTTTCGGAAGAAACCACTGGATAATATGACTGGGCGGTGGATGTATTTGCTTTTTCCATATTCGCGATCATTACGTGTTCTCGAGATGGATTCAACGAAGCAATACTATAGTGGCGAACATTTTTCTGATGGATAATTTTACTTCGTCGGAACCAGTGGATAATTTGACTGGGCGGTGAATGTAATTGTACTTTTGAAGTTTGCGATTATTACACGTTTTCTTCTGATAGATACTGGGACGCATTCCAATAGTTTGAAATTATTCTCGGTCTGGTGACGGTGTTTTCTATCGAATCCAGTGGGTAAATTGACTTTTTTGTGGATGTTATTATTATCCCTGAAGATGTTATGCCAAGCGTAACGAAACTAGTCTTACTTTTTAAATTGTTAATATATATATTTTTTTATTAAATATGCAAATCTAACGAAGTTTTTACTTTCCCTCAAAAAATTATATCATTGTGACATTAGGTACGTGAAAGTGTGTCAAAAACTAAAATAAATAGCAAAAGCGTTTAGACATTTGGAGTTAGGTTGATTAAATGGGGTTATAGCATATTTTTCCAATTAAAACTCTACGTGAACAGTGTTAAAACGTTAACTGTGCATACATTGGTTTTGAGGTGTGTGTGGGTACATTTGTAGGTAAGAAGGGGGAGGATCGTTTGTAGGGAAGTACGAGGAAGCATATGTGTGTCTGTAGGTATGAAGGAGTAGGTGTATATTTATGAATATTGGTTGGTAGCTAGGTGTGTATATATTATTATATGGTAGGTAGGTAGGAATGTTGGTAGATGTAGATCTTAGATTAGAAGTAGATAGGTAGGTGAATGATTATAGGAAGGTATGGAGGCAGTGAATAGCGAGTAGGTTAATGTTTGAGGTAGATGTGTATATGTAAGTGTTGGAATTGACAATTACACTAAACACCTTTTCTTTAAGGTTCAAATCACCCTCGAATAAAACTAGATTTTGCCAGGCCCGGACTGGCCCGGGCGGCTAACCGGCGATCGCCGGTCAGATCAGGGCCAACTCAAATTGGGGGCCACTGAAGAAAAAATTTGTATTAAAGGGAAATGGGGCCCGCACGATTGCATAGCCGGTGGGGCCAACTACTAGCCAGTCCAGCCCTGGATTTTGCCTACCAAATATAAAATCCTCGTGCTTACTAAAAGTATAGCTATATTTGTACTCATTATCAAATGGTAACATTCCAAGTCGATCAAACCTTTTTCATTTTGTTTCAAAGTAATAAAATCTTTCGAATATTTAAAAAAGGTGAATACAATAATTAATACATTTTAAGATTTGTCCAACTTTGCATTATTTCGGCACTAAACGCGTCTCGTAGCTACACACAGAGGCTTACATATGTATGTTTTGCACATGTTTGTAAGAGCGTTGCAAGCTGGCGTTTAGGAAAACGTTTAGATTTAAATAACGCCTTTCAGAATCGTTTAGAAGAATAACATGTGTCTTGTTTTATCGCTAGTAATTTTTTTAACGAACCAAAAAGTGGTTAGTGGGATATTAAATTATTGTATTTCTACAATCTACATGACAATTATTAATTAATCAATTAATAGAGAATACTTATTTATTAACATTTTTTAAATAAATTGCGTTTTACGCATGACTGTAAAAGCGTTGCAATTTCGCGTTTAGTATGGTGTTTTATACCTTAATGTATCTTTTTCTGTGTAGTTGTCTCTATCGTAACGGGAAAAATAGCATATAATTTAAGTCTTTAGGATTTGAACTGCTAAGTGTTGTGAACTAAGATGTGTGATTACAAAATATAAGAAAATAAACATGTTAATATCTGATAATTTGTTTTTAAAACCTCGACGTTGTTTTATCTGTGTAGATAATATGGCACATTTGCCCAACAATTTGCACATGGAAACGCACTTATTATACGGGTGGGCTCGAGAAAATGGTCTAGAAGCTAAAAGAAGGGTTTCCTGAAAGACAAATCTGAGCTTACAACTATTAAAATAATATTAAATGACCACCAACAGCTCGAAATTAGGGATGAGCCCGTTGCACAAATGATTCACGTACTCATTTAATAATCTAGGCGTGTTACGGATACTCTGACAACCCTCAATTATGCATTGTCACAAATCGACCAGGTCAATTGATTCTGTTATGTAAAACAAGTAGTTTAGATAACCCCAAAGGAAAAATCGTGTGGAAAGGTAGCATTTATAGTTGTCTTACGAGGTATAACTTCAGGACAAAAATTATCTGGAGCTTCGTCGAGCAACAACAACACGCGTCGTGCACGTATCAGGTGTTATCAGGAATCTGATGGAAAATGCGCTCTCTATTTGAAAAGCACTGACAAAATCATTTCCACGAGGATAGTCAGCTTTGTGTGAAGGTTATTCAGTCGGGGAGTTTATGCACCTTTCTTAAAATTTATTTAAACGCGTACACGTTAGAAAATGAAATCAAATGTATTTTTAATAATTTTTCATTGCCTTTCGCGTTGAATGGTCGGTTTTTGCAAAGCATTAATTTTTCCTCCTAAACGCAAAATGTCGCTTTTGACAACTCTTCAAATAATGAAGTTACGCCCCTAAAACCGACATTTTGGAATTCAGGGTGGTCCATTTATATTTTGAAAGTGTCACTGTTGTAGCTCTACGACCAATGGTTGACGAGCTATATATCCGCTTGCAATATAGGTTTTAATTTTGAAAAAACTAAGATACGTCTTATCTCTCTGTTGGCGTAACCTACGATGATTGCCGGTTTTACAACAACAATTAATATTGTATAGGAATATCCGACGAAAATTCATACAATTCAAGAAGCAAATAGGTGTAGAAAACTATAATAACTTCAGTAGAAGTAATTATTGTTTTCTACATCTATTTTCTATTTTTATTTAATGAATTTTCGTCGAACATTCCTTAAGTAAAATTAATAGTTGTTGAATGGCAACATTCATCGGAGGGAACGCTAAACGTGATAAATGAAGTCTCTTAGTTTTTTCCAAATCAAAATAAAATTTGCAAGCGGCTATATCTCCTCAACCGTTGGTCGTAGAACAACAACAGACATTTCCAAAATAGAAATCGGCCACCCTGAAGTAAAAAAAGGTTGGTTTCAGTGGCGGAACTTCATTATTTAAAGAGTCGTCAAAATCGATATTTGGTGTTTAGGCGGAAAAAATTAATGCTTTGAAAAACCGACAACTCGGCGTAAAAGGATATGAGAAAATATTAAAAATGCATTCTATCGTTTACGTGTTTCGAGAAGTTTTGAAAAAAGTGAAAAAACTACCATTGTCGAAGACTTCTCTAACAGACGGCACATTTGTATGAATGATTTTGTGTCGATATGACACTCGTCTTTAAGGTATATATTCCTGGAACAATCTTTGGGCTTCTAGACCATTTTCTTTTTCGTTACTGAAAATGTTTATTTTTAGCTTTATTTGGAAAAGTATAATTAATTAAACATAGCTTGTTTTCGTCTTAAGACTCATATTTCTTCTAAAAGTATAATATCTAATTTTTGCCAGTTTTAAATTTAAAGACAACAATTTGGTTTAAAGGAGAATATCGTTTTCCAGAATAAAGCCTGTGTCCGGTTATGTAGGTAGTTGTATTGTAGCCCATATAACAAAAACGATGTATTTTAGGACCCATATTTATTCGACGTATTTAACTCGAATAGGCTTATAGAATACAACTTATTTTAATGTATATGACGCCTAATAATTTACGGTACTCCTATCCGCAACACTATGTTTTAAATATTTTTCATTTTTATTATTAAAGTATATGCTTTACTCACTTCAGGTCTTCTGACTGGTACGTAGGTAACACTGTATAAAAAGGAGAGGATACAAATTTAATATAAATAAATCATTTGGAGTCTTATCTCTTAAAAATGCTTCTACTCTTATAGAATAAAGTTATATTAATCTGGTCTATTTAGTTGTCCCAGCCCATTCGAATACTGGAACTAATGTATGAAAGTGATTGCGATCATCGTGAGCTCTCTTGTGCAAACATTTTCAGTCGCAAACTTGTTATGAAGGTGGGGGAGGGACAAGTAAACGGCGAGTCCCACAAAACAAAATTTAACACTTAAGTTGATTATCGTGCGCTCTCACGCGCCACCTTTATTTGTTATGCCGTTGTTATGAAAATAAATCAAAAACAAGTGAAAAAAGGGGGGGCGGCAAACAACAGCATCTCTCCCAACCAATGAAATTTCATTTTTAACAACTACGAAATGATTGCGCAGCGTGTGCGCACTTAAGCCCTACTTTCAATTTAGTTTGCGCCGACCGCTTTCTAAACCAACAATTACAAAACAGCAAAAAATAAAAGCGTTAAGCGTTAAGAAATGGAAATTTTAAAATCATTGTCTAAAATGTACAGCAGATCAGTAGCGGCGCCAGTAATAGGCCGGGGTAGGCCTGGGCCTACTTAAAATTTTGGTAGGGGCCTCCAAAAGTCGTCTTAAAGGGCCTCTAAATCATTTAATTTAAAAAAATTATTAATTTGTTTGTGCAATAATTAATTTATTTATTAATTTCCCAATATACAACGCGAGTGATTCGCTTAACGACACTGCTGTTTTTATTCCTTTCAAAGGTACGAGCAACTTTTCTTTGACAGTAGTTTATTTTTCAGTTTTAATAATCCACGTGGACGGATTTGAAAAAATTGTGGCGGGGGGCCTCCAAATGGTTGGCCTACCTCCCCAAAAATCCTGGTGCCGCTACTGCAGCAGATGAGCTTCACAGCACTGAAATCTGATAATTGGTTCAAGAGCTAGTAATTCAAATTTTAGGGTCAAAATCGTTTTTGGTATAAATAATCAGAAATGTGTTTTTAGTGGTAAGTAATGAGACCAAATATTTCATAACTAGAAATCTAAAAGTATAACATTGTAATTTTAGTATTTTTAACTAAAACGCATCGGGAAAGTTCGAATAAAAATATAAAATTAAAATAAGACATTATATTAAGTGCGTACGTCGAAGATGAAATATTTTAGAGTTCATTTAGAGGGTCAAAAGTTAAAATTCATTTTGTAGAGCACATGATCAATGCCATAAACTAAATCTGACTATTTTCAAAAAGGTATTCTATAAAATAATTTAGGGGAAGAAGCCATTTTTACAATTTTTGCATTTTTTCAATGTTTACTTTCTGAGCAAATATTAATTGGATGGTAAAAATATTTTAGAAATTGGCTTTTTCGAAATAAAGAACCGCTTGGAAAAAATTTTAATCTGATTTTAAAAATCTGATAAATGAGGACGGATCAGCTGTGTCTATCTGTCATGGAATTACACAAAATGGATTAGGTTAGCCTCTAGTTTAACTAATAATATTTTACT